>NC_065451.1:36634391-36949716 GCF_917563875.1 Diabrotica virgifera virgifera
ATTTTCTTTTGTCTTTTTCTGACTTTTTCTCCCTTTTCTTCTTTGTCCTTGCTTCGTTGCCAAATTCATTTCCACTGTTTGTTCTTTACCTGATTCGTCCGTATTTTGTTTCTCCTGTTCCTTGTTCTGTTCTTCTTCTTTTTCTTCTGTTAGATTCATCGTATTATTTTTAAAATCTATCACTACATGTTTTTCTGCCAATTCGTCAACTCCTACTATCATGTCATGTGACATGTTTGGCATTATTACACATTGTAGTGCATACATCTTCTTACCCAGTCGTACCATTACTCGTATGCCTTCATTTATAGTTGCCAATGTCCGTTTGTTTGCGCCCACTAAATTTACCCTAGGTATTTTGTAAATTAAATTTGTTAAGTTAACTTCTTCTATTAGTTTTCTGTTGACCAATGTTATTTCAGATCCAGTGTCTATCATAATTTTAATTGGTTTCTCGTTGATAAATCCATCCACAAATTTTAAATTAACTCCATTTTTCTTTTCGTTGTTTCCTGCCAATTTAATAAACTCCTTGGGGTGACAAAAGATTCCTGTTTGATTTTTGGTTTTTAGTGAGCGCCGTCGTGAAAAGACGCCGGTTGCTCATCGTTGTTTATATTTTCGTCATAATGTCTCTCTCCGTCATATTCATCTGTCTGGGTATTATTTACTTCTCTTCTATTTTCTCTTGGTCTGTCGGATCTGTTTCGGTTTTCTCGATATCCCTGTTCATTTTGTCTACCATTATTTCTGTTTTCTTGATTTGAGCGTGTGGTGTTTCTATTCTGGTATTCTCGATTTCTGTCCTCATTCCATTGCCTATTTCTTTGTTCATAATTTCCTCTTCCGTTGTCTCTATTTGCGTTTTCCCTTCTGGGATTAAAATCTCGTCTTGTATAGTCCCTCCTATTTTGATTTCTATCTCTGTAATCTTGTGTTTCTCGGGGCCTGTAATCTTCTCGCGACCTTCTTGATTTTCTTTCTCTTAGACGTGATTCTCTTATTTGTAGGAATTGGCATAAACTATCTATGTCTTTGTAATTTTGCAATGTGATATGGTCTTCCAGCGTTTCCTCGAAATGTCTTGCAATCAGTTCGACTAATTGTTCCGATGAGTAATTATATTGTAAATGTTTTGCATTATTGTAAATTTGCAAAGCATATGTCCTTTCTGATACACCCATCCTATCATTGTATCTCCCATTTTGCAATTCCTTGTTAATTTCCAATTGTTGGACTTTTCCCCAGAAATAATTCAAAAATTTTTGTTCAAATTGTTGCCAATTGCCGAATTCTTCTTCTTTACTATCGAACCATAGGCTTGCTTCATATTTGAGATGGTTTCTGATAGTTTCTTTTGCTGTTTCGAAATTTCCGATGTGCTGTATTTTCTTTTTCAGGCTATTTATGAACGGCACTGGGTGTAATCTTCTTACGTCCCCGCCAAACCTTATCTTCACGTCATCTGTGCTATGTATAACCATTTCTCTTCTTTCTCCGACATTTTGTTGAGTATTGATTTCCGCAATCTTTCTTTCCACTTCTTCTATGTCTGCTTGAATAGCGTTTTGCAACTTGTTTTCCAAACTTTCCATTTCTTTTTTCTGGCAATTCGTTATCTCCTTTATTTTGATTTTGATTTCTTTAATCTCTAACTCCTGTTTCTCGCTCTTTTCTGCAATCTCTTCTATTTTTTTAACCATTTCCTTCTTAATACTCTCTATATTTCTGTTGTTTTCTTCTATGGCTTGTTTTGTTTCCTGTTGATTGTCATCCATTTTTTGCTCCACTTTATCCATTTTCTTTGATGTTTCTTCCTGATTTTTATCCATTTTCTTCGATGTTTCTTCCATGGCTTGTTTCGTTTCACGTTGATTTTCATCCAGTTTTTGTTCCATTCTTTGTGACTGGAGTTGCATCATTCGTAATATTTTATCTATTCCTGATAATTCTTGCTGTTCTGATGCCATGATTGTCGTGTCTAAAATGTCTTCTTGGTCTGAATTATTCTCTTGATTTGAATGTTCTTTTTGTTTTTTGTTGTCTTTGCTTTGGCTTCTTGTCACAGACATTTGTTTTCAAGAAGTACTGTCCCCGCCAAATATGAAATTTTACTAGTATGTTACCAAGACGACTTTTTCTCACCCAAATATTATAAATTGTCAATAAATATATCAAATGTAATATCGTAAAAATAAAATATTAAATCAGTTATGTAAAATTTGTACCTAAAGAGATCTAAAATTTTATGTTATCAAATGTAAGTATCTCACTTTTTACCACAGGCATATAAATTTTCAAATACCGGCTTTACTCTTTCTATCCTTCAAATTTGCCACTAGAAATACTTTATAATGCCCTCCACGTTGGACGACAGTTGTTGTGATCTTGATTAATTGATATGAGATAATAATTTTATATGTCATTTAATTTAATCAATGCTTTAATAATAATCTAATTAATTTACCAGATCACATATCAATATGTTTTCAATCTCAGGGCTTTTTTATAAAATTAATTACTTACATACGTGGCTTCTAAGTATTTCTTAATGGTTCCTAATCGGGATAGGAAAGAAAAGAGTAGAATAATAACACATATGGGTTACAATTGTAATCAAAATATTGTTTATTTTATTTAAATGGCAATCACTGCTTAATATTTGCTATATCTTATTATTCTTAAACATAACATTTATACATGGGAATCTTATTTCCTTTTGATTTCCAATTGAAAGTTTTTATTAACATTTAACTATTATGATTTATCAGCAACAATTCTATTTAAGTTTGATGAAGCTTTTCTGATATTATTGATTATGTTTCCTCAATTTTAAATGTGGTATTTACTACGAAAAAACCCATACATTCATGTCCAAACAAATGAGACTGACCTTTTTTTTTGGTGCACTGAGAATGTCTTCACATAAGACCCGTTTCCTGCTGTCCTTGGCTGCACTCAAACCTCGTCCTGGCTTCCAGTAATGTTCTCCTCTGAAACTAACTCGTATAGCTCTCGTTTCCTGCTTCTGTTGTGATGCTGTCTTCTACCTTTTTCGAAACTGCAATCAGCTACCGGGAACTCTTGGCTCAAGGAGGTTCTTTTACTCTCAACTTGGCCTACCTCTCGTTCTACGATAGATTCTCCACACTCACGGAACTACACCGACTTTCTCACTCCTCGAACACTACCGTCTACTACTCGACTTCACTTCTCGACAGCTCAAAACATTCTGATCTCTATTTGTCATTCATTCCCCTCCTTTCTAAATATCCCTTCCAGATTCACAAATCAAAATTCCACCACCAACTCTCATTCGCAGTATTCCTCAAAACCAATTTTTAAACTTTCTAAATATGCTTAATGGATTTCAAAGAAAATAGTTAATTCCCATTCTAAAAATTACTTTCTACTAATTACAAAATTTAATGATCTATTATCTACTTTCACTAAGTCTTCTTTAGCATCGGCTAATGATTGAACCTTCCGAGAACAACGATAATGACCTATTTTCGATTTCACTTTAGTTTTATTTTAAGCGCATTGTTCCGAGTATCGTTTTAATCACTTCTTAAAATTAAATATAACAATTTGTTGTATACAGGTTGTTCTAAATTTATATGCCCGTGGTTGAGAAAATTGAAAATATTTTATATTAAATTGAATTTTGTCTATAATTATCAAATTTTAATTTTCATATCAAATAGAAATATAACAATATATATTTGGCTATTATATAATATATAAGCAGCATTTTTATTTTCATGTGTACATAATAACTAAATATATTACTTATATTTTATATATACCTACTTACCCATATAATATTTATTATACATAGGTACCTATATAACTAACTAAAGTTTATATATTTTATACTTACTTTTTAAGTAATATTGTAGAATGTAATAACTACATTCTCATGCATATGCAATTAGAATATGTTTATATAATAATATTATAGACCAAGGCGGATCTGTAAAAATATTAGTACATTTGGACGTTGAGAGGTGACTCAAATTTTTTTGCAGAAATTGCTTGAAAATAACTCAAATAATAATATTTGAGTTATCCTCCCTCTCAAAAAGGTCCGGAACATTGTTTAAATAATCAAAATGTCAAAAAATGAAGGAAAAATTCGATTTTTTTCTTCGTTTTTTGATTATAACCTTAAAAGTATTCATTTCCGAGAAAAGTTGTACTGACATAAAAGTTGCATAATTAAATTTCCTACAATACAGAATTGGTTATAAATTTAAAAAATAGTCACCCTTGTTGCAAAATAGCAATAATTGCGAGAAAACTATACAAAAACAAGTATTCGCATTTTACGTTTTTTCAACCATTTATGCTACACTTAGGACCTTCATATTTCACTCAGAAAAACTTTATGATACACTAAAACAATACTGTAAATTTCATTAAGATCGGTTCAATAAATTTTGCAAAATAAATTTTGCAATCCAGCTTTCGCAAATAAAATTAGTTTTTTCAAAATGTTACAGGACTAAAAATAAAGCAGATAGCAAGTTGAATTTTTTTTTGCATATAGAAGTGTACTGTACCTTTTATTTTCAATTAGCAAAATTAAAATCGATTAACTGCCACGGCGTCAGGAATTTTTTTAAATAAACATTAATTATTGGTGCTACGCGCAGGACAGCGGATAGTTTGCTCTGATTGGGCATTTCAATGACCTTTAATAATGATTGATACATTTTAATTTCTATTACATTTCGATATAAATAAATAAATTTGTTTATTGCAAAATAAAAACACATACTTTATCCTTTAAAATAACACTTTTTTTAGCAAAAACTTTCTTTGTTCATATATTTTAACTTAGAGAATAAAAGTTTATTATTTTTAAACATATGCAATTGTTTAAACAATATTTCACAAACAATAATAAAATTAGTTTGATTTTTGTGGAATTAAAATATTAAAATACAACAAAATATAGAGTAAGAAAATAATATATTAGATAAAGATTAGAAGAACTTTTGGTGGAAATCAACTTGTGTGAATCGAACACCGCTGTCCTGCGCGTAGCACCAAAAATTAATGTTTATTTAAAAAAATTTCTGACGCCGTTTTAATTATTCGATTTTAATTTTGCAAATTGCAAATGAAAGTCACAGTACACTTTTATAAGCAAAAAAAAATTCAACTTACTATCTGCTGTATTTTCAGTCCTGCAACATTTTTAAAAAATGAATTTTTTTTGCGAAAGCTGGTTTGCAAAATTTATTTTGCAAAATCTGTCAAACCGATCTTAATGAAATTTAGAGTGTTGTTTTATGATATCATAAAGTTTTTCTGGGTACAATATGAAGGTCCTAAGTGTAGCATAAATGGTTGAAAAACGTAAAATGCGAATACTTGTTTTGGTATGGTTTTTTTTCGCAAATATTGCTATTTTGCAACAAGGGTGACTATTTTTTAACTTTTTAACCAATTCTATATTGTAGGAAATTTAATTACGCAACTTTTATGTCAGTAAAACTTTTCTCATAAATGGGCAGTTTTAAAGTTATAATCAAAAAACCAATAAAAAAATCGAATTTTTCCTTCATATTTTGACATTTTAATTATTTAAACAATGTTCCGGACCATTTTGAGTGGGAGGATAACTCACATATTATTATTTGAGTTATTTTCAAGCAATTTCTGCAAAAAAATTTGAGTCACCTCTCAACGTCCATCTCAAAACAGATGAGCCCTGGACTATTAGTAGAACCTAGGATGAGATTGGGTGATGTTGAAAACATACTTCTGAGAAATATAGCCTTGGAATATTCTTCCCATATACTAAAAATATGTGCGATAGTACATTCTAAGTATATAAATAGAAGGTATATAGCCCTTCCTTGGAATATTCTTTCCATATACTAAAAATAAGTGCGATAGTACATTCTAAGTATATAACCAGAAGGTATATAGCACTTCCTTGGAATATTCTTGCCATATACTAAAAATATGTGCGATAGTACATTCTAATTATATAAATGGAAGGTTTATAGCACCTCCTTAGAACCTTCTAAAAAGCATGTTCTTGGTATATACTGAAAAGAAGTGCGGTAGTACATTCTAAGTATATACATAGAACGTTTAAGTACTGTAATGTAGTATATACTCAGTATCTACTTTGCACATTCTCAATGGTAATTACGCATATTCTAAGTATATACTTTTTCTGAAAAGTACGTTCTATGAATCTACTAAGAACATGAAATTGTTATGTGGGCGTTGAATAGTTTTAAAGTACTGGGTACAAATAATTTTTAAAGTTTAATCATATGAATCATAATATCATAAATTAATTAAAATAACTGTGCCGCGTCATATTTAACTTCAAATATCTCGAAAACTAATGACTTATCGTTACCAATGAAGAGTATATTATTTACGTAGAAAGTATTGGAGAATCTAAAAATGGCACTAAAATAGTAATTCCGGCAGTGGGGTAGAATTTGAGAAGGGTCAACCATTCTCCATCCCCTGTCGTACGCCTCTGGTAGTAGCTAGAAACGTTTGTTTATCATAATTTAGTAGGGCGTCTTGTAGTCTCACTTTCTGCCAAGTATGAAAAGGATACGTCGAAAAGTTTTAAAATGCTGAGCAAAAATAATTTTTAAATTTTTAAATTAAACACCCTGTGACTCAGTAAAGAACCACATTTTATTTAAGTATTTTAGGTTAAATCTTCGTATTTTGTGCTAAGGTTTGTCCAGTTACTATATGGACAATTATTAATGAAACACCCTGTATCCGTTTTTAAATGCTATAATAAATGTATAGAAACGTAAAATATCTTATCAAACCTGAATATTGTAACATTTTTGTGATATACCTACATGGAAATGATATTATGTTTTACATTAACTTAAAAATTTATCTCTAATCAGTGACGCACTAAGCCTTATCCTACAGGTGGTGGTTTGGGTACCCACCGAAAAAAAAAATTCTTTACGAAACCGAAACTACCATATTTTTATTAGTATTTTAAGAGTATTTATTTGAATTATTCATCAAAATGAGCTTAAACCCAAACAAAATTAGTATGATTAAATAGGTATTTTCAATATCCTTCAAACGAGATATATATCCATATGGCCCAAAATTATGAGTCACAGTGACTGTAACGTCATTTTTATGACATGAGTATTACGTCACATGTTATCACTAGTTGAGAAGCTACGTCCGTTTATTTCCTCCCTTCTAATGTCACCATTATAAGTAGGTACAGTCCGTCTAATTTACTTACCGTTGCACGTCATTATCTACGTTAGAGATCTAAGTTGACATTGTTGCCCAATTACAAAAAATTCTTGAATTCATTTTAAATCAAATACATCACACAATTTTTGCGGAAGTGGATTATACAGCAAAACAAAATAATATTCAATGTAAATAGATAAAAACTTTAGAAATAGAAATCAAGAACTAAGTTATAATCTTACGTTAAAGTACATAATAAAAACAGTAAATATAATGAAACAGATACTTATAGTAAAGAATATAAACAAATATGAAGTGTCATCACCGCAACTGTCAAATAAATGTTACCAATTTATACCAAAATATCACCTTCGTTCGATTATAGTTACAGTGTATTCCGCACAAATGTGCTTCATAAAAACGCTTTATAATCCATTTATACAAATTAAATGAAACATAATATTGCGTATTTCTTTAAGTTAACATTAATAGAAATCTTTAAATATTATTTCTACGCGTATATAATAAAATATGTCTAGTGGCTGTAATGTCAGTGTACTCGGCAAAGTGATTCTAAAAAAGAACACACCTACCGTCTAAATATTTCGTGTTGGTATCATGTGACGTCACGGGCTATGACGCGGATGACGTGCAACGGTTAGTAAATTAGATGGAGTATATAACCGTTAAAAGATACGAGGGGAGGAAATTTTGACTAGCACTGTATATATTAAGAGGATAGGCTAAAATCTCGGATCAATGCATTTGAACTGTATTCATTTTTTCGAATCCTAGAAACTAATAAGTATTTTTGAAAAATCAGAGTAAGAAATGAGCAGATAAGAAAAAATCTGGAGGTGGAATCAATTTTAGAATTCATAGAAAAAAGACAAATCAGCTGGTGGGGACATTTAAAAAGACTAGACGATAGAAGACCGGTGAAAATGATTTAGGAAGCAAGAGAAACATGGGACCAAGCTATTGGAAAAGTTCTACAAAAGAGAGGCAAATCCTGGAAAGAAGCAAAAGTCTTTGCACAAAATAGAAGTCAGTGGCGTAAATTTGTGCACAATATCTAAGTTATTATTGTATTCACGACACCAATATGGTAGAAGGGAATTTGATTATATAATAATACTTAATATTTTTGAAAAATTTAAACGCAGAATGAAAGATTAGTATATTTTAATAAGTTACAGGGGTGAAAAAAAGAGAAAATTTAGTGTGACTTTTAATTTCAAATACCTCATTCCAAATAAACTTTTTTTTATTCTAAGCGACTTTCGGCTCTCGGTAATAATAATGGGTGATTCATTTAGAGGTACTTTTTTTGGTGAGAATTTGTTGGGAGATCGTGCATGAATGGTATCACCTGAAGTTGCTTTCTGATTCAGTATTGTTTGATATTTCATCCTAGAAAGAATTAACTCGGCACAACGTCTAGAAATTATTTAGCTGTATTACGAAAATAGGCGTTCAATGAGGAATGTGCTTCGTGCGCTTAGAGCAAAAAAAAAATGTTTTACGATGAGGCTAGTTTTTGGCTTATGAGGACGTGAATAAACAAAATGCCCGTATTTGGGTTCATGAGCAACCCAAAGAAGTTCAAGAGTTGCCAATACATTCAGAAAAAACCACTGTTTGGTGTGGTTTATTGGGCCGGTGTTATCGTCGGTTCATGTCTTGGATCGGCCAGAATATTACTGTGAATGGAGACCATTATAGCGCCATGATAACGGACTATTTGGTACCAGAAATTGAAGTTCGTAGTTCAAGTGACATTTGGTTCCAAAAATATGGCGCCAACTGCCATACATCCCGTGAAAGCATGGCTTTACTGAGAAAACGGTTCGGTGAGCAATTTATTTTACGCTTCGGACCAGTGACTTGGCCGCCTATATCCTGTGACATGACACGTCTAGTCGTTTTCTTCTGGGACTACCTCAAGTCCAAAATCTACATGAATAAACCGGCTACGATTGACGCATTGGAGGCCAGGATTAACTCGAGTCACTGGTCAAATACTAATCGAAAAGCTCGAACGAGTCATCGAGAATTAAATCTTCAGTTCAGAATGGACCGTCTTAACCGCAGTCATGGTCAACATTTGTAAGAAATAAAATTAATTTTTTAATTGTTTTTAATTTTTTAAAAAAGTACCTCTAAATGAATCAGCCTTTATAATCTTTCACTCTGTGTTTAAATTTTTCAAAAATATTTATTAATTTTCTCAGGTTCAAAAAAAAAGAATACATTTAAAATGCACTGTTGCTACGAGATTTTGTGCCTACACTCTTAAAACTATAAATATTTAGTTAAATATTTTTGTCTATTTATTATTATGGTGCAATCATTAATTCCTACCACCTTTATGATGTTAATTTTTAAAATTTAAACAAAGAGATTATTACATATGATTGTGCTTATCTTATTTAAATATTTAACACTACTTATTTCAAAAACATTTCTAGTTAATCATAGATAATCATATGTGAGATAACATAGGTAATTTCTACTGTAGGTACCTATATTATTATTATTCAATAGAAAGCAATATTTTTATTATACAGAGAGGGGGAGAATTATGGAATAAATTCATTTTCGCTAAAATGGACGATTTTGGATATAAATCCCGAAACATGTCGATTCTTGTTTTTAAATTATAATTTTTTGGCATATCTATCATACTAGTGACATCATCCATCTGTTCGTAATTACGTAATTGATAATTTTTTAAATGGAAATAGGGGTCGTGTGGTAGCTCCTTTGAAAGGATGTTCAATTCTCTATTCAGTAATATAAACATTAACATCATTAATTAGACAGGGTGGCCAAAAAATAATTTTTGAATTAAATTAATAAACGCAAAAAGAAGAATGTATGTAATTTTTAAATCAAATAAATTTATAATTCACATAATAACTCAAAATACACTAAGCACCAAAATGAACGCACCACCTTAAAAATGGGACATTTTTGATGTCTTGTATTTCCTAAACCTGTTGTCCGATTTTAGTGATTTTTTTATTATGTTATAGCTTTGTTCTTCAAGAATATCGATGTAATAAGATTGTTGCTAAACAGATAAGTATCATTGTATACCGGGTGTAACAATGATAGTGTGTTTTTCTCTCAAAGTTCGGAACACCCTGTGGAATATTCTGGCGTATATAAAATATTGAAATTGAAACTCAACGGTAGCCTTATGCTTTCTTAATATTATGCTTTTTGATTCATTAGCTTATGTTGGATAATAAAAAAGTAAGGTGCTTTAACCACTAGCCATGTTCTTCATCAATACAGGGTGTTTCTAAATAAGTGCGACAAACTTTAAGGGGTAATTCTGCATAAAAAATAATGACCATTTGTTTTATAAACATATGCCCGCAAATGCTTCGTTTCCGAGATACGGGATGTTGAATTTTTTCTAACAAACTGACGATTTAGTTATTGCTCTAAAACCAGATGAGATATGCAAATGAAATTTGGTAGGTTTTAAGACGTAGTTATTGCGCATTTTTTTGGCATACAATTAAGAATTTTATGTTCGCCATTGGCGTGCATAAGGGTCATATTACCCGGCAATATTACCCGTATGCACGCCAATGGTGAATATAAAATTCTTAATTGTATGCCAAAAATGCGCAATAACTACCTCTTAAAACCTACCAAATTTCATTTGCATATCGCAACCGGTTTTAGACCAATAAATAAATCGTGAGTTTGTAAGAAAAAATTCAACATCCCGTATCTCGGACACGAAGCATTTGCGGACATATGTTTATAAAGCAAACGGTCATCATTTTTTTATGCAGAATTACTTCTTAAAGTTTGTCGCACTTATTTAGAAACACCCTGTATTGATGAAGAACGTTGCTAGTTGTTGAAGTACCTAACTTTTTTATTATCCAACATAAGCTAATGAATCAAAAAGCATAATGTTAAGAAAGCACAAGGCTGCAGTAGAGTTTTAATTTCAATATTTTATATACGCCAGAATATTCCACAGGGTGTTCCGAACTTTGAGAGAAAAACACACTATCATTGTTACACCCGGTATACAATGACACTTATTTGGTTAGCAACAATAGTATTACATCGATATTCTAGAAGAATAAAGCTATAACATATTAAAAAAAATCACTAAAATCGGACAACAAGTTTAGGAAATTCAAGACATCAAAAGTGTCCCATTTTAAGGGGGTGCGTTACTTTTGATGCTTAGTGTACATTTTACTGCTGTCAGAAAATAGAAAAATGTTTATGAGTAAAAATCAAACTTTTTTTTCGCTTTAATTAAAAAGTTCAAACTGCTAAGAGGCAGGTGGGAGGGTGTTTGATATTTAATTTAAATGAAAAGCAACGTTTATTTGTGAAATAAACGTTTTCTTTTTCTGTTCTAACACTAGTAAGATGTGGGCGCGGTCCAAAACAACGACAATTCTACCTTATCGGGAACAGTCTACAAGAAGAGCACGGTAAATTGAAGAAGTACATAATTACAAAAAAAATTATTATTTATTTCTTTGTACTCACTTTATAATCAAAAAAACTATGGGATCTGGATTTCAATGCATATTAAATATGCATTGAAATTTTTTTTTTAATTTATCGTACTACATACATAGTATAGTATAATAGATAAAGTTATAGGACCGTGCAAAAAATTTTTTTTCAGGTTTCACTTTTTTTCGACGATTTGAGTCCCCCTGAGTCTAAAAAGCAAATAAAAAAACATGTCGGAAGTATGTACGTACGTATGTACGTACGTATGTCCCCACCGCCCAGCAAAAACTACCGGACCGATTTCGATGAAATTCGATTTGAGTAAGTTTAAGAGAATTTTGTCGAGAAACAAAAAAACCTCTCAAAGGGGGGCCGAAATAGGGGGGTTGTTTAGGGCCCAAATTTAACTCAAAGTTAGCTCATCGATAGGTAAATATAAATACGGAATTTGACATTTCCAAATTCAAAATGGCGGCAAAATGGCCGACCACCCACCCGACACATTTCCATACCTATCTGAAAACATGTTTAAGATAAGTTTAATTTGAAAAAGTCGTTATATAGCCTAAATATGGGGCTATAAGAAGAATATCGTTTTTTAGAAAAAGTTATGGGTTGCTTATATTTAGGGGGTCAAAATTTAACATAAATTTGAAGAAGATTTTCTCAAAAATGGCTCCAAGGAATTTGTTTATTTTTTGATATAGTTTTGATATCCTATCGGTAAATTGAATGACATCAGTCAGATTTCTTAGCTCCCCATAGGAGGGGAGTTATGAATTTTTTATAAAAAAATATTTGAGTGCCCGTAACTTCCTTCCATTGTAATAGAAACTAAAATTTGCAATTTTGCAGACGTATATGGTACTTTATTATTTATTATCACAATAAATCTTACCCAAAATATGGCTTCCGGTTGAACCGAAAATGAAAAAATATTCTTATTTTTTTTAGGTACGCCCTGTATATTTTTACATATTTTGAAAAAATGCAAAATTACCTTTCTAATGACATAAAACTCGTTGCTGTAGCTAAAAAACTCGAAAAGTTATAGTAAATAGAAATTTTTCTATAATCTTGTGTGTGTCTTCTCTCACGCGATAGTAGCAGAACATTATTATAGGGCAGTCAATAAGGGTATTTGGCTCCGAATTCCATCCTACTACGTCGATGTACTTGATATTTTCACAGTAACTAGGGAATAGCTCAAGAAACAAAATCTACCCTATATACTATGGCGATTTTTATCTTGGGGCGGTTCCCACCCCTTCAAGGGGGTGGAAGATTTGTTGGTCAAAATAAGCACGGAATTGGCTAGAGAACATATTTCTAAGCAAAAACTGGTCATACTTTTTTTGAGAACTCGATACTTTTTGAGTTATGCGTAGTTTAAAATTGGCCATTTTCATTGAAAAATGACACCTTTTCGGACAGTTTTTTGTGAATACCTTAAAAACTATGCATCGAACTAAAAACACTATATAAAACATTTTTTAGATTATAAATAACAAAGAGATTTGTTCCTTCGTAAATGTTCTATTTATAATACAAAAAGAGATGTGGTAGGTGAAAAGAGTTTGTTTTCTGGTGGATGCTCAAATTGGTGTATTCAACTTGAAATAACAGAGGAACGGTAGGTTTTAGGCGTATAATGCTACCAACGCCTTTTGTAGTGTTTGAAAAGGCCTTTAAAGTGAGCACCGTAAAATGTCGGTTACATTTTACATGGTGCAAAAAATATATGACTAGACCAGGACGCATCTGTAAAAATATTAGTACATTTGGATGTTAAGAGGTGACTCATATTTTTTTGCAGAATTGCTTGAAAATTACTCAGATAATAATATTTGAGTTATCCTCCCTCTAAAAAGGTCCGGAACGTTATTTAAATAATCAAAATGGCAAAAAATGAAGGAAAAATTCGATTTCTTTTTTGTTTGATTATAACAATAAAAGTATTCATTTCCGAGAAAAGTTGTACTGACATAAAAGTTGCGTAATTAATGCCCGGTTGCACCAACAGATCTTAAGCTTAAGTCGAGAATATCATAAGAATTAATATAATATAATTATAATATATTATAATAAGAATACCATAATATAATAATAGATATAATTGAAAATAAGGTAAGAATCTAAAATTATGGTGCACCGTAAGTGATACTCAAGGAGGCCCTATCTATAAGTAGAGCTTAGCTAAGCTGGAGCTTAAGATCTGTTGGTGCAACCAGGCATGAATTTCCTACAATACAGAATTGGTTAAAAATATAAAAAATAGTCACCCTTGTTGCAAAATAGCAATAATTGCGAAAAAACCATACAAAAACAAGTATTCGCATTTTACGTTTTTCAACCATTTATGCTACACTTAGGACCTTCATATTTCACCCAGAAAAATTTTTTGATACAGTAAAACAATACTGTAAATTTCATTAAGATCGGTTCAATATATTTTGCAAAATAAATTTTCCAATCCAACTTTCGCAAAAAAAAATCATTTTTTCAAAATGTTACAGGACTGAAAATAAAGCAGATAGCCAGTTGAATTCTGGTACCTTTCATTTGAAATTTGCAAAACTAAAATCGATTTTGCGAAAACTAACTACCACGGCGTAAGGAATTTTTTTAAATAAACATTAATTATTGGTGCTACGCGTTGGACAGCGGATAGTTTGCTCTGATTGGGCATTCCAATGACCTTTGATAATGACATTTTAATTTTTATTACATTTCGATATAAATAAATAAATTTGTTTATTGCAAAATAAATACACATACTCTATATATAATTGATGGATTCGACCGTTACTTGATGGAAGTTCATGTTATCTAACAATAAAACACTGAAAACGTTTGTTTTCTATACTTCCACAAAATTTATTACAACTAAGTGACTACAGCTGTTTCGGCAGAGTGCCTTTCTCAAGTGATTTAGTTTACAATGGTTTGCCTATTTAAGGTATTTAACTGAAGACTTTAACCCACTCCTCAACTTCTTCAGTTAAAGACTTTAAATAGGCAAACCATTGTAAACTAAATCACTTGAGAAAGGCACTCTGCCGAAACAGCTGTAGTCACTTAGTTGTAATAAATTTTGTGGAAGTATAGAAAACAAACGTTTTCAGTGTTTTATTGTTACATACTCTATCCTTTGAAATAACACTTTTTTTATCAAAAACTTTCTTTGCTCATATATTTTAACCTAGAGAATAAAAGTTATTATTTTTAAACATATGCAGTTGTTTAAACAATATTTCACAAACAATAATAAAATAAGTTTGATTTTGGTGGAATTAAAATATTAAAATACAACAAAATATGGAGTAAGAAAATAATATATTAGATAAAGATTGGAAGAAATTTTGGTGGAAATCAACTTGTGTGAATCAACCACACAATTAATGTTTATTTAAAAAATTTACTGACGTCGTGGTAATTAATCGAGTTTAATTTTGCAAATTGCAAATGAAAGGTACAGTACACTTCTATAAGCAAAAAAAAATTCAACTTGCTATCTGCTTTATTTTCAGTCCTGCAACATATTACAAAATGAATTTTTTTGCTAAAGCTGGATTGCAAAATTTATTTTGCAAAATCAATTAAACCGATCTTAATGAAATTTACACTGTTGTTTTGCTATATCAAAGAGTTTTTTTGGGTGAAATATGAAGGTCCTATGTGTAGCATAAATGGTTGAAAAACGTATAATGCGAATACTTGTTTTTGTATGGTTTTTTTTTTCGCAATTATTGCTATTTTGCAACAAGGGTGACTATTTTTTAAATTTTTAACAAATTCTATATTGGAGGAAATTAAATTATGCAACTTTTATATTAGTACAACTTTTCTTAGAAATGAACAGTTTTAAAGTTATAATCAAAAAGCCAATAAAAAAATTGAATTTTTCCTTCATATTTAGACATTTTGATTATTTAAACAATGTTCCGAACCGTTTTGAGAGGGAGGATAACTCAAATATTATTATTTAAGTTATTTTCAAGCAATTTCTGCAAAAAAATTTGAGTCACCTCTCAACGTCCATGTCAAAACAGATGCGCTCTGGACTAAATGTACTTTAAGGAAAAATGAGAAGTACATACATTTAACCCCTCATCCACCAGAATTTAAATGCATTGTTTTTCTTCTGCAATACCTTTTAATATAGTGTTATTTCTAATTTTAAAAAGTTGAACGGGTTTAAAATGAATGATTTTTGTAAAAAATGTGATCAAATTATAAAATGCATTTTTAAATTTTCTTAAAAATCTTCCTTTTTCTCTATGTAATTCGAAAATAAAAATGTTCTACCCCCGAGAAGTGGTGGGAACCGCCCATATGATAAAAGCGCCATAGTATATAGGATAGACTTTGAATTAGGAGGTTGGGCTACTCCCAAAATTTCATTAAAATCCATGCAGTAGGATAGAATTCGGAGATAATATCTTGTTCTTAATCTCGCGCATTGACTAGCGTAATAGAAATAGAATCAAATGGAAATATTATAAACTATTAATTTCTCAGAAAAATGAACTAATTTGAAATTAAAGTATGACTATAATGGTAGGGGAGAGCAAAGTATGCTAAATGTGCAGTCACTCAAGCGCTTTGGTGACCTATTGGGTTGTGATTATTAGGTCCTAAAACCAAAAAAAGTTCAGTAAAGTTTTCCATTTTAGTGGGGACTTGTCCATTTTAAATTTACTTTTCCATTTCCAACAATCATTTTTTTAGATTATAACGCCATCTATCCATAATTAGAAAAAATGTTTCGAATAAAAGTTACTTATTTTTATGTAAGGAATCCAAATTTGCAATAAACAATGAGGGCTCCATTTAAGATTTTAAAGTAACCCCCACCCCACCTCCGTGAGGGTTCGTGTTTGGTGCCATTCGATAGATTTTTCAAAAATATTGTATTTTTCAGTTTTTCGATCTGATGTTCATTTCGCGAAATATCGCGGGATTCGTATTTAAAATATTAAATTTACCCCCACACCTCTCCGTGAGAAGTCGTGTTTGGTATCATTCGATAGATTTTTGAAAAATATTGAGTACGTATTTTTTAGTTTTTCGATCTGTCATTCATTTCGCGAAATATTCGCTTTTTTCTTGTGAAACTTTGGGACTCAGCCATTTATTTAAGCCCCGCTCAAATCGTCAGATTTTTGAAATATACACTGTTTTGTATGTACTTAACTTACCGTATCTTAATATGACGATTTCGAGTTTTTCTAAGGATATATTTTTTTCGGCCCCCCCTTAACGAACTTCCCTGCATTAAGAGCCAATATATGGTAGAAGTACATTTTCAGGGTACAAGGTTTCTCCCCATGTAATAATCTGACGCGCTTGAGTAACTGCAAAAATCCCCGCTTTAGCTCCCCTACCATGATATTCTATTGATTTATGCAATAATCTATACCTCTATAGAGTCCCCCCGAAATATGGCATCGAATATTTTCTCAAATGCAGAAATTAATGATGCGTAGAACCATAAAATATTTTCAAGTATACAAGGTGTTTCTAAAATATCAAAATAACGAGTAACTTTGTTATTTTTTTAGAATGCCAGTATCTAGTACGATAACGATAATAGATCGGTATGATAAAGTTCTCGGGCGGCCCTTCCGTCCAGCGTTTTTTATTTATAATTATTCTCCTATCAAAGTTGCGCGTGAAGTTAGGCGTGTTGATGACAGTTGCGATTTTGGGGTCGACCGGTAAAATGTATTTTGAGTTAATTACATAATATTCTTCTTTTTGAGTCAACTAATTTAATTCAAAACATTTTTGGTCACCCTATATAAATAATAATGTTAATGTGCATATTACTGAATAGAGAATTGAGCAAACTTTCAAATGAGCTGCCACACGACTCCCATTCCCATTTAAGAAACCATCGATTACGTCATCACTTCTAGATATAATATGACGTTACTAGTATGCTAATATATGCAAAAAAATTATATTTTAAAAATAAAAATCCATACTTAATTTTAGCCTTCTAAAGTGTACCTGCTAGTACCTTAAATACAGTCGGAAAGATGAAAAATACCCATGAACGAACATATAAAACACTCTGTATTTTCCTGTCACCGTGTCACACAAAAAATTGGCCAGCGCGAGTACATGCAATAATTATAATTACATACATGTATGTACTTGCGCTGGGCAATTTTCTTTTTGACACGGTGACAGGAAAATACAGAGTGTTTTCTATGTTCGTTCATGGGTATTCTTTCATTTTTCCGACTCTAAAGTACATTCATCTTTTTGTGCAAATTAATTTAATTTAAAATTAAGTTTTTTTGGACATCCTGTCCATGAAAATCTAGTAAATGAAACTTTGAAAATTCTTAATATTAATGAAACTATATCCACAAGGATTTTAAACTGTAACAAATGGAAATAACAAAATTAATGATAGTTCAAAAAATACAAACACTATTCAGTGCAGAATCGAGTTTTGCATTATGTATTGCACGAAATAAATATAAAGCTTGTCAACTTATCGTTAATAGACATCCTTATCCGACTTATCTTAAAAGAGAAATTAAGAACTTAGTCATAATAATGACGGTCATAAAATAATAAAAGCAAATAATTATATAAAACGATAACGCGTTGGTGACGCAATTTTTAAATGAAAATGCTTGCACAAAATATATTTTACATTTTATTTCTTATCTCAGGAATTAGGACCAGTATTTTAAGAACTGCGAAGAAAATATTATACTGTGAATGTACAAAAATAGTTAATAATGTTTTACCTGCAGGAAAAATTATTTGTGTCTGTTTTTCAATGTGCCCTCAGTAAGTTGTCCTTCCATTCTTTTCGTGGTCTTCCCACTGATCGTCTTCATATTAAGGAACCATTTCTTGCCGTCTTTACTACTCTATTTGTTGTCATTTTCCTTATATAATCATTCTCTTCTACTCTTCTACCTTTTACCCAGTTGTTGATGTTCTCTACATTGTCGTCCTCTTGCCGTCTCTCATCGTCTTTGCTACTCTATTTGTTGTCATTCGGCTTATATGACCGTTCTATTCTACTCTCCTCTTTCTTATCCAGTCCTGGATGTCCTCCACCTTGCATCTCCATTGTATATCTGTACTTCTAGCTCTGTCCCATAGTGTATTATCATCGATTTTTCTAAGGGATTTTATATCTGCTGTTTCTAGCAATCTTTCTGTTCTCTCTATGTCAAGTCGTATTTCTGCCGCGTATTTTGGTATCAATTTTAGTTCTTACTCTTTATTATTCAATTCATGATCAGGTTGAATAATGGCTGGCTCAAGGAATATCTCTGTCTTAACACATTAAGAGCCTCAATTGGGTCAGTTAGTTCTTCTGCTTTTTCTTTTATTGTGTTGTTCTGGTAGATATTTTGGATCTGTTTGATTAGGCCTAGATATATTTTCCTTGCCTACAATAAGTGAAGAACGTTCTTTATTTGACCCTGTCAAATGCCTTCTTAAAGTCCATGAAACATAAATATGCCGTTTTTATATTATAATGATTTATCTTCCAATTGCCTCATTATAAATATAGCGTCGGTGCATGATCTTCTTTGTCTAAAACCTTTATTGTTCTTCCGCTTGTGTTATAGTTTCATTCAGTTTATTTCTTATCACATTGGTTGTTCATTTTAGTGTTGTGTTTAATACATTAATTCCTCTGTAATTCCCCGGGTCAGACTTGTCTCCCTTTTTGAAGAGAGTTATTAGGATGCTGGAGCTTCATTCTTGCATTAATTTGTTTTGTCCTATTATTTTTTGGCTAAGTTTTTAATAGCTGTTTGGCTAGAACTGATCCTCCGTACTTAAGGGGATCGTTCGGTTTTCCTTAATGACTTTATTATCTCTCCCTACTCGAATGTTTATTTCTTCGTTTGTCGTCACTTCTAGTGTTGGTGGTTCATTATCACCATCGTAGTTAAGCTGCACCAATAAGCAATTAGAAATTGAAAGTAGTTTGCCTATGTTTTCTTCTGAATGTGTTTCTTTGTTATTAGTTCGTTGATTTCTTTTCTTTGTCCTCTGATCATTATCCATATTTGTTTTTTATGTTCCATAGAAGTCGTGATCCATCTGTTTTGAAAAGCTCTGCCAGTGTTCCCTTTTTATTAGTCTGACTAAAGAGTTTGTTGCGTTCTGTATTGTATAAAAGCTTCGTCCTTTTCTTTACATGTCTTCAATTCCTGTCAAACCATGGGTTTTTTTATTTATTGGTGTTCTTTATTTTCCTCTCTCCAAGTGATTCTGTTGCTTCGTTATTATGTTACTTCTGAGTTATTCTCAGCTTTCGCCGATAACCTTCTCTCATATTCTTTTTCTGCATAAGAATTCTATGCATTCCGTATTTAGTCCTTTGACTCTGATGTTTGTTTGTATTGGTGCGAAGTATTTCATGATAATCCCTATTTCACATAATAGATACTAAATACATACATACATACATCTGTTGAGTTAGGCATCTTACGTCGATTATTTGTGATGGATGTATATCTCTGTTGATAACTTCTGTCATAGATCTCTGTCCATAAGTCTTATGAAATGAATATTTGTGTTGGTTACTAAAGAAGTAAAAATCTTCCTTTGTAGATGGTATATAATTTATTTAAAATTTTTTTCCAAAAAAGATCCAAGTTGGACTTAAAGTGGGTACATCACTGGTACGACACAAAAAAACGTTTTCGGACTATCAGTCCATCATCAAGTTAAAGTTTCAGATCCAAAGTAGTTGAAATTAGCTAGTGTGGTAGGTCGAATGACCTTACCAGTATAAAAAATAAGCCATTTCGGCTACATCGATAGTGACAATAGTAATTAACCCAAAATGGAGTCTTCATCTTGGCTTCAAACTAATAGGTTTTGTTGAAGACTGTAGGAAACGGACTGAACGTTTTCGTTTTCGGTCCGTTTTCAGTCCGTTTCTTACTGTCTTCAACATAACCTTTTAGTTTGAAGCCAAGATGAAGACTCCATTTTGGGTTAATTACACTTAATTAAATCTTGTAACATCGACTTATTGTCACTCTCGATGTAGCCGAAATGGCTTATTCTTATACTGGTAAGGTCATTCGACCTACCACAGTAGCTACTTTCAACTACTTTGAATCTGGAACTTTAACCTGATGATAGACTGATTAGTCCGAAAACGTTTGTTTGTATCGTACCAGTGATGTACCCACTTTAAGTCCAACTTGGATCTTTTTTGAAGAAAAATTTTAAATAAATTATATACCATCTAGAAAGGAAGATTTTTTACTTCTTTAGTAATTTTTATTATGGTATACAGCCAATGAAAGGGATTCTTTCCTTTTTATATTTGTGTTGGTCTTTGTGATCAAAAAATGTGTTGTTAATTCCAAAATAGTTATTCGTGCAGAATTTTATCAGTTCTTCATTTTCGGTTTTAACAATCTCGTTATATTAATACTCGGCCCAGGCGAAATATGGTAATGGAGGAGGTCGATAAATACTTATCGGAGGTACGTCGAAGGTCTATGGCATCTGATCAGTACTCAGAGACCCTGGTAGAAGTTTTTGCCGTATCAGTACTCCGGATCTAACTTAGTTCTAGTTGTTATTCGCGGGATTTTATACTTTTGGCTGGTGTTCCATTACCAGCGCGGATTGATGGTAGTGGTTGGTTGTTATTGGGAGTGCGGGTACACAGGGAGAAGACTAGATATCGGCAAGCGATGGTGGCGTTATCATTACAGAGTTGTATTGCAATAAAAATATATTGCCTAAAACACCTCAAATACATACTAGTATAAAGCAATCATCAACCATTAAAATATTTGCATCTTATTTCAGATCCTGGTAACGCCCCACCAAATTTCCAGCAACAACAACCAAGTAAGTTTTTTTTATTTTTTAATATTCTACATTCAATATACTTATAGGTATTTATTATTTTAATTTGGAACCTTTAAAATAGTTTACACCTACATAAATCAATAAAGAATAATACAACTAATGCTGTAAATATGCTATTCGCGGTGTGCAAGTACTTGGAAGGGATACGCGAAACGATCGTGCGCGAATAGCGGAGAAATATTGCAACTTTCTTAAATAATTCATATTGTCAACTGAAATTGTCAAATTGACGTACATTTCATACCTATTGTCATTTAAGAAGGAAAATTATATATTGCTTCACAATATTGATATGATATGCAATTATTATATAAAGGTAAATTTAATTAATTGTATTTTGCTTGCAATACTACATTTTAATAACTAATTTTATTTACTACATACAATTGTTTACGTTTGAATAACACAACCTAAATCTTATTTTTTCTTCTTATTATTTTTTTTTGGACTATGGCCTTGACAATTATCCAGTAACCAGGACCATATGATTGGCCAATAAAATTAAAAGTGCGAATAAAAGTTCAGAGCGTAGAAATAGGTGTCGCTTTTCCGAACTTGCACGGTCCCAATTACGTTAGGGGGAGAAATGTTTAGTCACTAGCGACCAAAACAAAGCAGCTTGTTTTAATTCCAGACGGTTTTTTCTGCATCTCATGTTTCAATCTACACCGAAAAGAAAAAAATAAGTGTACATTCGATGAACACACAAAAAAATTAGAATAAAACAAAATAGTGGGTTGACTGGGAAATGAATTCGGATTTCTCGATCATAAGTTTTGCGACGTAATCCCTAGAGCATTTCGGCGATAATGATTTAGTGGTTTATAATGCTTAACGTGTACTCGGGAAACGTTGCTTTAAAGTTCATACATTTAATTTATAAAAAATCTTGAAAAACTTGGTACAAGAAGAAAAAACCGCTAATCGAGGTACAAATGAGGAGCGCACCCAATATTCCAGCTACAACAGAGAGCTTTTCAAAGTTTTTTAAATTAAAGGTATGAACTCGAATTTACTGTTTCTCGATTACACGTTAAACGTTATAAATGGTCGCCTTTATCGCATTATCGCCCAAATGATCTAGAACAGTGGTCGGCAAAGTGCGACTCCGGAGATGCATGTGGCTCTTTGGCTCATTAGGTGCGGCTCTGGCACAAATATCCACGAAAAGTGCAATAATATTTTCATTTAAAAAAATTGGTAGGAAAAACATTACATCTTATTCTGATAAATTAGCTTTTATCAAACTTACAAACTTTAATTTGTCAAAAATTCTCTTAATGCTACTACCACAACTGAGTTGAAATTTTCTCATTTTGAAATTGTTATTAATAGCTTTGAAATACAATTTCTGGATTAAAAAAACAAGGAGGTATGGCGCTCTAAATACGAACGTCTTTGTGTTGAATTGGAAATATTGGAGAAGAAAAAATATTCACAACACAAGAAGTGGTCTGCATTGAATGACATGGAGAAGAAAGATATGATCATTTTCGACGCTTGAAATAATATTACCGGTTCTTATAATCAGCTTAAAAAGCTCACATTTGGTGTTCTTTCCCTTTTCGGTTCTACATATAAACATTAAAAAAAATGGATTTTGCGCCAAAATTTTTGTAAAAAATACAGTGTTGTAGGAAATGATTAGAAACGAAGATATCGCCCAAAAACGAAAAAACATATTTTAATTTTTTTGGGGATTATGGATGGGGCTAAGGGTTTAAACATTTTTTTGGTCGAATACTTTTTTATGTAGAACATGTAGTTCTTTTACTTTTGGAATATCGCTGGGAGCATTTTTCACTATCTTAACAGACTGATTAGACCGTTTAGTTTTATTTAGCGTAATAATAGTTTGCTTAACAAGCAGAGTTGGTTCCCAATTTTTTTTAAATTGTTGTAATGTTCATATTTGGCTCTTTGGATAAAAAGTTTGCCGACCACTGATCACTGATGAATGTACATTAGATTTTTTTCTATTCGGAATAAATTGAAAAAAAAATATTAGGTTGGCTAACAAATGAACTAAGATTGCCTAATCAAATTTAGCGTCGTAACCACTATAGTCTAGGCGCCAGAGGGGTCACCGTGTCATATTCAATTCTGATGGACAAACTCAACGATTTCTTATGGATTTTTGGCTGCTGATTACGAATTTCGAGGGGGGATTTCGATGCGAGTGGTCAAAAATTGTTATAAACAATTTAATTGTTTATAAATTGTTTATAAAGCTCTGGCTCATAAACTAAAAGAGATAAAAAAAATGTTTCAAACAAAATTTGTTCCTTAATAAAAACGAAGAAAAAACCGTTTACTAAACTTAAATCTAACAATTACAACTCAAGATATTGTAAATATAGTGCACAATGCAAATTGCAAATTGCAAAATAAGTATTTTTCGAAGCTTTATCGATCGTAACTCGGCTTCTATGCATACAAATAAGTCTTGGAAGGTGTCGTTTTAAAGCTTAATTAACAGGCTTCCAAACAAAGTTTGTTAAATTATTTGATCTTCATTTGTTTTAAAGTTATACCCGTTTGAAGTTACAATTTTCTTAAAAATATTGTACATTCATTTGTTTATAAGGGTTTCAAGCAAATTTGAGCTATAAACATTTATACTTTAATGAACAATAATGATATAAAAACTCAGAACGAACAATTTAAGGTTACGAAAATGTTCATAAGTTTATTGTTGGCCAAGATGTCGATATTTTAATGGCGCGCGCTATGAGGCGCAAGATGGGCTCACCGCGTAAAGGTTCACGCGCTAACTTCTCGATGCAAATTATAATTTCTATGTATACATACGTTATCTTCATTTTTCATTTTTGAAGATCCTAATAAAATTTTATCATATAATTCTTATAATTAAATCATCATACTGTACCTCGTATTATCACCTTTCATTCTATTTACATTGTCTTCTATTTTTTGCACTAGATGAGAAAAAAACATTAGAAACTAATATTTCAGAAGTATAACTAAAAAGTAAGTTGATATTATTTATTAATACTATTTTTACAAACATTTTTTTCATGCATCTGCAAATCTGCATAGAGATATACAGGGAATATCAGCTTTTTTACATCTGCATAAGTTCTTAGCGAAATTTTATCAGTTACATGGTGGTACAAGTCTGTTCTTGTAGGCAGTAAAACTAAAACTTTTTGAGGCTTCAGAGTCTAATTATCTATGCGATATCCATATAAAGTGGATCTAGTTCTTTTGCAGCACCATCAAGTCCCGTCAATTGTTTGTATGCCGTCACATCATAAATGCTCGTTTTATATACAATGATGATGCTGCAAAAGAACTCGATCCATTTTTATATGGATATCACATATTGGCTCATTTTCATGCGTAGAAGCCGAGTTACGATCGATAAAGCGTCGAAGAATACATACTTACTTGACTGTCAGCCAATCTTGCGCCTCATAGCGTGCCATTAAAATATCGACATCTTAGCCAAAAATAAACTTACGAACATTTTCGTAAGCTCAAATTGTTCCTTTTGAGTTGTTTTATCATTATTGTTAATTAAAGTATAAATGTTTATAGCTCAAGTTTGCTTGAAACCTTTATAAACAAGTTATTGTACAATTTTTTAAAGAATATTATAACTTCAAACGGGTATAACTTTAAAACAAATGAAGATCAAATAATTTAACAAACTTTGTTTGGAATCCTCTTAATTAAACTTTAAAAGGACACCTTATAAGGCTCATTTGCATGCGTAGAAGCCGAGTTACGATCGGTAGAGCTTCGAAAAATTCTTATTTTGCAATTTGCATTGTGCACTAATTTTACAATATCTTGAGTTCTAATTGTCGGATTTAAGTTTAGTAAACGGTTGTTGCCTCGTTTTTTATTAGGGAACAAATTTTATTTGAAACATTTTTTTATCTCTTAGTTTATGAGCCAGAGCCTTATAAACAATTTATAAACAATTAAATTGTTTATAACAATTTTTTGACCACTCGGATGAAATCCCCCCTCGAAATTCGTAATCATCAGCCCAAAATCCATAAGAAACCGTTGAGTCTGTCCATCAGAATTGAAAATGACACGGTGACCTCTATTTGGCGCCTAGACTACTACAGCTAGAGCATTTTGGTGATAATTGTTAAATGGATTATACTTTTGGAGATCGATAACTTCTAAACGGCTTAACCGATTGTGATCACCAAACATGAGTTTGAAAGCTAGTGTCTGATGCATCCAAGTTCAAATATGATAAACGAAGCTATTATAAGATTTAGTGAGCTTCAAAAACCGGTTTGTTCACTAGGAAAGGGATATGATCATGCTTATGAGGCATATAATTTAAAAATTCAAATTTTGACAGATATGAGGTATACACCGTTAGACGAATCTAAAGTCCCCCTACAAACGCTCAGTTATTGGCGTAATTCGTAGGTTGAAATTTTGAATAATTGCCGCAAAACCAAAATTTTCAGTTAATTTTTTCAGTTTTTAGGCTATACTGAGCCTTGTGTATGTCCGATCCTGACTAGTGATGTAACGAATATTCGTATTCACATTCGCGAATATTCGTATATTTTTGCATATTCGCATTCCTATTCGCATTCGAGAAATATGTGCGAATGTTTTGCGAATATAAATATCAGAAAAAAAATAATTTGAAGATAATATTAGGTTGATAAAATCAAAATCTGTTAATTTCTTATCTTTTTTATATAACGAAATGGTAACTTTACCTTGTATAATCACATTATCAGCCTTCACTTTATTTTATTATTTGGTATTATGTAGTAAAGCTTAAGATTCAGATTGATTTATACTAAATATCAATTAACTTTTCATTATGAATTTAAAAACATGTCAAAAATAGACACAAATTAAAAAAATAGAATATTCGCATTTGCATCCGCATTCGCGAATGTCGGTAGCAGATATTCGCATTCGTATTCGCGAATGTTCAAAAAATGACATTCGTTACATCACTAATCCTGACCACTTAGACAACATTTGAAAGCTTATTGTAGAAAGGTGTATTTGCAGTTTTCCTGTCTCTCTTGAAACCTAAGCTACATAACCCCAAAAAATATGCCGTGTTGTACCTACCCAGTTTTATGGCTGGCTTATGGGTGGTCAAAAATCACAAACTACACCGGTTCTAAATCGGTCCCGACATCTTCTTGTAGAAGGTCCCTAACATACAAAAAAATTCGGATCGGTCTAACTTTTCCACACATGCAGTGATGAGCGCACTAATAACCGACAAAATAACGCAAAAGATGGAAAACAGATTAAGTTGTGAGATAAAAAGAGATGAACCTAGTGGAGGTGTTAAATTTAGCGATAGTAACTTATAGATTGACATTATATTGATTGTTTCCCACCTTTAGACGTATCGAACGAATTTAAAAAATGCCACTGTCACAGTGACAGTTTTAGTTGACATCTCCTCTGATACGTCTAAAGGTGGGAAACAATTAATATAATGTCAGTTTATATGTTATTATCGCTAAATTTAACAACTCTACTAGTTTTATTCCTTTTTATCTCACAATTTATTATGTTTTCCATCTTATGCGCTATTTTGCCGGTTATTAGCACACTCATCACTGTATACAAACATACATCCTACATGTACGATTCTTGTACATATTTGACAGTATGAATATACTTTCAGAGGGTGTGGACTGTATATGAGGATTTACTGGTTCAGGTTTAAGTATAAAGGATAAGGTATAAGGTTTTACACAGACAATAGTAATATTTATATTGAGAGCCTTACCAGGTTGTGCAATGTTGTAAATCACTAGATCCGCGGTCACAACGAATTGAGTTTTGATTACCGCACTTGCGAATTACTGTTCGTCACGTAACGTAACACGTACTGCTTATTTCGTTTTGGCACAAAAGAAAGGCTGGGTCGTCCAGAATGAAGAGAAGAGCGGTACCGGCTTTTCCGTGAAACCGGTGATGAGAGAGAGCGAGCAGAGAGAAGCTCACCCTCTGGCCGGTGTAGGTAAAGAGAGAGTCCAAGATTTCTTTTGTCTCGAATCCAAAATTATCTGTCTGTAAGGGATGAGGAGAGAGGGTAAGAAATAGAAAAGATAAAATGGTACTATTGAACAGGGCTGGCTTCAGTTTTATTTAAATTAAGGGTTGGAATAAGAGATTTAATGCAGTAAAAAATATAAGAATATTTTTTTGCGTGTGAAAATTGAACACTACATATAAACATTTTCCTTTTTTAAATAGAAATGAGTCAATTTTCTTGGCTCGATAACTTTTGAATTGTATAACCGATTTTCACAATTAGACATGCTTTGGAAATGTAATGATCAATACTATCAGAAACCGCAAAGTTTGGACTAAAATTTTCGAAATTTTTGGGAGTTTTGGGGACGAGAACGAAAAACTGACCCAAATGGGGAGGGCCGTAAAACTCACACCCTTGGAACAAAATGGATGGTTGATATAACCATTGGCTGGTTTTTTCCTAAACTTTAAGATAGTATTTGGCTCATTTTTCAATTCAGTCAGGTTGATAGAATCGAAAGCTTCGCGTATATAGCGTCGCACGTAGAGGAGTGTGGGCCACTGGCGAGAACTACCGTTCTCTGAAATATTTTTAATACCATGTTATGGTTTTAACAGGTTGATATCAGGTTTTAAAACTTGCATTAAGTCAGTGACGTAACTAACGCCAATGCAACCAATGCGGTGCATTTGGGCTGAGGCCTTAGGGGGGCGCAAAAACTGATATTCTGGAAAATTTTCTACGAATAGGAGCACATGGGAAATACTTGCATTGGGGCGCAGTCAGACTAGTTACGCCACTGTATTAAGTGCATCCTGTGCATTGTATTTTTATTATATTTTTAATTTCAGATTACGGCTATCCCCCTCCACAACACGCACCCCCACCAGGTAAGGATTTATTTATTAAAGAATTAAAAAAAATATTCCATTATTTTGAATGTTGCGTTAATATTTCTTCTTTTATATTTTTCAGTAATAATGATGCAACCTGCAACTCAAACCCAAACCTCTACATCAGGTTTGTATACTAGCTGATTGTTTCTTAAATTAACCGTTTAAAAAAATACCATATTAAAAAAAAACTTTACTCCGATTGGAGTACGAAGGGAACCATTCTCGTTGGAACTTTACCACGCTGAGCAGATGGGACGTGAATTATAAATTGTAAAATTCCCTCATCTTCCTTAGTCTCAGCATCCGTCATGGCTTGCACATTGTAGAAGCCTCGGAGGTGTTACCAGAGAAGGTTCCCATTGTTTTCACTCTGGTAGGATGTAGAATAACATTTTTGGATGTTGTTTTAGGTGCTATTAGATTGAAAATTTAGTTTTTTGATAGCAGTTGCCGCTAGGGCATCCCTGCCATTTCGTTCGTTGCAATCCGTGACTGCACGCCGGGGTTTGTCCTAGTTGGGTCTGAGAGAGCAGCATATGTGCCTCCTGATGAGAGATTAATAAGTTTCGAAACCGGTAGAGGTGCTTGCTGCACTCTCTGATTGAACTGAAATAATGATGCGGCTGTAGTTTCGTGTTGCAACGAAATTGACAATGGGTATTCATTTTTGAACATATTTTTTGTTGGAAGCACGACGTAGATATCTACCAAATCTTTGTAGATTTTCCACAAGCCTATGATAACATAGAGATAAAATATAAATTAATAACAGCTTATACTTCACCTCATTTCAGAGATGATCTTCCATCCCTATACGTCCGTTTCGGTCTCTCCAGGACTCTTCAGTAGGGATACAAGAACACCTCTTCTGAGTAGAAATGAAACCAAGCTGCCTACTTAAGCAGAATTTAAAAATAATTCTGCGTATCGTACGCTGTAGCGGTAGTGACATCTATTGAGAGAAATAAGAAGTCCCAGATCTAAACCATAAATCTGAAAATTCTCTTGGAGCCACTTTCTGGTAACATCCTTAATCTCTCTGCCTTTTATAATTTTCATATAAAATGGGATATCCAGGGTATATGCGAAACCAGAAGGAAAACGTGATGAGTATGTAATACTAAAAAATGGCACACATTTTATGCATAAAGGGGGCGAATACTCTGGAGTTAGACCAGGGCCCATCTGTAAAAATATTAGTACATTTGGACGTTGAGAGTTGACTCAAATTTTTTTGCAGAAATTGCAGAAAATAAATCAAATAATAATATTTGAGTTATCCTCCCTCTCAAAAAGATCCGGAACATTGTTTAAATAATCAAAATGTCAAAAAATTAAGGAAAAATTCGATTTTTTTCTTGGTTATTTGATTATAACTTTAAAAGTATTCATTTTCGAGAAAAGTTGTACCAACATAAAAGTTGCGTAATTAAATTTGCTACAATATAGAATTAGTTAAGAATTTAAAAATAGTCACCCTTGTTGCAAAATAGCAATAATTGTGAAAAAAAAAAACATGCAAAAACAAGTATTCGTATTTTACGTTTTTCAACCATTTATGCCACACTTAGGACCTTCATATTTCATCCTGAAAAACTTTATGATACAGTAAAACAATACTGTAAATTTCATTAAGATCAGTTCAGTAGATTTTGCAAAATAAATTTTGCAATCCGGCTTTCGTAAAAAAAATTCATTTTTTCAAAATGTTACAGGACTGAAAATAAAGCAGGTAGCAAGTTGAAAATTTTGCATATATAGAAGTGTACTGTACCTTTCATTTGCAATTTTGAAAAATTAAAATCGATTAACACCACGGCGTCAGGAATTTTTTTAAATAAACATTAATTATTGGTGCTACGCGCAGGACAGCGGATAGTTTGCTTCGATTGGGCATTCTAATGACCTTTGATAATGATTGATACATTTTAATTTTTATTACATTTCGATATAAATAAATAAATTTGTTTATTGCAAAATAAAAACACCTACTCTATCCTTTGAAATAACACTTTTATTAGCAAAAACTTTCTTTGTTCATATATTTTAACTTAAATAATAAAAGTTTATTATTTTTAAACATATGCAATTGTTTAAACAATATTTCACAAACAATAATAAAATTAGTTTGATTTTTGTGGAATTAAAATATTAAAATACAACAAAATATAGAGCAAGAAAATAATATATTATATAAAGATTGGAAGAAATTTTGGTGGAAATCAATTTGTGTGAATCGAACACCGCTGTCCTGCGCGTAGCACCAAAAATTATTTTTTATTTCAAAAATTTTCTGACGCCGTGATAATTAATCGATTTTAATTTTGAAAATTGCAAATGAAAGGTACAGTAAACTTCTATAAGCAAAAAAAATTCAACTTGCTATCTGCTTTATTTTCAGTCCTATAACATTTTGAAAAAATGAATTTTTTTTGCGAAAGTAGGATTGCAAAATTTATTTTGCAAAATCTATTAAACCGATCTTAAAGAAATTTACAGTATTGTTTTACTGTATCATAAAGTTTTTCTGGGTGAAATATGAAGGTCCTAAGTGTAGCATAAATGCGAATACTTGTTTTTGTATGGTTTTTTCGCAATTATTGCTATTTTGCAACTAGGGTGACTATTTTTTAAATTTTTAACCAATTCTATATTGTAGGAAATTTAATTACGCAACTTTTATGTTAGTTCAACTTTTATTGGAAATGAATACTTTTAAAGTTATAATCAAAAAACGAAGAAAAAAATCGAATTTTTCCTTCAATTTTTGACATTTTGATTATTTAAACAATGTTCCGGACCTTTTTGAGAGGGAGGATAACTGAAATATTATTATTTGATTTATTTTCAAACAATTTCTGCAAAAAAATTTGAGTCACCTCTCAACGTCCATCTCAAAACAGATGCGCCCTGGACAAGTGGGATTCTTGGTAAAACAAAATCTCACACAGTGTATCGAAGAATTCATGCCCATATAAGACAGAGTAGCATATATTATCATCAAAATTAATAAAAGAACCACTCTGAAAGTGATTCAAGTATACGCTCCAACCAAAAGCCACGATGAAGAAGAAGTAGAAATATTTTATGATGAAATAAGAACAGCTATAGAAACAAATAAAGCAAATTACGAAATACTATTAGGAGATTCTAATGCTAAATTGGACAAAAAAAGAAGAAGATTATGAACATTTAATTGGCAATTATGGCTATGGGAAAAGAAACGATAGAGGAGAAATGCTTCTCAATTTCATGAATGAACATAACATGTACTCAATGAACTCCTTTTTCAATAAAAAACCAAGCAGAAAATGGACATGGATGAACCCCGATAAAAAGACGAAGAATGAAATAGATTATATCTTAACGAAAAATAGAAACCTAGTAAAAGACGTATCGGTATTAAATCAGTTTGACCTAGGAAGCGAGCATAGAGTAATAAGAACAAAACTAGCAATAAACAAAAAACTAGAAAGAAAAAGAATAATTAAAAAATATACAAATGGACATCTGAAGAAATAAAAAATAGTGAATATAATACAAAGATATGCATGCATTAAATCAAGTTAACATGCAGCAGATAAACTCAGATAAATGATATTGATGATTTGAATAACCTTATAACCGAAACAGTGAACAAAAGCATTCTGCAACTGAAAAACCCAAAAACAACACACAATGAATTAGACAAAGAAATATTAAAACAAATAGAAAAAAGGAAGACCTTAAATAAATCTAACGAAAAGGGAACCGAAGAATATATCTAGAGAACTTAATAGGCAGATTAGAAAAGGAATCAGAAAACAAAAAAGAAAAGAAGAATAAAAATTAATAACAACAACTATTGAAAAAAAATAAGAGTATGAAATGCCTCACACCGACACGAGAACGATGTCAGATAATATCATTAAGGGAAAAGACGAAAATGAAATCACAACTAGCGAAAACATACTGAAATGAATAGAAGAATTTTACACGGAACTCTACAACACATCAACAAGACGATGAAATGAGACCAGCACGGAAATTAATAAAAAATGTTGGATCGGAAATAATGCCAAAAGTAACAATTTCAGAGGTAACTACAGAATTGGAAAATATGAAGAGAAATAAAGCTGCAGGAGAAGATAGTATTACCACAGATATGATATTAGAAGGAGGTAAGCAACTCATTGCAATTGTAACTAAGCTTGTAGACAGTTGTTTACATCAGGGCAAAGTCCCTAAGAGCTGGAACAACTCTAAAGTAATCTTATTACACAAGAAAGGTGATAATCGAAAGTTGGAAAACTACAGGCCCATCAGTCTACTGTCACACCTGTTCAAAATACTCACCAAAGTCATAACTACCCGACTAACAAGGAAATTAGATGAATACCAACCATATGAACAGGCAGGTTTTAGAAAAGGCTATTCAACTTCTGATCACCTGTTAACCACAAAAATATTAATAGAAAAATGTAAAGAATACAAATTTCCAGCCTTTATAGCATTTGTAGAGTACGAAAAAGCTTTCGACACTATAGAACAAACAACCGTAATAAACGCAATGCAAAATTATAGAATATACAGCAGATATATTAACTTAATAAAATAAACTATGAACCAAGCTACAGCTACATACTACCTAAATGAAAATGATTAAACGAACCCTCTACCACTAAACAGGGGAGCCAAACAGGGAGACACTCTATCACCCAAACTGTTCACCTTAGTTTTGGAGGACGTGTTCAAAAATCTAAATTGGAAATGTAAGGGAATAAATATCAATGGCCGCTACCTCAGTAATCTACGATTTGCGGATGACATAATCCTAGTAGCTAATGACCCACAAGGACTGCAAACTATGCTTTCAGAACTACACACAGAATCTTCTAAAATAGGACTGAAAATGAATTTAATCAAAACAAAAGTCATGCACTCCGAAGAAACCGTGACAATAATAAACGATAAAGTTACCTATAGAAAAAGTTGAAGAATATAATATATACTTGGATAAAAAATAATACTAAATAGGGAAATTCAAACGGAAGAAATAAAAAGAAGAAGTTGGCATGGGCAGCATTCGGCAAACTGAACTATTTACTTAGAAATCAGCAAATTCAACTACATCTTAGATCCAAAATTTTTGATGCATGCATTATTCCGATATTAACATATGGGGCACAAACATGGACAGTCACTACATTTTAACTGATTTGGACAAGGACACCCCCTGCCGACCTTTAGTATAACCTATTTTTACCTTGCACACCTCGAATTTAGCTATTGGTATACCTAATACGTCCTAAAGTAAACGCAAACAACCTGGTCTTGACGACAGACTCCCGACGACCGGTCGTCGTCGTGAACACGCCTTAATCTGGTGGAGAAAACACCCGACGTCTCCTGAACGTTGGGTTCGATACTAATAAATACTCTGTAATCCCCGACGTTGAGCAGTCGTTAATAAATGTCTTCCAGTAAATTATATTGTAGTATAGAGGTTATACCCGACGTCAGCTTAACGTTAAACCTTAACCTAATAATTAACGTTGGTATTCTCAACTTTGGATTGTCGTTGTCGTCTTCCCGAAAAATACGTCTACCATACTCGATAAAACACCAACGTCCTCTGAACGTTGGCATCTATCCTAAAAAATACGTTGTAATTCCCGACGTTGAGTAGTCGTTGATGTATGCCACTTAATTGCACTTATACTACAGATAGGTTAAAACCGACGTCAGCTTAACGTCAAACCTTATCCTAATAATTGACGTCGTTATTCCCGATATCGGTTGGTCATCAGATTATATTACTTATTAGCAGCAACGTTGGTCCATAGGAAAAACAGAGGTTGTCCTTGGTTAAGGCTTATTGTGAACCAATTTTGTCCTTAAATTTAACGTCCCATTAGGACAAAATTGGTTGCAGGTCGTAAAATTGCTACTTGGGATACATCCGTTTCGGTCTCTCTAAACCTCTTCAGTAGGGTTACATGAATACCTCTGAATCGAAACGACACCAAACTGCCTATGTAGACAGAATTTCACAAATCATTCTGCGTATCGGACCTTGTAGCGGTAGCTACATCAATTAAAGAGAAATAAGAAATCCTAGATCTAAAGAATAAGTCTGAAAATTCTCTTAGAACCACTTTTTGGTGGTTCATAGATTACTGCATATTGTAGAGTCCTTTTCGTTTCCTTTATTCGTCGTCTCGTTACCTAATAAATTGTAAAAGGCAGAGATTAAGGATGTTACCTTCTTCTTCTTCATGTACGATGTCCTTTCAGAACGTTGGTTACCATCATAGCTATCTTAATTTTATTCACTGTCACCCTAAATAGCATGCTTGTATCAACACCATACCAATCTCGCAAGATCTTCAACCATAAGGTTCTTGTTCGTCCGGGACTGCATTTGCCTGCTATTTTTCCTTGCATGATATTTTGTAGAAACCTATATTTGGGACCTCTCATACATGTCCGAAATACTCCAGCTTTCTCTGCTTGATGCTTTTTATGATCTCAGTAGTCTTGCTGAGACATTCTAGTATTGTGGAGTTTCGAATCTTCTCCACCCAGGAAACTTTTAAAATTCTTCTATGGCACCACATTTCAAGGCGATTTAGATCGATTTTATTCACAGTCCAGGACTCGACACCGTAAAGTAAGACCGAGAACACGTAGCAGCGAAGTAGGCGGATCCTCAATGCCAATTTTAGGTCTCTGTTACATAACACCTTGAACATCCTTCTAAAAGCGGCTCTAGCCTGCTCTATCCTAGATCTAATTTCACCGTGACTTTCTGCGTTACAATTTAATTGCTGTCCAAGGTAAACGATTTTATCAACTTGCTTAAGTTTGGTATTATTTACATATTATAGACGGTTTTATATGCTGTTTTTTACTTATTGCGAGTATTTTGGTTTTCCGTATGCTCAGATCTAGACCTGCCTCCCTACAACTCTTAACGACACTATCAAGTAGTGTTTGCAGATCTTTTTGTGTAGAAGCTAGGAGTACTGTATCGTCCGCATATCGCAAATTATTGATGACTTAACCGTTCACAAGCATTCCTTCTTGTTTTTCAGAAGGTGCTTTCCTGAAAATTCTTTCGTAGTAAACGTTGAAAATCAGGGGTGACAAGAGGCATCCCTGTCGTACTCCTCTTTTAATATTTAGAGCCTGTGATTCCACACCATCTACTAAACCTGATGTTTGATTCCGATACAAATTTGAAATTATGCGAATGTCTCTGCCATCCAAGCCTTTTAGAGCTTCGATCAATATAGAGTGCTTAACACGTTCAAATGCATTTTGTAAGTCAATAAAACCACAGTATATGTCTACAGATATATCTCGACATCTTTGAGCAAGTACGTTCACTCCAAACAGTGCCTCTCTCATTCCAAACCCGTTACGGAAACCAAACTGTGTGCCATCCAGGTACTCCTCGCATTTATTGTAGATACGACCATGTATTACCTTCAGAAAGATTTTCTGGCCCAAGAAATTGGGGCATAGACCTGAATTACATTGGTAATGAACGGCTTTGAACTAAATTTCACTAGCATTACTCTGTCAGATATGGGGATATAAGTTAATACTGATTGAGCTAAGTGTTTTGCTACTACGATTGCAACTCCATTATAGTGATTGGCGTCGGCATTTCCGGCATGGTATACTTGATATCTATCTACCTCACATACTCCTGATCCCGGCCACCGCATTTCACTGATTCCGAGGATGTTACCGGAAAGTTTGATTAGTGTCCTATTTTTCACGGCACTTACGATATTCATGTTTATTAAAAGAATATTAAATGTATCTAAATTAACAACTATTCGACGATTTTATCTGGCAATGTCGCAAAACCACTCGTGTTGCCCAAATGCAAAAACAAGACGAGACTTAGGCAGTCTTGGTCTTGGTATTGCGCCAGTACACCTGGTCTTGGTCTTGGTATTGCGCTTCCTGTCTTTATTTGGTCTTGGTCTTGCAAGCGGAGCACACTAGTTCGCTCCCAAGGTCAAAAAAACCCTCTTAATTACATACTAGTTCGCTCCGAAAACCATAACCTAGTTCGCTCCCATTGTTAAGCGGATTAAGTAATTATCTATTAAGTTCTAGGAAAATTAATATCGGCAAAATTGGTACTGTGATTTTTGTATTTTATATGGAAATTGTATAGAATATTGGTTGTTACATATTTATGTAGACAGTTGGAATTAGATTATTTAGATTTAGCCCAATAAATGACCGTTTTGGAGTGTAATTTTCTGCGTTACGACGAATTTGTTTGAAAATTTCGTTTTAGGTTCTGCTTACCCTTTACTTCAAAGTTGGACTAGTGCCGTTGGTTGCTTTTACTTGGGGGGTGAAAGCTCCCAAGGTTCTCATGGGTGAGAAAAAATACTTTTGAAATTATTCCAAAAATGGATAAATTGACTAATTCTAAGCAACTTTTGTTTTTAGAGAGTCTTTTTAACTAAGTTATTATTTTCGAGTTATTAGCGAGTAAAAATGTTTATTTTTCGACAAAAGAAAAACACGTTTTCTCAAATAACTGAATAAATAAGTATTTTATTGAAAAAAATAATGTGCTTAGCAAAAATGCAGCTTGATTAATTTCGCTGTGTATCAATTACAATGGTTTTTGACAAAAATCGCCCATTGCCTTCCGCTTAACACCATTACTTGTAGTTTTTGCTGGTTTAACGCTGTTTTTGATAAACTTTCATGGGTGTGGTTATCACGATATTCAACGTTACAAATATTTAAAGTTTTAACAAATGCTTTGCAACTTCTTTCTACACACTGTTAACCTTTAGTATTATTAGCAAGCATTTTATGGAAGTTATACTTGTAATTGTCAATAAATAACATAGACTTTCAGATTTCTCCATCATGAACTAAAGACATTCAAACCGTAACTAAAGTAATAATGATGAGATTTGCACCACCCCTCTATCTTATCATAAAATTTCAGGTGACTACTAATTACCAACCTTTTCAAACAAATACATATCACTTGCCATTTCTTATACGTAAAAACCCAATCAAATATTGAACAAGGGAATATATGCTCTAACATCATAATTCTTTAGTGATAATATGGTTATAATTTTAATATAATTTTAAGTAAGAAGTAGTTTTACATTTAGGTAAATACAAGTTTGAGATATATTTATTAAATTTTTTACTAATAAAATGTATTAAAGTACCTGCTTTATGAAGGAAACATTGTCTATATACGACGACCCTGGCTATTCATTATTATTCATTGTGTACCCAGTAAAGGCATTTTTAAACTATCTTTTCAAAGAAATATATGGCCGGAGCGAATTTACCTATGCTCCTTTTCTGTAGGGTATTAAAATCTGGCCGCCGGAGCGAACTAGTATATGCCCCTTGCAAGGGTCTTGCAAGTCTCGCAGTTACCCATTAACCTATTTACACCAGGGAAATAAGGCAAAAATATACCAGGTCCGGGACACTTGAGCAGCCAGGTTGCAAATGGGCTTTTTGGCTACTATATACCTAATGCATTATAAATACAAAAATGCCCGTCACAGTTTGGACGAGAAATTTAGTTATTAACAAATAAGTGTCAAAAATGAGAGTTTTTTCGTTTAAATCGCTACAGGTAAAAATAGAGTAATTAAATGTCTTATTTATAACATTTTTCTTTTAGCAGATGAGCCAAGGTTTAAAATAGCGTTTTTTAAATGTTGGTACGATTATTTGTTGCTTCGGATATTGCAAAATAAAACTATATTTTCGAAAATAAAAAATTTGCTATAACTTTTGCAAAAATGAATTTAGAACTTTCGTATTGCACGAAAAGTTGAGTCAAATAGTCCGTACAATGTACAAAAAATTTTAAGACGATGCGTCATTTAGTTTAAATTTTATTCAATTTGTTTTTCCCAAAGAGCTTTTTTTTCGCAATATTATTGTTCAGAAAATAATAATGATACAAGCAATTCTGTGAAAACAACGTGAAAGCAGAATAGTCATATTTTCAACTCGTTTAAAAAAATAATTAAAAAGTTATTTTTATCACTCAGCAAACATTTTACTAAAATAGAGTCGTTTTTGGCTTATAAACAATTTGAATAACTTTGTTAATACTGACTGTAGGCTAAAACTACAATGTAATTTAAAAAACTGGTATTTTTATATGAATTTTTAAAGAAAAACTTTTTGCCTAGGTTAATTACGGTCAAAGTTAGCCACTTTATTTATTCAATTGACGGCTACTTTGTTTATAAAAATTAAGCAACCTAACTAGAGCCATTTTGAAGTTAAAGATATATAGGTTATGTGTAAAAGTTTGAGTAAACTTTGAACCTCAACAAAGTGGTTAATAAAGCTTTAAAAATGGCGTCCGAAAAGGAATTAATTCGTGGTCGGTGGAGGGGAATTACTAAAATACGTGCACTCAAAAAATGAAACTGATTCTGCAAAAATATGCTGCGATTAATATCGCTGGAACTTGTTGATGGATTTTGATCATAATTTTTTAATTTTTATGTACTCGTAGTCTTATAGAGTACGTTATGTACACACAACCCCACCTAACATTACAAAATGTTAGGGGGAACTCCCCTTATCACTCAGGGATATGAAAAATAGATTACGACCGAGTCAAGCGGTCTCGGAGAAGTATGGAAACTAACACTGTGACAGGAGAATTTTATAGATGTAAATATATAGATGGCTATTAACAAATAGGGGTTGGTGATAGAAGAGTGAAAATTAAGGGTTGTATGTATTTTTTAATTCTACATCATATAAAATTAAGGTAGATAATTTTGTCCAAAAAGATAAAAAAATGTCAGGGGGCAACCCCCCTTATAACTTATGGGTATAAAAAATAGATTAAAACCTCTTCAACGTCCTACAGGATAATAGTGTAAAATTTTATAAAAATCGGCCAAGCCGTTTCGGAGTAGTATGGTAACTAACACTGTTACAGGAGAATTTGATGTATATACTCGTAGAAGTAACTGCGAATTAAGTAATAAAAGTGGCTAACTTTGAACCTAATTAAACTAGGCGAAAAGTTTTTTCTGAAAATTAGTATAAAAATAAAATCTTTTAAAATCCCAAAGTAGATTTACTCTATAGTCAATATTAACAAAGTTATTCAAATTGTTTAGAAGCCAAAAAATGACTATTTTACCAAATTTTTTTTCGGAGTGATAAAAACGACATTTTAATGATATTTTTCAATACTTTAAAAACTTAACTATTATTCTTGCATGTGGTTTCCACAAAATTTCTACGTCATTATTATTTTCTGAACAAATAACATTGCGAAAAAAAGCTCTTTGCGATAAACAAATTGAATAAAATTTAAACTAATTGACGAATCGTATTAAAATTGTTTGTGCATTATACGGAATGTTTGACTCAACATTTTGTGCAATATGAAAGTCTTAAGGCCATTTTCGCATAAGTTATAGCACATTTTTTATTTTTGAAATTTTAGTCTTATTTTGCACTTTCCGAAACAAAAAAGGATCGAAAGAAAATTCAGTAAGTGCCATTTTAAACCTTGGCTTATATACAAAAGAAGAATATTATAAATAAGATATTGAATTACCGTATTTTTACCTGTAGCGGTTTAAACGAAAAAACTGCCATTTTTGACCCTTATTTGTTAATAACTAAATTTCTCGTCCGAACTGTGACGGGCATTTTTGTATTTATAATGTATTATGTATATAGTACCCTAAAAATCCATTTGCAACCTGGCTGCTCAAGTGTCCCGACAAAAACCTTATTTCTCTGGACTAATTGTTTTTTATTAAACGTTATTTTAGATCTTAGAACAATGTAACAGAGTAGGTATATTTAAAGCTTGAATTAACATAGCCAAAGTAAAGACCAACCAAATTAATAAATATCTAACAACTGACACCAGAGAACAACAAAAATTAGATGAAAAAAAAATATATTACATGAGACTAGAAGGAAAGCTCAATTGGAAAATGAAGTTAGGTGATGTCGAAAGAGTAATTACATACTTGTTACTTTATACTCGTTACGATCTAATGCCCTAAGTACTGAACAACAAATAGTCCAAGTACCTAATGAATCTTAAAAGACAAAACCTCGCAATTTTGACAGAATGGATCGATTTGCTTGAAAATTTGAGAATAAGTAGTGGATCAAAATCTATATCATGCCGAAAGGCGCTTTTAACATAGGGGTGGTTGCACCCCATCTCGGGGGTGGAAATTTGTTCTTATATTTTGATCGCACAAGTTGGTAAAACGTTCATTCTAAGCAAAAAACATTCTACGTTCTTTTTTGATAAAATTGATAGTTTTCGATTTATTCGCTATCGAAGGTATTGCTTTTATATCGAAAAAGTCAATGTTTTTAATAAGTTTTCTGCTAATAACTCAAAAAGTTTCGTTTTATCAAAACAACTTTACTTAGCAAAAATGTACCTTTTGAAAAAATATACACACTTTTTTTTTTAATTTTCTTTAAGACCAATTGTAATCGAGCTATACTTTATTATATGTTGGCTCTTCTTTGTCAAATGCTAAATATTGTAGTTTCAATGTCAAAAAACGGGAAAACTATGCATTTTTCGAGGACAACTTCTTCAAACTAATTTAAAGTGCTTAAAAATATCTATCTTCAGAAACAAAAAAGTCTCTAGCTCAAAAATTAAGTGACTTATAATGAAAAGAATGTCAGTCCCTATTTTTTTCAGCGAAAAAGTGATCGCAAGCAACCCCCTAATCACCACCCTAATAGAAATTAGTCATTAGTCTTATTTGGTCTTTTTTATTTATGTATTATGAATAGGTTCTAGCTAGAAGTTTGACCAACATAGAATGATAAGTTTTTAAAAAAATGGAGTTAAAAGCGAATAACGAATTTTTGTAATTTGGACAAAAATGGCCTTTTCTTCAGAATAGCAAGATTAGCGTCAGAGATACAAAAAAGTGTTTAAATATGAAATTGTAGCTTATTTAATTCCCAAGAACCTGGTTTGCAAAAATTTTTTACGGCGAAAAGCTATTGACAATTAAAACTTGTAATAACATGCAAAAACCACATTTACCAACCCTTTCAAAGTCACCTCTTTTTGCGACTGAGAATTTTAAAAAGATATAATATTAATAGGCTTATGTATCTAGTAAAAACCTACAAAATTGTGTTTTACCAAAGTTTCTAAGATAAAAAATAAAAAAGTTACGGTTAAAAAATCAATATATTTTTTTTTTGAAAAAAAAAAGGAGAAATCTAATTGGAATCATAATAATGTAAGTTAGCGGTGTTTTTAGTCATTGGCCTTATTCTTATTTATTTATGTATTATTAATAAATTCTAGAAGTTTGACTGGCTTAGAATGATTAGTTTAAAAAAAAACTGGAGTTAAAAGCGAATAACGAATTTTTGTAGTTTGGTAAAAAATGCCATTTTCTTCAGAATAGAAAGATTAGCATCAGAGAGACGAAAAAATGGTTCAATATAAAATTGTAGGTTATTTAATTCCCAAGAACTTGGTTTGGAAGAACCCCCATGGTAAAAGCGCATTTCGGAATCATAGATTTTGATTCTTGGACTATCCACTACTTATTCTTAAAATTTCAAGCAAATCTATCCAATCTGTAAAAATTGCCAGGTAAAAAGCTTCGGTTCCTGGCCTAATTCTCCCACTTCCTAAAACGACACTCAGCCCTCACTGCAAGACGCAAGAGTTTCGCAGGCTTAGTCTTGTTGTTGCTCTGTTGCTCAAATCTTGCACGGTCAGTCTCTTGGTCTTGCTAAAATTAGGCGATCTTCATGTTGGTCTTGGTCTTGCGAAAACGCAAGAACAAGACCAAGACTGCAAGACCAAGACCGAATTTGGACAACACTAAAAACCACTGATTTCGTGGAACACTAAAAACCACTGATTTCGTGCACAATGCTTTTAAATTGGTGTTTTTTCTCTGCACCAACGTGTTCAACTGAAGTCTCCTCTCCTTCATTTGCTACATGAATAACCTACGAGGTTTTAGATATTTCTTGACACTTGTAAACACAGTAAAACCACGACAAGTCGGATTAATTGGGACCGCGGCAGATCCGGGTTATCGAAAATCCGGGTTAGCTGGAGAATATGGTAAAAATTAATAAAATACGGTATACCTACATATACACTCCATTATAATTCCAAAAACGTGAAATACATATGCACAGTACATCTAAATTATGAACAGTTTTATACAGTATTGTTAATTTCTTGGTAAAAAACTCAGTCAAACTGAAAAAATGTTTGTCTTGTCTTATGAAAATCGGTCCGGGTTAGCCGGACTTCCGGGTTATCGGAGACCGACTTATCGCGGTTCCACTTTACAAAGATTTGTAATACGTTGAGAATTAACTATTTTGTATATTTTCAGTGAATGTTAATGTTCGTGGTGGTGTGGGCTGTCCAGTTTGCCATAACAATTCTTGGACTGGGACCTATTCCTGCTGCGCCTGGTGCCTGGCGATAGTATGTTTTCCTATTGGCATATTATTCTGCTGCTGCATGAGAAAGAAGAAGTGCACCAAATGTGGATATACTGTTGGATAAGATAACTTTTAATTCTTATAAATGTATACAAACTATATAATAAATACATAATGTAATAATAATCATTTTCCATGCAATAAAAAAATAATTACTTAATTTTATAATTATTGATGTCTTTCTTTTGTTTCGGCTAAGCATACCTTTATTTTTGGCTTTTCAAGACAAGTATATTGGCACTTTACTCTTTTCAGTTTTTTTGTTTTAGACTTATGACTTTTCACTTATGCCCGGAACATAGAAAAGTGCCAGTTACTTCAAACCAGGATATGTGGAGACATATCAAGTTGCAACTAAAAACATTTTTCTTCTTCTTAGCCTTATATCGTCTATTTATAAAGCATCTCTACCGGTTTCGAAACTTGTTAGTCTCTCATCAGGAGGCACATATGCTGCTCTCTCTGACCCAACTAGGACAAACCCCGGCGTGCAGCCATGGATTGCAACGAACTAAATGGCAGGGATGCCCTAACGGCAACTGCTAGCAAAAGACTTTCAATCCGTTGGGATGTAGAGTAACATTTTTTATGTTGTTTTATGTGCTATTAGATTGAAAACTTAGTCTTTTGCTAGCAGTTGCCGCTAGGACATCCCTGCCATTTCGTTCGTTGCAATCCGTGGCTGCACAGTGCACGCCGGGGTTTGTCCTAGTTGGGTCAGAGAGAGCAGCATATGTGCCTCCTGATGAGAGACTAATAAGTTTCGAAACCGGTAGAGGTGCTTGCTGCACTCTCTGATTAAACTAGAATAATGAAGCAGCTGTACTTTCGCGTTTCAACGAAATTGAAAATGGTTATTCATTATTAGTCCCTATAGAAAATCTAAAAATATGTAAAAACACGTAAAATTTATTTGTGAGGGGGACTTTTTTTAGATCAGTTTTTAACTTAATTACATCAACCCTCTAACGGGGGAGGACACAACCCTAAAATCTTTGATGGAAAGGGGGGTTGAGTGATTGGTACCTCATTTTAAGGGTCGTTTAACCACCTTTTCACATAATGGACAGTATGTTTCTTTTTAGTAAGTTTGGAAAAATCACTATTTTCAACATCGAAGACTTTGTCTAATGTATTCTGCCCAGCGTTGTACTTTTTTATCCGTCATTGTTATAGTGAAATAGTAATCCCGTGTCTATCCAGAAGTGCACCAGTGGGATTTTGTTTTCTTAGTCCTGTCAAACTCAATATTAAACTGGAATAATAAACAAATTATTGGCGATAAAAGAAATTGATGATAAAAGAAAAGTAAACTACAAACATTTAAAATGTTTATTTAGTAAAAATTATATACAAATTACAAATAATCAAATTATCGTATAAAAAGAAGACAACGTTAAGACGTTAAGTAACGTTCTTTTAAGAATGTTAAGATCTACAGCAGGTCTAAATTACAATATCACATGCAGTATACCTACATACGTTTAAAAAGATCAAAAGAATCAAACAGCAGCTTTACATCATTACACGTTTTTCAAAATAAATTAGGTACCAATTTTTAGAAAAAACTTTATAAGATTAATAAATAATAATATTATGTAATATCGATGAACATCTACTATGCCTCGTTATTGGGTCGATTTGACGCCGAATTTACCAAAAACGGCCCTAATTGTGGAAGAAAAACATGTTCTTCCACCATGACAACGCACCATGACAACGCAAACTGGTCGATTTGGGGTACGAACTACTACCCATCCACTCTTCAGATTTGGCCATGTCTCAGGCAACCAAGTGACGTCATATAACGTCGAGGAAACGTCAGTTTTGGTTGAATATATACACGTGTTTGAACATTACGTCATATAGACGTCTTTTGTAGGTATTTTAAATATGTAAGATTAAATGACGTTAACATACTTTATAAAGATGTTTTCATTTCACACAGCCTAAGTCTGACGTCACAAAATTGGGAGGAGCTTAAAAAAGTTTTGAAGGTTTTGACTTCAAACAATTTAGTTTACCTATAACGTTATTCATAAGAAATTTCTTATTTATTGTTTACGTTCTTTGTGTCTTGTGTGATAAAATAAGACGTTTCATTGAGATATTTAGTTGAAGAAACGTGTTAATTAAGAGATTTTTATTCGCTTTTTCTCAGTGAGTTAGTTTAATGCAGTATTATGTGTTATCGAGTTTAATTAAATACATTTTTAGGCTACATTTCATGTTACCTATTTTTTATACTATTTTGAAACATCTGAAAGAGAAAGAGGTCACTTTTTGAAAGTATTACAGACGTGATTTTACCGACGGCGACGTGTAAAAGTCGTCATCTTTTTGACATTTTAAAATCGTCACAATTATAACGTCAAATAGATGAGCGAAATACACGTGATTTTCAACGTCAGTACTACGTCATAGAAAAACGTCAATTGGTCATTTTTATGAGGTGTTATCTACTATCTACGTTATAAAAACGTCGTTTGGTTGCCTGGGGTGCAACTTATTTTCATGAATGTTCGTCAATACATCTAAACAGATATCTTACTGTGTTTGACCCTTTTGAATTTTATATAAAAATGTATGATTATTCAAAAATATTCCCAAAACGGAATTAAAATTTATTCATAAATTAGTTAAATTAGTTTTGTTAGGTAATAACATTTTTCTAGGATTTTGTTAAAAGTAAATAGAGAATATATTTTAACAATCTAGTATTTACAAATTAGTTGCAAGACTTATCCAAAATAAGCATATTTAAGTCAATTTAAACAAAATTTGACCGCTGGCAGTTCAGAGTTAGTTAAAATGTAGCGTTGCAGGAGACAACAATCAGTTTTCATTGTTGAACAATATTTTAAAAAATAAAGTTTGGAGGTCACAGTTCTAAAATTTTGTACAAAATATTGTCTAAATACTGAATATTGATTTAACTTCGGAAACTGTGAAGAAAATAATTGAACAATTCAGGGAGATTGGATAAATGGGTGACACTAACACATTGGTTGTCCAAAAACAAGCGGGTCAAATGTCAGTATCAAAGCAGTGCGGGAAAGTGTTGGTGAAAATCCAGAAGTTCAATTCAATGCTGTGGAGAAGAATTACAAATCTCAAGAAGCCCTCTCATGCTTACAAAGTACAATTTAACACAAGAACTGGGGCTTAATGACCATTTACAGCAAAGAGAGCTTATTTAATGGATTATTGAACGAGTGATACGTTGATGTCACTGTTCTGTGCGGATTTTGGACTAGAAGTATCATTGGACTATACTTCTTTGAAACCGAGAGTTTAATATGGGGCAGATAGTTGGCCTAAGAAAAGCCGGTTTTTCTTTTCGGGAAATTTCGAGTATGTATTCACAAAAGTTTAGATACCTTGTTAGGATTTTATCGGTGTCAGAACTCGTTTATACCAGAAATCAGTCGCTATTATTGCATTTTTAGACATAATTGGCGCATTTGATGATACCTCCATTGATTCAATAGGTATCTACACTTCGCGTCATAAAAAACTGGTGTAACTCTTATAACCGAAAATCGTGTTTTTCAAGTTGTGTAAGTTGGTCTTGTCACATATCTCATTCTAATTTTTAGGGCAACGTTGACAGTTCAACGAAAATATTATATCAAACCAGCTAAAAGCAGGGCTGTGCGACAGACCGCAAGTTATTAGTAGGTAGGTATACTAAAAACTAAAACAACATCGAGCATTCTCGATTAGTCAGTCACATTTATTTAAACATGCATCCTAAAAAATTCTATTAATTTTGTAAGTTTCCATCATCTCAATTAAGTACCGTGTTTTATTATAATTTATGACAGTTTATGACATGAATAATGACATATATGACATGAATGACTGGTGTTCTAATTCTCCTTAATGCTGTAGTTGCTATACTTAGGGCTTTTCATTCACAGTCATTTGTTTCGAGCTTCTGTCATGTGTCACATAATATTAATATATCTACGTCATACGTTATTGGTATATACCAATGATACAAACCAAAGACGTATGGCGTAGATATATCAATATTATGTGACACATGACAGTAGCTCGAAACAACTGACAGTCGATGAAAAGCCCTATAGAAGCATTAAAGTTTGTATTAACTTTTGTTGCCTTGCCGTATAGAAGGGATACACTCTTAAATAATTAGTTAATGTTTCATCTTGTCGGGCTGTAGTAATATTGGTCTCCCGCTCCCTCTCCTTCTATCCAAAGTCTGCTCGTTTTCCCATGTTTTTTATTGTGGATTGTGGTTTTGCTTCTATTGAACTCTTGAATTTATCTGGTTATCAAATTTATTAGATACGGTTTTTGTTGTTAATGATAAAAATAATACATGTCTAAAAACTTTATACATTTATGAACGTTATTTTTTGTATTTAGATTTAGTGAAATTACGTTATCTGTTATCTGTGATGGCAACAACGCCGTGATTCACGAGCCATTATGTCTAGTCTGAACACTGGTTTACATTGGGAAAAAAAGTGTACCAGTTTTTTATGACGCGAAGTGTACATAGTGCACTGGTGAGGAAGAACATCAACAGCAAAAAATGTAGGTATATTCTTACATGCAAGATGCAAGTAGATTATTCAGATGCTTCAGAGCAGTATAATGTTCACAATTCACAGATACATATTATGATGGTGCCATAAATCTAAGGGAAACTAAGAGGTAGGATGTATTTTTACTAATATTATGGATTATATAGTCGTTGAACGGATTTATGGGTTTATCAACCAAGGAATCTGGTCCCAGGGCTTCGTAGATGACATTGTAATAGTGATTAGGGGAAAATTTCCCAGCACTGTTGCTGAGAACTAGTCTGTGAACCCTTCCAAAACCAAATTAGTAGCCTTGACTAATAACAGGAAGCTTACTGGACTGAGTGAGCTAAAATTATTTGGGGAGGAATCAGAAAAAACAAACGAGGTCAAGTATCTAGGGGTAACTCTGGATTACAAACTCAACTGGAGCACGCAAATTAACAATATAACTAACAGAGCTACGTGACTTATCTGAAACTGCAGACGAGTTGTAGGTAAAACCTGAGGGTTAAAACCAAAGGTAATCTGATGAGCTCTGTCGAGTCTAAACAGCTTTGACACAAACTTCACATGATTCAGTTCCTGTGACAAATACGTCTTAGGTCGCTGTGACTACTGCGTTACCTCCCGTTTCGTGATGGTCCCGTGATACGATATCTGGCCTTGTTATTTTGTCCGAAGTCTATAGACAAAATGGATAATGATTGATCTCAGTTAAATTTTTTTAATTTTTTTTCTACTAATTTTTTCTAAATGTACCTATTAGTTTCAATAATTTAAGAATCAAATATGCGTAATACTTCAAGAATATTCTAACAGTTGATTCAAACTGAACTACGTTTCACGAGAAGAAAAATATACAAGTCTTGCTACTAATCATTATTCAAATATTAAGTTTACACAACAGTCATTTTAGCAATGGACATCTCTGTAAAAAATATGTTAGACATTTCGAGCGTTATTTTATGTTATGCACTTTTTTCAAGAAAGTGTTAAATTTTAAAAAATCAGTTTTTTTCTTTTAATTTTTTTAAATTACTCGAATCTAGAGGCAGTGCTGCTAGTTTCATCCTATCACTACTTTTAAATTTCATCCTATATAGGGATGGGAGCTTAGAACATAAACTTTCTCAATTACAATCCCATTTTAGTACCTCCCGTTTTTATCAGAATATTTTCCAGATAGTTTGCTAACCGAGTACCTATCGCTGTATCTGTCGTCCCCATACTTTTCTTCAGCCTTGTAATGAATTTCTGGTACTGTACCGATGGATTTTTGCCAATGATGGGTCCAGTAGAGTTCATCAGGATTGACGTCACCTGGTCTTTTGAATTCCCTGCAGATAACGACACAGTAGATCAAACTGCAAACGAGGGTCAAGAAACCGAATATTAGGAAAATGATCCCTAGGACCCTAAAAAATAAAATAAGAAATATTATTTTAAACAATTTACAGAGAAGTAAAAACTCCGTTTGTATTTACAATGGTATATTGATTTATTAAACACTTTAAAAAATCATCCAAATGGATTATAAAATTTCCAGAATGGTTTCGATCTTATCAGGTCATCATCAGTGAAACATTATATTTTGTATTTAAAACTAGCCCACTAGTTGTGTACCAAGCTTTGATGATACATTAGTTTTTAAATAAGAATTAAGTATATGAAACTTATATGAAGAATAAAACTTATATGAAACGACTGTAGGTCGATGTTAATGGATTTATCTTATGGAGCAATATGACTTCTCTGCTCGAAGAATGGTTTGTAAAAATAAAAACAATTCTCTGCAATAAAGGCCTTAGACTAGAACTGAGAGTAAGAGCTTTGAGACGCTATCCTCTGCCATTCTACTAATGTGTTCGTTCCACTCCTGTTTCCGTGTTGTCACCCATCCATTTAAGTCTTCTACATTGCATGATCTTCTTATGTTTTCGCTTCTCTCCCTACTCAACAGACTTTTGCCTGATATTCGTCGGAGTATTTTCATCTCTATTGTTTCTAGTAGTCGTCTCGTTTTAGATGTGTCAGGTCTTGTCTTCGCCGTGTATGTCAATATAGGTCTAATTGCTGCTTTATATATTCTTGCTTTTGTGTCTTGTCTTAGGTGTTTGTTCTTCCAGATTCTGTCATTAAGAGATCCCGCCACTTTACTTGCTTTTAAGCTTTGTTGTCGTACTTCTTCTTGAACATGTCCGTAACTAGTTATATACAGGGTGAGTTTTTAGTACGGGATCGGTCGATAATTCCATTATGGTATAGAATATTGAAAAAAGTTATTTAGAAAAAATGTAGGGCATGATATTCTCTCGGCTTGGAAAATATGTCCATTTCTACAGGGTGATCAATAACTGCGTGGTATATCAAATATATAATTTTTTAAATAGGGCACCCTATATATTTTTTCATATTTACATTCTTCTCATAATTCTTGTTCATATAATATAGGGTTTTGCATTACTATACAGAGTATTTAACAAGTTATGACCATTTTTATTTCGAAATCCCAATTAGATTAACACCATGTATATAAAGAAGTAATTCGTAAACAATACTTTGTTTTACACAATAAGATTAACAATGTACTGTAGTTTTTAAGTTAAGTTAAATTGAAATCATTGACAACTATTTGTATACAGGGTGAACTACAACACCAAATTACGATTTTCTTAATTTTTTTAAATGGATAACCCTATATTTTATTTTTTCAAAATTTTGTATTTGTGATACTCTTTCATTTTTGTATAGCATTCCCTATACCTAAACTCATTACTTTCCGAGATATTTTAAGTTGTCTTCAAATTTCGGGAATATGTACATTCATTTTTTCTAGTAGAAATAAGTTAGTATTGAGTGATAATTAAACAAAATTATTTTTATTCATTAAATAGCTAACACAAAATATAAATTATAACAATATGCAGTGAATGTACTAATAAGTGTGATATTAAGAAATTATCATATTTCCCTAATATACAAGAATCGTATAGTTCCTACAAACAAAATTTGTCTTGTGTATAATAATATAACAAAATTATTTTTATTCAATAAATAACTCACATAAAACATAAATCAAAACAATATACAACTGATGTAACAGTTTTTAGATTGTTATAATCAACAGTATTCTAAGCCAAGGAGTTTTTAGTCAAACATTCATTGTTATAAGCACTTTTAAACTACAAAACAAAATTATGATTTTCTCATTTTTTTAAGTGAAAACTTCTTTAGGGACGTTGTGCGATTTTTGGATAGGGGAAAAAGCACTGATTTCGCGACCGTCATCGCGACCGTCATTGCGACCGTCATCACTTATGCTATATATATTATTTGTATGTAGGTATATATAAATTGTATAGAAGTATTTAAATTTAAAATAAATGTAAAAAATATTTTAGGATGAGGAAAAAGATTTATTTCGCGACCGTCATAGCGACCGTCATCTCTTCGACGAAATAAATTTTGTACGTATCTATATTATGTGTATCTGTACATAAATTGTATACAAGTATTTAAATTTAAAATATATCTAAAACCTATTTTTCGATAGGGAAAAGGATTTATTTCGCGACCGTCATCGCGACCGTCATCTCTTCGGCGAAATAAATTTTGTACGAATATGTATTGAAGTGAAAACTTCTTTAGGGACATTGTGCACTTTTTGGATGAAAAAAGGTATTAAATTGGCGACCGTCATTGCGACCGTCATCGCCTCGAAGAAATAAATTTTTGAAGTGAGAACTTCTTGAGGGTCGTTGTGCACTTTTTGGATGGGGAAAAAGTATTAAATTAGCGACCGTCCTCGTTTCGACGAAATAAATTTTTTAAGTAAAAATTTCTTTAGGGACGTTGTGCCCTTTTTAGATAGGGAAAAAGTATTGAATTAGCGAACGTCATAGCGACCGTCATCGCTGCGGCAAAATAAATTTTTAAAGTGAAAACTTTTTTTGGAGACGTTGTGCACTTTTTAGATGGGGAAGAAGTATTGAATTAGCGACCGTCATCGCTTCGGTGAAATAAATTTTTGAAGGGAAAATTCTTTAGGGACGTTGTGCACTTTTTAGATGGGGAAGAAGTATTGAATTAGCGACCGTCATCGCTTCGGCGAAATAAATTTTTGAAGTGAAAACTTCTTAAGGGACGTTGTGCTCTTTTTGGATGGAAAAAAGTATTAAATTATCAACCGTCATCGCGACCGTCATCGCTTCGATGAAATAAATCTTCTTGAGGGAACTTGTGCAATTTTTGGATGGGAAAAAGTATTGAATTAGGGACCGTCATCGTTTCGATGCAATCAATTTTTGAAGTGGAAACTTCTTGAGGGACGTTGTGCACTTTTTGGATGGCGAAAAATATTAAGTTAGCGACCTTTATCGCTTCGACGAAATAAATTTTTGAAGTGAAACATTTCTTTAGGAACGTTGTCACTTTTTGGATGGGGATAAATTACTAAATTAGGGACCGTCATCGCTTCGACGAAATAAATATTTGAAGTAAAACTTCTTTAGGGACCTTGTGCACATTTTGGATGGGGGAAAATATTGAATTAGGGACTGTCATTCATCGCTTCTACGAAATAAATATTTGAAGTGAAACTTCTTTAGGGACGTTGTGCACTTTTTCGACGGAAAAAGTTTTAAATTAGCGACCGTCATCGCTTCGATGAAATCAATTTTTGAAGTGGAAAGTTCTTGAGGGACGTTGTGCACTTTTTGGATAAGGAAAAATTATTAAATTAGCGACCGTCGTGGCTTCGACGAAATAAATTTTTTAAGTGAAAACTTTTTTAGGGACGTTGTGCACTTTTTGTTTGGAGGAAAAGTATTGAATTAGGGCCGTAATCGCTTCGGCGAAATAAATATTTGAAGTGAAACTTATTTAGGGACGTTGTGCACTTTTTCGATGTAAAAAAGTATTAAATTAGCGACTATTATCGCTTCGACGAAATAAATATTTGAAGTGAAAACTTCTTGAGGTACGTTGTGCACTTTTTGGATGGGAAAAATTATTAAATTAGCGACCGTTATCGCTTCGACGAAATAAATTTTTGAATTGAAAATTTTTTAGGGACGTTGTGCACTTCTTGGATGGATAAAAAGTATTGAATTTGCGACCGTTATCACTTCGCTGAAATAAATTTTGTACATAATATATAAATTATGTGTATGTATACATAAATAGCATAGGGCATACGCATCGCTTATATCGTATATGATATAGGTATCGCACTTCTTATAGGATGGGGTAAAAGCATTGAGCTCGTAATTTATATACTACAAGAAGTTTTCACTTCTGTCGGCACTCCCACGAGTGCCTTTAATTTTTTTTTTTAAATAGATCACCCTATATTTTATTTTTTAGGAATGTTGTATTTATGATACTCTTTCATTTTTATATAGCATCTCCTATACCTAAACTTCTTAGTTTCTGAGATATTTTGAGTTTTCTTCATTGGCCGGAAATACATTCAATTTTTAATAAGTAGAAATAACAAATAAGTATTGTGTAATAATATAATAAATATTTGCATTCAATGAATTTCTAACAAAATATATAAACCATAACAATGTACTAATTAATGTGATGTTAAGGATATACGTCTAAAGTAAATGTTGAAAATGTCCACGCTCAACGTCTATGCAATTTTGTAACCGATATTCAAATGACCGAGTCACATTTCTTAACATTTTTGTAAGTTAATATTATTAAAAGCTCCTCTTATTCTATTTTTCATATCATTAGGCGTTGTTGGATGCTTCTGGTATACAAGGTTTTTTATATAGACCCACATGAAAAAATCAATTTTGGAAGAACTGGAGCACCGTCGTGTAAAAACCTCAACCGTCAAAAAATGTGGGCCAATCAAATAATCGCAAACAATAGCACCTTTAACATTTATAGATCAGCTAGTTTGACTACGAGTGTAAATAAAGTAGGGAATTCTTGATGCATATTAATGAAAATTAGTATGAAAATTATAGTATTAATTACTGCGCGTCACAATCTGCAATTAGGAATGTGTTACTAAAAACTTCTTGGTTTAAAATACTGTTGATATAACCTAAAAACTGTTACATCAGTTGTATATTGTTTTGATTTATGTGTTGTGTGAGTTGTTTATTACATAAAAATAATCTTGATATATTACTAATCACAAGACATATTTTTTGTAGGAATTTTACGATTCTGTATATTAGGGAAATATGATAATTCCTTAATATCGTATTTATTGATACATTTATTGTAACTTATGTAATTTTAGTAGAAAAATTGAATGTATTCCCGAAATTTGCAGTAAACTGAAAATATCTCGGAAACTGACGAGTTTAGGTATAGGGAATGCTATATAAAAATGAAAGAGTATCACAAATACAAAATTTTGAAAAAATAAAATATAGAGTGATCCATTTAAAAAAATTAAGAAAATCGTAATTGGTGTTATAGTTCACCCTGTATACAAATAGTTGTCAATGATTTCAATTTAACTAAACTTAAAAACCACAGTATATTGTGTTGAAACTTTATTATATAATCCAAATTGTTGCCCCGTTCTTGGCAACAAGGTTTCTTAAAGAAATTGCTTGTCTAAACTTTTTAGAATTTCCTCTTGCGTCTGATGCAATTCTGAATCAATTCTATATGGACGATGGCCTTTGTGGTTCATATAATCAACTTTTCAATTTATACTCTCAATTAAATACCATCTTAAATAAGCATGGGTTTGAGTTGCATAAATATTGTTCAAATAGTGATTATTTTCTTAAAAATATTTCCAAAGACATTTCGGAAAATCAAAAAGCTGATTATGACATAAACATAGATGAAGTCCCAAGTAAAGTTCTTGGGCTAAAGTGGAGTACAGCAGAAGATACTCTTTGTATTTCCGTGCCTCAAGAAATCGTGCACGGTCCAGTTACCAAAAGAAAAATACTTTCTATCTTAGCTCAATGTTATAATCCGTTAGGCTTGATAAATCCTGTTATAGTAAAAGGTAAGATACTGATGCAAAAATTATGGTTCAAAAAGTTTCATTGGGACACCGTAATAAACGACGCTTGCATTCTTAAAGATTGGCACAATTTTATTGAACATATCCCCTTGCCTTCACAACAAAAAATAGCTAGACAATATTTTCGTCCGAAAACTATTAGCAAAATAGAAATTCATGGCTTTTCTGATGCAAGCATAGAGGCTTATGGTGCTTGCATTTATTTTCGAGTTCTTTATTCTGACAATGATATTTCTTCTAGTTTAGTATCTTCAAAATCTAGAGTCGCCCCACTTAAATCAATTACCATTCCAAGGTTAGAACTTTGCGCTATGCTCTTGCTGGCGAAACTTGTAAATAAAATTCTACAAGTCTTCGAAAATAAATTAGAGTATGACTCAATAAATTTGTGGACCGATTCTCAGGTCGCTTTATGTTGGTGCAGGGCACACCCTAGTAAATGGTCAGTGTTCGTATCGCATAGAGTTGCTCAAATTCAAGAACTGACGCAAAATTGTCAGTGGCGATACGTTAAATCAGCTGAAAACAGTGCTGACATTCTATCACGTGGTTTATCAGCCAAAGAAATTCTGGACAACAAGTTGTGGTGGTCCGGTCCTGCTTTTCTTCTTAATCATTCTTTAGAATTCTCTGATGAACCCCCAATAGCTGATCAGCTAATTACAGAGCACAGAAAAACTCGTTCCAATATACTCACAAACGTCAACTCAAAACCTCCTTGGGAACAATTATTTCAAAAATGTTCTTCTTTTTCTCGATTACGTCGTACTATCGCATATGTACTCAGATTTGTCAGTTGTTTAAAAGGAAACAAACAATCTGATCCCCTCACTGTTGAAGAATTGGACCAAGCTCTATATTTTATAGTTCGGCAAGTTCAGCTAACCAATTTTTCTAAAGAAATTTCCGAACTTTCTGCAAACCAGCAACTATCAAATAAACAATTATTATCTTTAAATCCATTTCTCGATGAATTATCAATGCTGAGGATCGGCGGACGGCTTTGTAACGCCTCCATCCCCTACCAACAGAAACATCCCTTGCTTTTGCCACCCCATAATCATACGACCTCCCTCATACTAGAGTACGAACATAGGCGGCTCGGGCATACTGGTGCTCAAACCGTTCTGAGCAATATTCGTTTACGTTTTTGGCCCCTTAATGGGCTCAGAGAGATCAAAAAAATCATTCGAAATTGCAATATGTGTTTTCGATTCAATAATCAAGTCTGCCAACAGATTATGGCAAGTTTGCCCTCTGATCGTGTAAATGTTTCTAGACCATTTCAGAAAGTTGGAATTGATTTCGGAGGATTCTTTCAAATAAAATCCTCAAGGCTTCGTAAATCTCCACTCATAAAATCATACATTGCGGTTTTTGTTTGCATGGTCACCAAGGCAGTTCACATAAAGCTAGTTCTTGGACTGTCTACTGACTCCTTTCTGAACGCTTTAAAACGTTTTGTCTCGAGAAGAAGAAATCCGTCAGTGATCTATAGTGACAACGCCACCAATTTTTTAGGTGCAAAAAATGTCCTACGTGAGTTGTATCAATTTTTCAAAACTAATAATAATGTAAATATTATCTGTGACTTTCTTTCACAAAATGAGACCAAGTGGAAATTCATTCCACCTCGATCTCCGCATTGGGGTGGAATCTGGGAATCCGCCATCAAAAGCGCAAAATTTCATATCAAGAGATTGGTGGGTAATGCTTTGTTCACTTCAGAAGAGTTTAACACTATTCTTTGTCAAATCGAGGCAATACTAAATTCTCGGCCCTTAGGTCCAGTTTCTAATGACCCTACAGATTTAACCTGCCTTACACCGGGACACTTTCTGATAGGGTCTCCTCTCACCGCTTATCCTGAAAAGGATCTTTCACATTTAAACGAACACAGACTTTCCACCTTCCAGCAGATTTCTAAAATTCAACAAGTTTTTTGGAAAGGTTGGTCGGTTGATTACTTAAATCGCCTTCAGAACCGGCCTAAATGGGCTGAAGAATATTCTAACCTGCAAGTAAATAAACTAGTTTTACTCAAGGAAGATAATGTACCTCCAATGATGTGGCCGTTGGCGCGCATCATTGAAGTATATCCTGGTAAGGATGGCAAAGTCCGTGTGGTTAAGCTCCGTACGGCTTCCGGAGAGTTTATCCGATCCATTTCAAAGCTTTCTTTATTACCAAATCAAACTCAACCTTAAAACGACCAACATGCTTATTTCTAGTTTTGTTACATTCTTCCTAACACTTTGTTTTTTCTGTTTCTGTTACTGTGTAATTTAGTTGAAGCAGGGATGCTTCAACGCGGGGGAGAATGTTGAAACTTTATTATATAATCCAAATTCTAATCTTTGCTTTATTACGCCCCTAAAATTATGTCACATTTAATACACGATTTTGGCCTTCTTAAAAAATCTATCTCAAAAAATGAGTGACAATTCCTAAATAAAATTTTTTTTGTCAATGTTCCATATATTTCAAAAACGATAGCTTTTTCAATTATAATAGTTCATAATTAAGTCCAAATTAATATTTGGGACTTTTTTGTACAATATTAATTCTCGATGTGTCTGGCGTAAAAGCTAAACTTAGCTTTAGTAAGTGTAATCTTTTTAAATAAACCAATTAGGAAAAAGAAGTAATTTATTCTACAACCAAGAGACGGAGAAAACGGTTTGGGAATTAATACCAAAGCGATACTTCTTCATATTGGTAATCTTATTATGTAAAACAAATTATTGTTTACGAATTACTTCTTTATATATATAGCGATACGCTTTAATTACTATTTTTGCTAATTGTAATTTTAATATTTTTTCTCAAAAACAAAACAACGTTAGTCATTCGAACTGCATATTCAAATACGAAGGTTATTGCCTTACCCTGTGACATCTGTTGTTCGTCTATGCGGCAACAAACTGCACCCTCATTAATTAACTATTTTATCAGACAGTTAGTGTGTCAACATCTCCCTATGCATTCGAAATTGCTTTTTCATAAAACCGTAAAAGTAGACGCCAGACTTGATAGTGATTTATATGATCATCTGGTCAGGTCAAGGGGAAAAGGAACACAAACATTATCATCGTTTGTGGGTGTTTTCTTTAGTCACTACGCAGCATGCGAACCATTCACACATACCGACGCGACCCTCTCCGAGAGACCTAAACGAACACATTTTCGTTGTTAAAAATAAAATTACCGTTTGTTTTATTATATCCATGTTTAATTAAATTCCGCAACTCACCCATCGGAATATATACATGGTGTTAATCTCATAGGGATTTCGAAATAAAAATGGTCATAACTTGTTAAATACTCTGTATAGTAATGCAAAACCCTATATTATATGAACAAGAATTATGAGAAGAATATAAATATGAATAAATATATAGGGTGTCCCATTTAAAAAATTATATGTTTGATATACCACGCAGTTATTGATCACCCTGTAGAAATGGACATATTTTCCAAGCCTAGAGAATATCATTGCCTACATTTTTTCTAAATAACTTTTTTCGATATTCTATAATTCTATAGGTACCATAATGGAATTATCGACCGATCCCGCACTAAAAACTCACCCTGTATATTCCCAGATATCTAAACCTTGCTTCTTGCTTTATTATTTCCCATTTTACATCGTAGTGGGTGTTTAGATGTTATCATACATTTGGTTTTTTCTGCTAATACTATCATATTGTATTTATTGGCTGTTATATTAAAGATGTGTGTTAATCTTTGGAGATCGTCTTCTGTCTCGGCGATTAATGTGTTAACATAATATGCATATGCATAACCTACTATTTGGATTCACGTACTGCTTTGTACTGGTATAAACTGCGTTAGTTTTCCATTTATTTTTGCCTGTATTCGATTATGAAAGTAGATGTTTTCGATGGTTTGTATAATATTGATTGGTATGTTTCTTCTGTACCTACAGTAAATGTAAGACGTCTTCGACTTGGATGCGATCGAAAGCCTATGTCAGGTATATAAATCATAGATATGCTGGTTTATTTTACTCAATGACCTTTTCTCTGATTTGTCTCAGTACAAATACGGCATCTACGCAGTATCTTCCGGATCTGAATCCTTGTTGTTCATCTGATAAAGTTGTTAGTTTATTGATTTTGTTCTTTTGTGGTTAGCTTAAGTGCGATGTTTAGTAGATTTATACCTCTATAATTATTGGGGTCTTCTTTGTATCCTTTCTTGAACATTGGTATCATTATGCTGTTTCTCCATGCGTCTGGTATCTTGCAGTGCAATATTAGTTTTTTCATCTTTCTCCTCTGCATTTTAGAAGCTCGTTGTATTCCGTCTGGTCCTGGTGACTTTCTATTTTAGAGTTAATTTATGGCTATATCTACTTCTTGAAAATTGATTTCTATTTCGTGTCTTAATGCAGGTAGGTTATTGTTTTGATTATTATTTTCCTTACCTTTAAACAGTTCCGTCAAGTATCTTTCCCATTCGCTGGTATGTTATTGTATTTGTGTTGAAGTTTAACAGGTTAAGTAGAGAAAATTAAACTTACCAAACATAAAGCGGGTCATAAAATTGGATGACTATGACCATTCCCAAGGTTACTAAAATTATTCCAAAGTTGAGTAAGAGCATCAAACAGCACATCCCTTTGATATTGGGACAAAAAGGATTGGGGGCAGCCATTGCTTCCATCCGCATTCCAGCTTTCCGGGACCCTCTGGATTTGTGCGTACTGGTTACTGATGGGGCAATGCCGCTTCTGTAAGACATGTGGCTGGGGGCGCGTATTCGAGAATTTCGGCTAAAAAAATATATTTTGGTTAAAAGTATCTTTATTAACAAGTGCTTCATCTTGTTGGAACCAAAATAGTCTCTCAACTCTCAGCCAAATATTCCTTATCAAAAATTTCATTTAATTTTTTTTCGTTATTTCTTAAAATTCATGTTTTTGTTAGGCACGAGACAGGTAACACAGATGGCACTGTTATTTTTTCTATTTTTCATACTAAAGGTCGCGTCATATTATAATGCACGTCGCGTTTTCGGCACGTAGCGTTTGCAGACCGGCAATCGGACTGCCCATTCACATTATCATACATAGAACGTTTATGTTGGTTTCAGTTTGGTGCGGTGCAGATGTGTTTATTGTCACAACACATGCTTACATGAAAAATTGCCTCGAAAACTACTTTTTAAATTAGACCGGGCAGTATCGTCGCCCCGGCTAGCGAAATTATTCCGACTCGATATTTTTAAACAAACTTACTCAAAAAGAAGTCCTTATAACATATCCACAGGGTGCCGGGCGGTACCGTGGTCGAAAAATTGTTTAAACATTTTTTTTAAACAAATTCACAAAAATATTTTTTTCATTTCGAGCAATATTTTTTTAGATAAACTGGGTCATTCTGGGCAAAAAAGGTCTCTTGTCATTTTTCTCTAAAATTGATTGTTGTCGAGTAACATGCGATTAAAAATTTGAAAAATGCGAAAAGGCCATTTTCAAGGCTTAATAACTCGGTTAAAAGTATTATTATGAATTTCAATAAGTGACCAAATCAAGTTTCAAACCCCTTCTTCAAGGTCCCAAAGATATTTTTGTCATTATTTTACTACAAAGCTGTTATTTTTAGTTATTAACAATTAGTGCTATAGTCCAACTGTATCGTCGCCCCCGTTAGCGAAACTATTTCGATTAGATTTTTTTGCACAAACTTACTCAAAAAGAGTCCTTATAACAAACACATCCACAGGGTGCCGGGCGGTGCCCTTGTCAAAAAAATTGTTTTAACAATTCTTATTAAACAAATTCACAAAAATAATTTTTTCATTACGAACGATTTTTTTTTTAGATAATTTGGGTTATTCTTAGCAAAAAACGTATCTTGCAAAAATGCGGAAATGGCCATATAACTCGACAACAATCAATTTTAGAGAAAAATCACAAGAGACCTTTTTTGCCCAGAATAACTCAAATTATTATTAATTTGGGTTTAATTAAATTATTAATAAAAAATTATTTTTGTGAATTTGTTTAACAAAAATTGTTTAAACAATTTTTAGACCACGGCACCGCCCGGAACCCTGTTGATGTGTTATAAGGACCTCTTTTTGAGTAAGTTTGTGCAAAAAAATCTAATTTCGCTAACGAGGGCGACGATACAGTTGGACTATAGCGGTAATTGTTAATAGTTAAAAATAACAGCTTTGTAATAAAATAATGACAAAAATCTCTTCAGGAACTTGAAGAAGTTGTTTGAAACTTGATTTGGTCACTTATTGAAATTCATAATAATAATTTTTAATCGAGTTATTAAGCCTTGAAAATAGCCATTTTCGCAATTTTAGAGAAAAATAACAAGAAACCTTTTTTGCTCAGAATTAACCAAATTAGGTATCTAAAAAAAATATTGCTCGAATGAAAAAATATTTTTGTGAATTTGTTTAAAAAACATTGTTTAAACAATTTTTCGACCACGGCACCGTCTGGCACCCAGTGGATATGTTATAAGAACCTCTCTTTGAGTAAATTTGTGCAAAAAATCGAATAGGAATAATTTCGCTAGCGAGGGTGACGATACTGACCGGTCTAAATACTCTGTATCAAATTCAAAGAAATACCTAAATAAACAACGAGGGGAAAACGACCCGTAGCTGTCAACATCCGAAAAATATTGTTTTCGAATGAACCGAACGCAGACGTAACGTGTCTTATACGCTACGTTACGTGTCTTATACGCACAATATGAATGGTTCAATTTAAAAACCATTAAATTATATTTTTCGCAAACGAAACGCTACGTGCCGAAAACGCGACGTGCATTATAATATGAGGCGACCTTAACACTACCAAAGCCTACTCGATGAAATGCACATTCTTACAAGATGTAGGTAACGATGTACCTTTTTAGATAATATAAATATAGTATAATACAGTGTGTGTTTTATTTCGTGTGATCATTTTACTTATAAAATATAGAATCAATAATAATTAAATAATAATAATAATTCAAATTGAATTTATTATAAAATAATAATTCACTTTGAACCAAGAGTAAGCAGTTAAATATTGGCTTTACTTTCGAGATAAGTAGGTACTGCTTTTATTTTTGCTAAATAAAACTGCCAATAGTGTCCTCATAATAAAATGTTAAAATGCGTTACCGAGTGTTGTATTTTTAAGTGCCTTTAATATGACCTCAACTATAAACATTTTAATTGAAGAGTTGCTTCAACGACTGACAACACATAATATAGTGGCTCCCTAAGTGGTCAATTAAAAAGCTAGATTACTTAAACTATCTTTTTCTGAATATTATATGTAGAATGGTGTAGGTACGGATGAGAATATAGGTATATGAAAAATCGAATGTAATACAAATAACTTATGCACGATTTACTTCTTACGCCAGTACCAGGCAATGATCGTTATAATCATGTTTTCTCTCTTTAAAGTGGAATTTATAATTCCAGAAAAATGTAGGCACTAATGTAGTGCCTTCTTTTGGTTAAATAGGGACGGAAAACGTAAGAAGAAATAAATTGTATAAATGACTCATAGATGGCTTAAGTAAAAACATTTTTTTTCTATTTTAAACAACTATAGAAAATCTTAGGGTGAGAACAGAACAAGTGGGTCGAGGAGGAGGTGCAGGTCGCGGTGGATGCTACTAGCATTGATTAATAAATATAGGGGAGAAAATACGAAACTAAACGAGCGTTTATGTACGACACCAGTGGTTTTAGAAATAGATGGCGTTAGCAGCTTTCTAGGTACGAAATTGAATTTACCTTTGAGACGTATTCAGGTAGCTTTGGTTATCGGAATTTAGGGTCGGTCGGGTCGATCGGATTATAATAAAAATTATTTATTTCTTTTGATGTATTTAAATTTGAGTTCTCATTCAACGATAACAATGGCAATCTTTAAAATAATTATTGGAGTGTACCTATGTATTACTTTCTAAACTCGTTTTTAAATTAACAAGAATAATTGTAGTTGTAATTTGTCTTTTAATTTGATTTTAAGTCACTGGGTGATTTTAGATATTGTACATTTATCTTATTTGCCTCATAATCTCGATAAAAAATTAGGTAAGTATTTTCGTTAATTACAGTCTCTTCTGATGATGGTATATTTTGTTTGGAGATATTGCAACGGTATTTACTTAATATAAAATTGACTAAGTAAACCGCTCGGCCACTTTAAACTCTTCGAAAAAATGGTAAGGACTTAAGTTGTTGCGATTTCCTACAATTTCTTCCAAGTTTTTTCATGCGGTCGATATTTTCCGAGTTAGGGGGAAAATCGTGACTACGTATACTTATTGAATTATTTATTATTAACTTTACTTCTTAAAGGTGCCTTGTATTTCTGCGTAGGCGTCCACCGTGGATTATATTGTCAGGTGAGATATTAGATAGTCAGGATTACCTACATTATTCTATTAAGAGTAAGGTTCAAGAAGTCGCCCACGTGAAAAGTGGGCCAAATTTTTTTTAACAATTTTTTTTAATCAAATTGCAAAAATCTATATTTTTGGCCCGGACAATTTTTTTGTAGGTTTTTTGGACCATTCTGTATAAAAAAGAGGTCTGTTATAATTTTTCTCTAAAGTTAATTGTTTTCGAGTTATAAGCAATTTAAAATTGAAAAAAACGAAAAATGGCGATTTTCAAGGCTTAATAACTCGGTTAAAAGTTATTATTATGAAAAACAGAAAGTGACTAAATCAAAGTTTAATGCCCCCCTACAAGATCCTGAAGGATTTTTTGTCATTATTTTATTACTAAGCTGTTATTTTTAAGTAATAATATTGAGCGCCATGCACGTGGTTGCCGGCCGTAAATGCTGAGTGCGAGAGAGATGCCACTCCGGCAGTCCAATTGTGCATCTTACTTGCACTCACATTTACGGCCGCCTACTTCGTGCATGGCGCGTATTATTATTACTTAAAAATAACAGCTTAGTAATAAAATAATGACAAAAATTTCTTCAGGATCTTGTAGGGGGGGGGGGGGCATTAAACTTTGATTTAGTCAGTTTCTGACTTTCATAATAATAACTTTTAACCTAGTTATTAAGCCTTGAAAATCGCCATTTTTTATATTCATTCATTTTATATTTATAACTCGAAAACGATCAACTTTAGAGAAAAATAATAAGAGACCTTTTTTATCCAGAATGGTCCAAAAAACCTACAAAAAAAATGTCCGAGCCAAAAATATTGATTTTTCAATTTGATTAAAAAAAATTGCTAAAAAAAAATTGAACCACTTTTCACATGGGCGACTTCTTGAACCTTATTCTGGGATGTCTCACGAATGTGATTATGCCAAAAAATCTCATGGGAATATTTTTCCCAGCGGACCCGCCGTTTTCGCCTTGCCATGGTCTGTAAGTTTTATCGTAAATTTAGTTTTACAGTAATTTTTTTGTTTTGAAAGAAAAATGCCTTTTTTTTTTTCAAAATAACATTATAATTATCAGTGATACGAAATATCCCAAAGTGTAAAGGTTTTGCTTTTCTGAATATTTTGTTTTTCTGTAACACAAAAATTGGTTAAGATATGGCTGTTCCAAATTTGCATATACTCGTGACTAGTGACCCATTGAAGCTCTTTTAACTACAGCCTTTCAAAAATAAGCACTTTGAACCGATGAAACTTACTATATAAGCATACATATACGTAAAGTAACTTATGAAGCGCTACTGATTAATTTTGTTGAATACCCAGTAAAAATAAGCAACGGCAAATCTAGGGGATTTTTGTTATTGTATGATGTAGTTGGAAACAATGTTATATAAGTGTCAGATGTCAACTGTAAGCAAAAATATGTGTCAAAAGAAAAATAAATGTTGATTTTGATGTTTAAGTTATTTGTAGAATTATTGAGTTTTCTTTTAAAATAAAACTGACTAGAAGTACTTCGGTGTTTAATTAACATCCACGCAATTCTGCAAAACATCAGGTTATGGCCCAGATCACTTGTTTCGTGAGTATTTCGCCAGTAAAAAAGTCAGTGTTGAAGAGCCTGTGTCGGTAGTTTGCCGCGGCCAACGAAAATAAAAAAAGAAAAGGTGAAAAAGAAGCTCGAGTATATATACATAAAAAAAGAAAAACATAAATCCGAAAAATGGAAAATTCATCGGCTGCGTTGAAACTTAGTGGTGGTGACAACTGGGTAGCCTGGAAATTTCAAACAAGGGTAGTGCTAAAAAGCCATGGTTATTATGACATAGTAATAGGAAAGTCTGTGAGACCGAGCATTACTGGAGATGACCAAAAGAAATGGGATGCTAGTGATTCAAAAGCACAAGAATTTATAGTAACCAGAATAGAGCAAGGCCCTATGACACACATTTTATCCTGTGAGACCTCGAAAGATATGTGGACAAAGTTGAAGTCTGTCTACGACAAAGAGTCAGAGGTGAGCATTCATTTAATGCAACAAAAGTTTTTTCTCTTGGAGTTTTCATCAGGTAAAAATGTTGCCTCATTCATATCACAGCTTGAAGAGATAAAAAATAAGCTAAAGCAAGCTGGTGAAGAGCTGTCCGATAAAATGATCATGACAAAAATACTTATGGCATTGCCAGAGGAATATAAGCATTTTCGATCCGCATGGGAATCCGTACCATCTGATAAACAAACCCTAGATGAACTTACATCAAGACTACTTATCGAAGAAGAAAGAAGTAAGTCAGCACAGGGCAGCACAGCATTGGCGATGAAAAGTGATACAAGCAGAGAATTTAAAGGGCAAAAGAAAACCAGATTAAAGTGCCATTTTTGTGGCAGAGGTGGCCATATTGCGAAAAATTGCTTTTTCAAGAAGAAAGAGAGAGATAATAATAGCCAGAAAGACATAAAAGTATGCAGTCAATGTAAAAGACGAGGACACAACTTACAAGAGTGTTGGTTTAATAAAAATAAAAATGAAAAACAACAGACAAGCAGAGAAGAAAATAAAATTGACAGTAATGCATTCATGGTATATACTGGGAGTAAGAAAAATAAAAATGAATGGTGCTTGGACACAGGAGCTAGCGAACATATGTGCTGGAATCAAGATCTGTTTGAAGAATTGATAGAGATAAGCTATAAAAAACAAGTAAAAGTCGGAAATGGAGAAAAATTACCAGTTAAAGGTATTGGAAAAATAACTCTATGGGCATTTAATGGTAAGAAATTTATAAAGTCAACCCTGTCAGATGTATTATTTGTGCCAGATTTACAATTTAATTTATTCTCAGCTGGATGTGCCTTAGATAAAGGTTATAAGATGTTTTCAAACAATGAAAAATGTGAATTTTATAATGACAAAGGAGAAATAAGAGCATTGGCAACACGGGATAACAAATTATACAAAATGTTATTCTCACAAGAACAAAACACTGAAACCTTTGCAAATATTTTAATTTCGGAACGCACCCCTAACGAAAACTTGTCTGACGGTCAAGTTCAAGAAAACAGCTGTTTAGTAGATGTATTTTTATCAGAGTGTAATTCTGCAAAAACAACAGAAAGTTTGAGAGTTTGGCACTGCAGACTAGCACATCAAAATACTACATATGTGAGAAACTTTTTAAGGCAAAATAACATTGATTTTATAGACGAAAAATTCGTGTGTGAACAGTGTTTAACAGGTAAACAACACAGAATACCATTCAAGTTAAGTGAATCAAGAGCAAGTGAGCCATTACAATTAGTGCATACAGACGTATGTGGCCCTATGGAAGAAGAGTCTTTAGGGGGAAATAGGTATTTCCTGTTGTTAAAGGATGACTATACAAATTATAGGTACGCGTATTTCATGAAAAATAAATCAGAAGTTAAGAAACACCTTAAAAATTTTATATCATTAGCCGAGAGAGAGACAGGCTGCAAGATGAAAAATTTACGATCAGATAACGGTTTAGAGTTTATGAACCAAGAAATAAAGGAGATGCTTGACTATCAAGGCATAAAACATCAGAGATCAGTAGTGTATACGCCTCAGCAGAACGGTAGGGCTGAGAGGGAAAATAGAACCCTAGTTGAATCAGCCCGAACTATGATACAAGGGCAAAAGTTGAATAAAAACTTGTGGGCAGAGGCCATACATACAGCAGTGTATGTTTTAAACCGAACAGGCCCTAGTAGCATAAAAAATGTGACACCTTATGAATTATGGTACAAAAAGAAAGTCAATAATATTTCTACACTCAAGAGTTTTGGTTCTAGAGTATCAGTGCATGTCCCAAAAGAGAAGAGATTAAAATGGGATGCAAAAAATATGTTTGGTTTCTTTATTGGCTACAGTGAGGATGTAAAAGGTTACAAAATATTTGTCCCAGACAAAAATAAAGTTGAAATTCATCGAGATGTCATATTTTTGCCCGAGAAAACCATAGAAATAAAAAATGGGGAGACAGACATGAATAAAAACATACAGATGATATGTGAGGAGATAAAGTCAGAAGAAGATGACAGTGAAGCAGAAGAACCTCAAAATAATAGAGAAGAAAGCAGTGAGAGTGACCTCGAAACTGATAGCAGTGTTGAAGATGTGAATGAAATAGAGCAGGAGCATGGATATGACCTGAGAAGACATATAAAAAGACCCTCAAGATATGATGATTATGTTCTGGATGATGACGAAATGAGTTTGTTGACTTTTAGTGATGATGAAGAACCCCAGACGTATGATGATGCAGTGGCCAGTAGTGAGTGTAAAAATTGGAAGAAAGCTATGCAATCAGAAATAAATGCGTTGCTAGAAAATGAAACATGGGAGTTTGTGCAAAGTAGTGATGGTCAAAAAGTCATTGAGTGCAAGTGGGTGTTCAAGAAAAAGAAAAATGAAAATGGTAAAGTAGTGAAATATAAAGCTCGTGTGGTAGCTAGAGGTTTTCAACAAATTGGTATGTTTTTTAATGATATTTATAGTCCAGTAGCAAAATTACCATCAATAAGGATTTTCTTAGCCATGTGTAATACTTTTGATATGAAAATTCATCAAGTAGATGTTTGTAGTGCATTTCTAAATGGGGATATTAAAGAAAATGTTTTTATTTCACTCCCAAAGGGATTTAAAGAAAAAGAGGGCACTATTTGCAAATTAAGAAAATCCTTATATGGTTTGAAAAGTTCACCTAAAAATTGGAATGACAAATTTCATAATTTGATGCAAAGTTTGAGTTTTTCAAGATCTGAATATGAATATTGTCTTTATATTAAAGTAAATGAAAAAGGTAGGATATACATTTTGCTGTATGTTGATGATTTGCTGTTGGCAGGTACAAATGATCAAGAAGTTGAGAAAATAAAATACATTTTAAACAAAAACTTCAAAATGAACGACTTAGGTCAAATAAAACATTTTTTGGGTATGTGCATAACTCAAAATTTGTCTGAAGGCAAAATAAAAATTAATCAAACTGTTTACTTAAAAAATGTTTTGAAGAAATTTGACATGTCAAGCTGCAAACCATCAACAACACCAATGGATAATAATTTTCACCACGATTTTCTCAAACGAAAAAAATCTGAGAGCATAGAGATAGAAAAGAAATGTAGAGTTGCTATAGGATGTTTGATGTATGCAATGTTATGCTCAAGACCAGATTTGTGTATAGCTATAGGTATATTAAGCAGGTATCAAACATGTGCAAGTAACGATTTGTGGGTAGCAATAAAAAGAGTATTGAGATATATTCAAAGCACAGTTACTATGAGTTTGATATACTATAAACATAAATATAAACAGGAAAATTTGATAGTAGGGTACTCAGATTCAGATTGGGCAGGTGACCGTACTGATAGAAAATCTACATCAGGATATGTATTCAAAGTTTTTAATTGCACGGTGTCATGGGCATCACGGAAACAGTCTACAGTCAGTTTGTCCTCTACTGAAGCTGAATATGTTGCACTAAGTGTATGTGTGAGTGAAGCATGTTGGCTAAGATACTTAATGTATGATTTAAAAATAAAACCTGATTATGTAGCGGTTCTAATTCATGCAGACAATCAAAGCGCTATAAGGGTTAGTAGAAATCCGGAATTTCATAAGAGACTAAAACATGTTGATATTAGATTTCATTTTGTACGAGATAAAATTAAGGAAAATATTGTTGTATTAAAATATCTTAATACAAGTGACCAACAGGCTGACATATGTACAAAACCATTAGGTTTAACTCTGTTTAAAAAATTTAGAGAGTTGCTAGGTTTAGAATAAAAAATTAATTTAGATCTAGGAGATTTACCGTTGAGGGGGGGTGTTGAATACCCAGTAAAAATAAGCAACGGCAAATCTAGGGGATTTTTGTTATTGTATGATGTAGTTGGAAACAATGTTATATAAGTGTCAGATGTCAACTGTAAGCAAAAATATGTGTCAAAAGAAAAATAAATGTTGATTTTGATGTTTAAGTTATTTGTAGAATTATTGAGTTTTCTTTTAAAATAAAACTGACTAGAAGTACTTCGGTGTTTAATTAACATCCACGCAATTCTGCAAAACATCAAATTTCATCTGGGATGCTAATTAAGAGGTGGTTTTTAAGATTTTTTTTATAAAAAAACGGATCAACTTTATTTTGTGCGCAACTTGTTTACTTCTGATACGAGAAACTTAAAAAAATAAAGCTGTTTTTAAACACTTTAAAACAGTTATGATGAGTTTTCTCCGAAAAGTGCTTAATTCTTTGGTTATTTCACGTAGAAATATTCAATTTGGAATTTGACGAATAAGAACCTACCTTTTATTAGCTACAACTCTGCTCTTACTGGGTCTACTTCATATGTCATATATAAAACATTTTTTTCATTTTTTTATAAGCTGTATTTTTGCTATGAATATATTTTTTTGGGCAAAATACTTACTCATTTCCTCATGAAACATACTTTTTTGGAACATGAATATATCCTCGCGCAAATAACTCGAAAATTATTTACTTGTAAGGTCAAGACTAGTGAAAAAACTCGTATAGTCAATTTATATTTTCAACGTTTTTGCAGAAAAAAATTAATACAGGTATTAATACAGATTAATATGATAGCGACTGTGCATTAAAATTTTGAATACGGACCACGTAGAATAAGTGCTTGTTCTTGGCTAGCTTCAACAAATTTACGCTAGACGCGCCACTATACAGGCAGATTTTAAAGGAAACAAAATAATGCACAGGGTTTCGTATCTTCCCCCTATATTTATTAATCAATGCTACTAGTTAAGTCGCAGTCGATGTCGACAGCAAATAGCAAGGAGGTCACCTGCGCTCTCAGTCCAGCTAGAACCACTATCAACTGAAGTAGTTTCATGAAATTTGAATGACAAAAAGACTGTGCTTTTGCGATGTTGTGTCAGTCAAGTGATGAAATGTCAGCTGTAAATAATCAGATCCTCCTTCATATTTCAAAAATTTACTGAATTTAATTACTTTAGAAATTCAAAAATAAACTGAATACAAAAAAGGGATTATATAAAAAGTATCAACTCAGATAGCGCAGGTAATGACAACTTGGCTTCGAACGGACCAATCACAGGGAAGCATCCTTGTAGGCCGCGCAGTAGACATCCATGTAAAACAAACTCATTTTATTTTCAAAAGCATCGATGTAAACTTCCTGGATGACATCGCGCTAAACCTCCACCGCGACTTACCTACAGTGCTGCATTTAAGATACTTGCGGCCCTAGGCCAAATTACCCCGAGCGGCCCCCGATAACTTTACGATGATGTAATTAAAGCATAAAGCACATTTCATAGTACGGGATCCGAATATACATAGGTCGATCTGTACCCATCTGCTTGCGGGATGAAACATTTTTTTAATTAAATTTCATACATAGACAAATATTTCTAGCATGGGTTGCCTATCAAAATCGTGTCATAGCTATACTTAAGGGGGGGCGTAGGGGTTGAAATCAATATTTCAAGCACATTTTTTTTTAATGTATGGTAGAATTATTTTATTTCTAATTTAAATAGGCATATTCAGTACAGTTCATAGATTATTCAAGAAAAAATTCAAGGAAAAATATTGAAAAATAAGCCAATGGTGGCAAATTTTTAAAGACACCTCAACAAACAATGAATTTTGCGGTGGACATCAGAACTCATCGTTGGATCATGGTAAATAAAATATTCAAAAAGATTTTATTAGCTTATGAGTTTCTCGAGCTAACGCTATAGAGTTTTTTAGTTTAATCGAATTTTGACTCATTGCTATCACTCAGAAGTCAAAATAACGATTTTTTCTGCAAAAAAGGGTGAAAATCAACATATTTATTATTGTTAAACAAAAAATAAGCATAAAACAAAAAATATCTCGACAGTGTTACCTCAAGGAATATCTAAAGAAAATATATGCAAAATTCCAGGTGAGTTGGTCAAGTAGTTTTTGAGTTGCAATGTCTACAAGGTCTACAGCCACAAACGCGTTTAAAGTATTGTCCAGTATATTTATCAGTCAACGGTATTGTCAAATTTTATTTTAAATTTCTTTTTGTCTGTCAAATCGTAAAGTGATGCACAACGGAATATGTTTTTGAATCGGGGGTAACTTACAAAAGAAAATCAGAACAGCTGTTAACCGTTTCTCACTACGCTCAAGCGCACTGGGGAGAAGTTGCTGCAAAGCGAGTCGAAGGTTTGGAGGTAGGGAAATAGTGTTGAATATCCCTATCTTCGACTCGCTTTGCAGCGGGTTCACGTCAGCACGCTTGAACGTAATGAACAATGGTCAACAGCTGTTCTCATTTTCTTTTGTAAATTACTCCGCGATTCAAAAAGATATTCCGGTGGGCATCATTTTATGATTTAAGAGACAAAAAAGAAATTGAAAATAAAAGTTGACAATACTTTAAACGCTTTTTCCTCAAAACTGCTTTTTTCAAAGGCTCTAGATATTGTAATTCAAAAACTATATACTTGACCGACCCACCTGGAATTTTGTATATTATATTTTCTTTAGACATTCCTTGAGGTAACGCTGTCGAGATGTTTTTTGTTTTATGCTTATTTTTTGTTTAACAATAATAAATATATTGATTTTCGCCCTTTTTGCAAAAAAAATCGTTGTTTTGACTTCTGAGTGATATCAAAAACTTAAAAGTCGATAAAACTAAAAAACTTTAGAGGGTTACCTCGAAAAACTCGAAGCTGATAAAATCTGTTTAAATTTTTCATTTACCATGATCCAATGATGAGTTCTGATGCCCACCGCAAAATTCATTATATTTTGAGGTGTCTTCAAAAATTTGCCACCATTGGCTTATTTTTCAATATTTTTCCTTGAATGTTTTCTACCATACTTAAAAAAAAATCCACGAGGAAAAATTTCCTGTAGTTGGCTGTATACCATTACAAAAACATAAAATCCTTTATAAAAGGTATATTAGTTAAAATCCCTATACAGGGCTACATCAAAGACATAACTAGTTTTCAATCGGTTGACCGATCATCATCAGTGTAATCCTAAAATGTGTATAACCAGATAAAATGATGCAAAGGATATTTTATACATCCATGTTATAAATCACATCTTTTTCATATGTTCCTATGACGGATCAATTATAAAGGGTTTATACCCAAATATTTGTTACTTTGGTGGTTATAGTAATATAGTATATAATAATAGTGAGTATAACCTATAACTTTTTATAACCTTAGTCAACATTTTAAATACTTTGCATCATTTTATCAGGTTGTACACATTTTAGGAAATACTGATGATGATCGGTCAACCGATTGAAAACTAGTTATGTCTTTGATGTAGCCCTGTATAGGGATTTTAACTAATATACCTTTTATAAAGGATTTTATGTTTAAAAAAAATGTGCCTGAAATATTGATCTCAACCCCTACGGCCCCCTTAAGGATAGCTATGACACGATTTTGATAGGCAACCCATGCTACAAATATTTGTCTATGTATGAAATTTAATAAAAAAAATGTTTCATCCGGCAAGCAGATGGGCACAGATCGACCTATATTCGGAACTTAGACGATCATATTAATACATAACGTTTATTTTAATTTTACTTTTTAAAATTGATACAACATACAAAGCATAACATAAATGAAGAGAAATGCCATTAATGTTCTATTTGAATAAGGCACATAAATAGGCTGAAAAGTTGTATTGAATATTCTTGGTTTACAAATTTGGCTAAAATTCCAAAACAGCTTCAACAACAATTTCTATATTTATAGAAAATATATATACCCAATTCAAGAAGTTAGCAAACAGCAGTTATTTGTAAAAATATTGACATTATAAGTTGAAAAGACATTATAAGTAAAAGAACAAGCAAAATAATATGAACTGTAATAGTAATATACTGTATTTCTCATGATCATCTTTCAGTTCGTCACAGTTTTTCGATTTCTTTCTAACGCATTAAATTGTATGTGACAGAGTAAAAGGCACGTCGGTGATTACATTTCGTCGGTGACATTTTTATAACATTTATTCTAGTTATTCTAGTTGTCGATAGATGGCGCCATAATAAAAAAATAATTTTTTTTAATTAGATAATAATATTACAAATATAATCTGTATAATTTATAAGACTATACAAATCAAAGAAAGTACCATTTTATAAATTCAAGAAATACTTTTGATTTGTTTTTATTCCAAATTGAAAATAAAATGTGACAACTGTCAGATTTAACTAAAATGTCATGTTAGAATAAATGCCATAAATGTGTATTATCACGGACTTACCCTTTTTCCTATCATTTGTTACGCACTGAAAAATGATCATGAGAAATACTGTAACTCAAAAATAAAAATATTAAAAATGCAAAATTTTTTTGATATGAACGTTGGTTATTTCAATTAGATTGTATTGTTTAGATACAAAAGTAATGTACTCGATTTGCAGTAGCGGTAAATACTAATTAATTTTGGAAAATGAAAATGCAATTTTTTTACCAAAAAAGTTTTTTTTAGAAAACGCTGCGGCCCCCTTTTGCTTGCGGCCCTAGGCCGCGGCCTAGTCGGCCTAGTGGTAAATCCGGCGCTGCTTACCTGCTCTGTTCTCTTCCATTCACTACAATGTGTTTGTTTTACATGGATATCGACATCGACCTCGACCTCCACCTCCACCTCGACGCACTTGTTCTCTTCTTACCCTAAGGGTATGTACCCTAATTCCTAGAGTAATTAAATTCAGTAAATTTTTGAAATATGGAGGAGGACCTGATTATTTACAGTTGACATTTCATCACTATTATCACTTGACTAACACAACATCGCAAAAGCACAGCCTTTTTGTCATTCAAATTTCATTAAACTACTTCACTTGATAGTGGTTCTAGCTCGACTGACAGCGCAGGTGACCTCCTTGCTATGTGCTGTGGACATCGACCGCGACTTAAGTAGTATAAGCATCCACCGCGACCTACACCTCCACCTCAACCCACTGGTTCTGTTCTTACCCTTAGAAGACGTTTCTGTTACGGTCATTGTTGAAGAACTGAACTATAATGATGAAAAAGACAATTCTAACAATGGTGATGTGGACGAATGTGAAACTCCACAATCCATTTTATCTAATATGAGCGAAGTGTGTGCAAAATTGAGGGGCGGAGCAAACTATTTATTGTGCAAAAACAATGGTAAAATTGTTTAGATGTGTCTCGAATTTTACTTAAATGTGAAGCTGAGGTTCTTAAATCAAAACTAAGAAATGAAACACAACCAAAAATTGACATACTTTAATTTTAACTACTGTTTTTTCCCAGTACAGTATGTAATTTTATGTTTTGTATTAGAAGATATTACTTTGTAATAGTAGTTTTAGTAGATTTTTAAAAAAGTTCCAAATATGACTGCAAAACCTAACAATAGCGAACACTATAACGACCATAGTCTAGTAAAATAAGATTACACTACATGTAAATCAAAATGTAAATTCCTACAGGTTGAATCAAATTTTATATCAAAGTTTAGGTGGGTACAAAAGATATTTTCAAAAAAGTATACAAATCATATGAGGGGATCATTGTTTAAATAATTAAAAAGGGGTCATTTTTGCACAATATTTACTCTTTTAACTGCTGAGGTAATTTAAATTTTAATGAAGGTCTTTTGGAGGTTTTTTCTACAAAGCTGAAGGACAAATCTTTCAGCTAAGACTTACTACATTAAATTTGACTTCCTATTTGTTTAAATAATTATAGATAAAATCTAAAAATCAAATTTGCAAAAACATATGTTTTGTGTTTTAAATAAGCATTATAAATTATTTTATTTAACAGATTAATTTGCGCTATATTACCAGTATTAAGCGAAAAAAAAAAATGGTTAAAAGATATTTAATAATTTATGAGATATTTAATTTGTTTTTTAATTATTACTATATTTTCACTTGCAAAAACGCGGTTGTTACCAAAAGAATATAAATCTGTGTAAAATCTCCTTACTTTTATTTTTATGTATATGTTCGATAAATGTATGGATAAATTCAAATTTCAATTTAGGTCCCCTCTAAAATGGCATTTAAAAATTATTCTAATTTGTTTATAATTTGTTTTTTTGAATAACGTCGCGGGGATTAGACATTTTGAAATGCTGCTCCGATAATCGAGTTGCTGGGATTTTTTCACTAATTAACAAATTTTTGTTGTCGTTTTTACTTCTTTTTTTATTTCTTACAGTAAAAGATAGGTATAGTTTTGCTTATAGAGGGGGTTTCATTAAGAATGTCCAATCTCTGAGTTGTAGATTTTAGATCTCAAAATATTAATATTTAACTAAAATTACTTAAATAAAATATGGCTCCTTGTTGAATTACAGGGTGTTTTATTCAAAAATTTAAAAATTATTTTTGCTCAGTATTTTAAAACTATTTGACGTATCCTTTTAATACTTGGTAAAAAGTGAAGGTACTATACACCCTATGAAATTATATTAAATACAGATTACCTGCTATTACCAGAGGCGTACGACAGGGGAAAGAAAATGGTTGACCCTTCCCAAATTGTACGTCACTGGCGAAATTGCCATTTTAGCGCAATTTTTAGATTTTCCAATACTCGCTATGTAAATCATATACTTTTCACTCGTAACGATAAAGTCATCAGTTTTCGAGATAGTTAAAGTTAAACATGTAACGGCACAGTTATTTTGATTAATGTTTTGTGCCGCTTAATTTTTAATTTCAAATATCTCGAAAGCTAATGATTTAATAGTTAAGATTGAAGAGTATATTATTCATTCTTTATGACAAAATCATTAGTTTTCGAGATATTTGAAACTAAAAATTAAGCGGCAAAATACATTAATCAAAATACCTAAATAACTGTGCCGTTACATGTTTAACTTCAAATATCTCGAAAACTAATGACTTTATCGTTACGAGTGAAGATAATGTTATTTACATAGAGGGTATTAGAGAATCTAAAAATTGTGCTAAAATGGCAATTTCACCAGTGACGTAGAATTTCGGAAGGGTCAACCATTTACTGTCCCCCGTCGTACGCCTCTGCTAATAGCCGGAAACTTGTATTTAACATAATTTCATAGGGTGTTTAGTACTTACACTTTTTACCAAGTATGAAAAGGATACGTCGAATAGTTTTAAAATACTGAGCTAAAATATTTTTTTTAATTTTTGATTAAAACACCTTGTAGCTCAATAAGGAGCCATATTTCATTTAAGTGATTTTGGTTAAACCTTAATATTTTAAGGTCTAGAATCTACAAGTCAGAGATTGGACATTCTTAATGAAACCCCCTCTATAAGCAAAACTATATCTTTTACTAAAAGGAAAAAAAGAAGAAGAAAAAAACGACAAAAAATTTTGTTAATTAGTGAAAAATTCCCAGGAACTGGATTATCGGAACAGCATCTCAAAATGTTTAATCCACGCGACGTTATTAGAAAAACAAATTATAAACAAATTAAAACAATTTTTAAATGCCGTTTTAGAGGGGACTTAAATTGAAATTTGAATTTATCAATACATTTATCGAAAACAAACAAAAATAAAAGTAACGAGATTTTACAAAGACTTATATTCTTTTGGTAACAACCGCGTTTTTGCAATTGAAAATATAGTAATAATTAATAAACAAATTAAATATCATATAAATAATTAAATATTTTTTAACCAATTTTGTTTCGCTTAATACTGGTAACATAGCGCAACTTCTCCTGTTAAATAAAATAATTTATAGGGCTTATTTAAAACGGGAAAAATATTTTTTTGCAATTTGATTTTTAAATTTTATATATAATTATTTAAATAAATAGGAGGTCAAATTTAATTTAGTAAGTCTTAGGTGCAAGATTTGTCCTTCAGCTTTGTAGAAAAAATCCCAAAAGACCTTCATTTAAATGTAAATTACCTCAGCAGTTAAAAGAGTAAATATTGTGCAAAAACGACTCCTTTTTAATTATTTAAACAATGATCCCCTCATATGATTTGGATACATTTTTGAAAATATCTTTTGTATTCACCTAAACTTTTATATAAAACTTATTCCAACCTGTACGGAATTACATTTTGATTTTTTTTTTATTTTATTAGGCTACCAATAGTTCCTCCATTTTTAGTGGCCGTTATTGACAGGTTTGACTATATATTGGTTATATTTTATGCAATAATTGTTACCGTTCAACCCAAGCCAATTAAAAAGTAACAATAATAAGATTTCCGACTGAGAAATTCTTCACATTTCAGTAACATGTCTTATCTCTTCGATCGTGATATAAAAAGTAGAAAACAATGCAATAATAACAACACTACTGTTGGTACTTTTATGTTCGAGACGGAACTTTCTATTTCATTAGAATTGTTGCAATCCAAACTATGGGAACTGGTGCAAAAATCGGTTTTTAAATCACGTGGGAATGTTTTAATAGCTTACGGTAACACTAGTTGCTCTCTTTTGAATGGTAGGTACCAAAAATATTTAAGGCTTCAGTTTTAATAAATTCTGCACAATTGTCTAATATTAGTTAAAATACATATAAAGTGTATCAAAGTCTATAGCGGGATAAGATGGTCAAAAATGCCCCCGCACCGATCAGCCCCGCTACTAATGTTTTCGAAAAAGGATATAAAATTATGCCCGCATGCAAATTTTTAGCTTCCCAGAGGTCCTAAAACGTCTTAAATCGAAAAAGAAGAATTTTTAGGTTTTATTTTTTTGTGAGCGCAATTTTACTTTAAAAAATCTGAAAAAATTGAGGAGGTTGTATCTTTTGAATACAAAACAACTTGATTTTTTTTTAGATTTTTGTAATGAAAAATAGGCCCAGGAAAAATTTTTCAAATTTTCAAAAAATTTTTAGGTTATGATAATATGATTTGGCCAACTTTTGAATAGTATTTTTTTGTGTACTTTTGCCGTTATTTTGAATGGCAGAGGCAGAATTTTTAATATCTTTGCAGAAAGAACGAAAAAATCGAAAAAACCATTTTTGGCTGTCTCGAGATGCACCTCGGGATAGCCAATTTAAGGATTTAGGATCCTGACTACAACAATTGAAAAAAAACTAAAAGTGTGAATTTTGTCATAAAATTTGGTATGTGGGGTTATAATAATATTTGTAACAACTTTTTCCGATATCTCTAACGCGAAGCAATCGAATCGCATATCGAAAAATCACTCTGTGGATTCGCAGTAGGCCGCGTTTCAGATTTAGAGTTCAGTTGACTATTGTGAACCATCACCCTGTATGACTGTGCAAAATTTCAAATCTGGATAGGTATATGTATTTTGATAGTCGAAACATAGGGGTGTCTTCATCTTAAATGCGACACTCTGTATCTTATCAATTTGATAATTTATTGCAACTAATATAGTCATATTTTTTATATATTCAAAATATACAATCAAAGTACTGACTAATTCACTAATTTTATCATAAAAAGTTCAAATTGATTGCATTGAAGTATTGAACCAATTAATGTGTAATAATATAAAATAATACAGAGTGAGTTTTATGTATGAAAACCCTCAATTATCTCGGAAACGGCTTGCACGATTTTTATAGATTGTGGTGCGTAGGGGTTTTCTAATGTGGCCGATATTATAGTAATACTTACATTGTTGTCAGATCTTCAGTTTTTCTGAAAATCTAATTAACTTTCTTCTTTCAAATGGAACACCCTGTATATTTTTTGCGTTTTGAAGTCCCTAAGAAAGACTAATTATTTTCCATCTTATGATCCCTATACCTAAAGGCCATAATTTCGGAGTTATTGCTACATTTATTTAAAAAAACTTTTTAAACAAATTATAAAAATCAATTTTTTCGGCCCGGGTAGACATTATTTATGTTCTTTGAACCATTGGGAACAAAAAAGTTCTGTTATAATTTTTCTCTAAAGTTAATCGTTTTCGAGTTATAAATAATTTACAACTGAAAAGAAATCGAATAATGACGATTTTCAAGGTTAAAGAACACAAATCAAAAGTATTATTTTTGAAACTGCGAAGTACAGAAATTCAAGCTAAAGCCTTATTTTATTAGTTAACAGTAAGTAATTTCAGCTTGTTTCGTTCTAAAATATTATTTTTAGTTGCAGCCCGATCGCCCGTCCTCTCATATGCGCTTCATTAACATTTATTAAAAAGCAATGTTTTAGAATAAAACGTGCCAAAAAATTTTATAGCGAGCCCCTGGAAGAAGGGTTTAGCTTGAATTTGGGTATTCCGCAGTTTCAAAAATAATATTTTTTATTTGTGTTTTTGAACCTTGAAAATCGTCATTCTTCGATTTTTTTTTCAGTTTTAAATTATTTATATCTCGAAAACTATGAACTTTAGAGAAAAATTACAAAAGACCTTTTTTGTTCCCAAGGGTCAAAAAACGTAAAATAATGTCTAGATACACGTTCTGAAAAAATTGATTTTTATAATTTGTTTAATTCTTTTTTTAATAAATGTAGTAAAAAAGTATACAGGGTGTTCCATTTGAAGTAAGAAAGTTCATTAGATTTCCAGAAAAACGGAAAATCTGACAACAATGTTATTATCACAGTAATATCGGCTGCATTAAAAAACCCCTACCCACCAAAACCTATAAAAATTGTGCAAGCCGTTTCCGAGATACTTGAGGGTTTCTATACATAAAACTCTATTATATTATAATTATATTATATTAATACGCATAAATTATTGGTTCAATACTTCAATGTAATCAACAACTTGAACATTTTGTGATAAAATTAGTGAATTAGTTAGTATTTTGATTGTATATTTTGAATCTATAAAAAATACGACTGTATTAGTTGCAATAAATTATCGAATTGATAAGATACAGTGTGTTGCATATAAGAGGAAGACACCCCTATGTTTCGGCTATCAAAATATATACATATTTGAAATTTTGCACAGTCATACATTTTCACAATTTTTAAAATAGTCAACTGAACTTTAAATCTAAAACGCGGCCTACTGCGAATCCACAGAGTGAATTTTCGATATGCGATTGGATTTGCTTCGCGTTAGAGATATCGAAAAAACTTGGGAAAGTTGTTACAAATATTATTATCACCCCACATACCAAATTTTATGACAAAATGCACACTTTTAGTTTTTTTTTAATTGTTGTAGTCAGGATCCTAAATCCTAAAATTGCCTGTCCCGAGATGCATCTCGAGACAGTCAAAAACGGTTTTTTCGATATTTTCGTTCTTTCCGCTCAGATATTAAAAATTCTGCCTCTGCCATTCAAAAGAACGACAAAAAGTACATAAAAAATACTGTTTATAAGTTGGCCAAATCATATTATCATAACCTAAATTTTTTTTGAAAATATCAAAAAATTTTCCTAGATGCAAAAGATGCAACCTCTTGAATTTTTTCAAATTTTTTAAAGTAAAATTGCGCTCACAAAAAAATAAAACCTAAAAATTCTTTCTCGATTTAAGACGTTTCAGGACCTCTGGGAAGCTAAAAATTTGCATGAGGACATAGTTTTATATCGTTTATCGAAAACATTAGTAGCGGAGCTGATCGGTGCGGGGGCATTTTTGACCATCTTATCCCTCTATATAGCCTTTATATTTGCACGATTAAAGAGTGGGTGACTCAAAACGCTAGAACATAATTAGTCCAGGGCGGATCTGTTTGTCTGGATGGACGTTGAGAGGTGACTTTAATTTTTTTGCAGAATTTGCTTGGAATTAACCCATTTAATAATACCTAATTGAGCTATCCTCCCACTCAAAAAGGTCCGGAATATTGTTTAAATAATCAAAATGTCAAAAAATAAATGTTTTTTCGTGGTTTTTTGATTACAACTTTAAAAGTATTCACTTACGAGAAAAGTTGCACTAAAATAAAAGTTGTGTAATTAAATTTCCTACAATATAAGATTGGTTAATTTTTTTTTTAAATTGTTATCCTTGTTGCAAAATAGCAATAATTGCACATAAAAAAAAACAAGTATTCGCATTTTACGTTTTTCAACCATTTTTGATACACCTAGGACCTTCATATTTCACGCAGAAAAACTTTATGATATGATAAAATAATACTGTAAATTTAGTTAAGATCGGTTTAATAGATTTTGCAAAATAACTTTTGCAATCCAGCTTTCGCAAAAAAATTCATTTTTTCAAAATGTTGCAGGACTGAAAATAAAGCAGATAGCAAGTTAATTTTTTTTACAAATAGAAGAACACTGTACCTTTCATTTGCAATTTACAAAATTAAAATCGGTTAACTACCACGGCGTCAGGAATTTTTTTAAATAAACATTAATTTTTGGTGCTTCGCGCAGGACAGAGGTGTTCGATTCACACAAGTTGATTTCCACCAAAATTTCTTCCAATCTTTATCTAATTTATTATTTTCTTACTCTATATTTTGTTGTATGTTCATATTTTAATTCCACAAAAATCAAACTAATTTGATTATTGTTTGTGAAAAATTGTTTAAACAATTGCATATTTTTAAAAATAATACACTTTTATTTTCTAAATTAAAATATATAAACAAAGAAAGTTTTTGCTAAAAAAGTGTTATTTAAAAGGACAGGTATGTGTTTTTATTTTGCAATAAACAAATTTCTTTATTTATTTCAAAATGTACTAAAAATTAAAATTTATCAATCATTATCAACTTGCTGTCTGCTTTATTTTTAGTGCTGCAACATTTTGAAAAAATGAATTTTTTTGCGAAATCTGGATTGCAAATTTTATTTTGCAAAATCTGTTAAAACGATCTAATGAAATTTACAGTATTGTTTTATCGTATCATAAAGTTTTTCTGGGTGAAATATGAAGTTCCTAAGTGTAGTATAAATGGTATAAAAACGCAAAATGCGAATACTTGTTTTTTTATGTTTTTTTTTTCGAAATTATTGCTATTTTGCAACAAGGGTGACAATTTTTAAAATTTATAGTTAATCCTATATTGTAGGAAATTTAATTACGCAACTTTTATGTCGGTGCAACTTTTCTCGAAATAAATACTTTTAAAGTTATAATCAAAAAACCAAGAAAAAAATCGAATTTTTCCTTCATTTTTTGACATTTTAATTATTTAAACAATGTTCCGGATCTATTTGAGTGGGAGTGTGGGAGGATAACTCAAATATTATTATATGAGTTATTTTCAAGCAATTTCTGCAAAAAATATGAGTCACTTCTCAACATCCAAATGTACTAATATTTTTACAGATGTGTCCTGGTCTAAATAGTAAAATAATAGCGATAGATTAAGGAACGATTTTATACGGGAACAATGTAATGTTGTATCAGTTTAGACAAGGTCAAACAAAGAAAACTTTAGTGGTTCGGTTATATATGGTCCGTATGGACGAAGTGTGCCAAGGAATAGTGGACAAAAACGAAGAAGAGGCACACCAGCAAGGACGTGGAATAGCGAGATTGGAAAGGTGCTGAAGAGGCTAGGAAACAGTCGGACAGAATTGGAGTCGACGGGACGGCCAAAAATCGCGGCATTTGGAGAGGCTTCTACTCCAAAACCTCAAATACCTTACACCTCAAGGGTAGACAGGGCTTAAGGATTAAGTAAGCAAGGAAGAAAAAGAGAATGAAACAGCCATATCAGTCGAATAGTAGAGAAAATCGTAGTTAGAATAGCTTAGAATAAGTCACCATTGGAAAAACTATTTAACTATTAGAAGGACTTATTCTAAGTACAGATCGAAGGACTTAATCTATCGAACCTTGGTAGAGCCTATTATGACTTATGGGGCAGAAGTTTGGCCGAAAAAAGATAGAAAAACAGTAGCAGTAGTTGAAAATGATAATCTAAGGAGAGCCTATGTTATATCGAAAAAAGATCACATCAGGAATGAAGTTATTAGAAGGACAAATACTATATATTCCAGTGTAGATTATAGAATTGACACGGGACAATTAGTGTGGTATGGTCACGTGAAACGAATGAATGAAGATGGATGGCCACAACAAAGAAGAAGAAGGGGAAGGCCTTCAGTTGCCTGGAAAGAAAATGTACAGCACATAATGAGCTATCAAAGAGCCATCAAAGAAGACGAATGGATGGACAGAGAAGGATGGCAGTCGAAATGCGAGAAGCGGCAAAGGCTGTAGGAATCTCGCTTATAGATAGATAGAAGGACTTATTATAAAATATGTACAAAGCGTTTTTAAGCACATTTAAAAACGGAATCAAACGCGCGAATATATCACTCTGTATCCGACCTGTCATGACATATACCGTAGCCACAAGACCAGACACGAAATTTTTCAGTTTTGCCTATAAATTTTTTTATTTCTGTCGTCGCTCCCTCAAGTGCGACACTTATTTTTTGCTATTTGTTATAATATCGGATAATTTAGACCTTTTCTGTTTTTATTAGAATAAATCTGTAAAATATTAGAAGGACTGACTGCGAAAAACGTACAAAGTGATTTAGTCCATACATACCTTATTTCGGAAGGAGCTTTGTATGCACCGCTTGTGACGTATATGTCCGATCCATTGGTTTCGTAGCCACTTCCTCTACTTAAAGCGGAAGGGGCTCGCATGGGCGTGCTGGTATTCTGACCATTTTGGTAACTGCTACTTTTTTGGTGATTGTTATATCTTCGACCGTTTCGTTCGTTTACTATCGTGTATGGCTACAACAGAATAAATATAATTAATTCATATCACAATATACATACATATTTCATACTATATGTCTTCTTTAGCCAGTGGAGGATCAACGGGTGGGGGAATAGGAAAATCCCTCGCCCAAAAAAAATCAAAAATTAAAGAGAAAAACTGTTAAAAAACAAAAATAGTTATTGAAGGATCTAAAAGGTATGAGGGATAGATGATGATAAATCAACAATTTTAAAAGTGTCCACCGAACTACAAAGATGAGAATGTATAGGGGAAGTATGCCTGAGACGGCATACTGGCTGAGATGGCATATCACGCGTTTTTCGTAAATTATCCAAAATTTGGTGCCTAGTGTGACAGTTTTCAGTTCCTCAAGTTAAAAATTGTCAACATTGTTGAACTTATGCATGTTAGTTTTATTTTGACAGCAGTAGCCTTTGGAATGTTAATTAAGTAGGACAAAATATTTATTGACTTTTTTTGTATCACATTATAATTCGCGAGTCTTTACACCTGAGTTAAGTTTTTAAATTTTGTGATGTTCCTTTACCTTATGCATATCACGCCTGTATCGATTTATATCTTAAAAATGTGCTTAAGAAAAATTAGGTTAAAAAAACGGTATGATTGCAATGTTGCCTGAGATGGCATAGTAAGCAGGTGGATAAGATGGCATAGGTATGCCATCTCACCCTTATGCGTTTTTACACTGCATTAATTTTGTTATATGATTGAAGTTTGTCGTTACAGTTATGGATCGTTTTAAGAGGAATTCGAACCGACAAAATCGATTCCGTCGATATTGAGACAAGTGACGAGGAAGATGCTGCTTGCATTTTTTGTAATGGCCTCTTTTCATTATCTCGTTCTCGAAAAACCTGGCAAGATGTGCCAAATGACTAACCTTGCCAAATTTGTGGCAAGTGGTCATATTCCGAATGTGCCGGTGTACCCAAGACTACAAAAAAAATTATTTGTGACTTATGAGTCGAGATTAGTGCCTTTATTTCAAGGGTATGCCATCTTACCCACATGTATGTGGGTGAGATGGCACATGTAATACTTTACAATTTATTTTCTCAGAAAAAAACTATAATATGTACCGTGTTAAAAAATATTGTTATATTTATGTAAATGTTCCTAGCACTGACTTTAATTTTTATTACATGTCTAACTCTATCGATTATCGATTACAAAACATTAAAAAAAAGTATGCCGTCTCAGGCATATCTCCCCTAAAACCTTCATTCGACCAATAGCACGCTATGGCAGTGAAGCATGGGTCCTGAAGGAAACATCCAAAAACAAACTTGACACATTCGAAAGGAAAGTATACTGAGGAGAATACTAGGATCTGTGAGGGAAAACGGAATCTTGCGAATTCGATAAAACAACGATATTTATCAACTTTATAAGGAAACATCCCTGTCAGACTCCATTAGAATACAAAGATTGCAATGGGCTGGACATGTGATAAAAATGGGAGAGGATAGGCTACCAAAAAGAGCATTGAACGCTAGAGTTCAGGGAAAGAGACCGGGTAAAAAGCCAAAAAAGCGCTGGAAAGACACAGTAAACAGCGATGAACAAGTACTTTTAGGAGTTCCTGTATGGAGAAGAGCAGCCACAGACAAACAAGGGTTGAGGCAAAAAATAAAGGAGGCAAACGCTCAATTTGGGCTGTAGTGCCGTATTAGAAGAATATCATTATATAGCTATACCCATAACTGCTTGAAATTATGGCAATTAATAAGTTATTGATGTGTGCTAGATCTCAACTAGATCCATTAAAGAGTTTGTAAGTTATTCGATTTTTTTATCCCGGAGAGCGATTATTTAAACAACTGCACTTGCCCAAACAGTGACTCTAGCTAGAGGTATTTAGCAGACTTCAATCGATTTAAGTCTTTAATTTTAAGATATATTAAAAAAAATTGAAGGCACTCGTGGGAGTGCCGACAGAAGTGAAAACTTCTTATAGTATATAAATTACGAGCTCAATGCTTTTACCCCATCCTAAAAGAAGTGCTGTACCTATATCATATAAGATGTACGCGATGCGTATGCCCTGTGCTATTTATGTATACATACACATAATTTATATATGTACAAAAATTATTTCAGCGAAGTGATGACCATAAAGAAATTTTCAATTCAAAAATTTATTTCGTCGAAGCGATAACGGTCGCTAATTTAATAATTTTCCCCATCCAAAAAGTACACAACGTCCCTCAAGAAGTTTTCACTTCAAATATTTATTTCGTCGAAGCGATGATAGTTGCTAATTTATTACTTTTTTACATCGAAAAAGTGCACAACGTCCCTAAATAAGTTTCATTTTAAATATTTATTTCGTCGAAGCGATTACGGCCCTAATTCAATACTTTCCTCCATAAAAAAGTGCACAACGTCCCTAAAAAAGTTTTTACTTAAAAATTTTATTTCGTCGAAGCGATGACGGTCGCTAATTTAATAATTTTTTCTTATCCAAAAAGTGCACAACGTCCCTCAAGAAGTTTTAATTCCAAAAATTTATTTCGTCGAAGCGATGAAGGTTCGCTAATATAATATTTTCCCTATCCCAAAAAGTGCACAACGTCCCTCAAGAACTTTCCACTTCTAAAATTGATTTCATCGAAGCGATGACGGTCGCTAATTTAATACTTTTTTCCATCGAAAAAGTGCACAACGTCCCTAAAGAAGTTTCACTTCAAATATTTATTTCGTCGAAGCGATGGATGACAGTCCCTAATTCAATACTTTTCCCCCATCCAAAATGTGTACAACGTCCCTAAAGAAGTTTCACTTCAAATGTTTATTTCGTCGAAGCGATGACGGTCCCTAATTTAGTAATTTATCCCCATCCAAAAAGTGCATAACGTCCCTAAAGAAATTTTTGACTTCAAACATTTATTTCGTCGAAGCGATAAAGGTCGTTAATTTAATATTTTTCTCCATCCAAAAAGTGCACAACGTCCCTCAAGAAGTTTCCACTTCAAAAATTGATGTCATCGAAACGACGACGATCGCTAATTTAATACTTTTTTCCATCGAAAAAGTGCACAACGTCCCTAAAGAAGTTTCACTTCAAATATTTATTTCGTCGAAGCGATGACGGTCCCTAATTCAATACTTATCCCCTATCCAAAAAGTGCACAACGTCCCTCAAGAAGTTTTCACTTTACAAATTTATTTCATCGAAGCGATGACGGTCGCGATGACGGTCGATAATTAATACTTTTTTCCATCCAAAAAGAGCACAACGTCCCTAAAGAAGTTTTCACTACAAATGTTTATTTCGTCGAAGTGATGACGGTCGCTTATTTATTACTTTCTCCCCATTAAAATTTAATATTTCCCCATCCAAAAAGTGCACAACGTCCCTAAAGAAGTTTTCACTTCAAAAATTTATTTCGCCGAAGCGATGACGGTCGCTAATTCAATACTTCTTTCCCATATAAAAAGTGCACAACGTCCCCAAAAGAAGTTTTTACTTTAAAAATTTATTTTGCCGAAGCGATGACGGTCGCCATGACGTTCGCTAATTCAATACCTTTTCCCTATCTAAAAAGTGCACAACGTCCCTAAAGAAATTTTCACTTCAAAAAGTTATTTCGTCGAAACGATGACGGTCGCTAATTTAATATTTTTTCTCCATCCAAAAAGTGCACAACGTCTCTAAAGAAGTTTTAACTTCAATACATATACGTACAAAATATTTATTTCGCCGAAGAGATGACGGTCGCGAAATAAATCCTTTTTCTCTATCGAAAAATAGGTTTTACATTTAGTTTAAATTTAAATACTTCTATACAATTTATGTATAGGTACACGTAATATAGAAAAGTACAAAATTTATTTCGGCGAAGAGATGACGGTCGCTATGACGGTCGCCAAATAAATCTTTTTTCTCCATCCTAAAATAGGTTTTACATTTATTTTAAAGGCTATAGCGGGATAATATGGTCAAAATTGCACCAGGCTCGATTCAGTTTTGGGTTTAGCCATTCGAAAATATATAATTGAAAACTCACTCAGCCAAATCAGACTCAAGTCCCTAGGTGCTCCGGGGGGTCCGCTATGGAAAAAAACGTGTTTTTTTGAAAACATTTTTTTCCAGACGCTGTATTGCTGCAAAAAATCTCAAAAAAAATAGTGAATGCGTATCTTAACAACACAAAGTTGCCTGATTTTTTTCAGATTTTTAGCTTTAAAATTGAGCGCAGGAAATTTTTTTTAAATTTTCAAAAAAATTTTAGGTTATGTTGTAAATTTTTCGCCAACTTTAAAATATTGTTTTTTTGTGTATTTTTTTCCATTCTTTCGAATGGCATATGCCATATTATCATTTTCGACGTGGAAAATACCTAAAAATCGAAAAAACTGTTTTTTTTTGGCATTTTCTGAAGTTTTTGACTCATAAACTCAACAACATACAGCTAAATTAATCATCATTTACATTTTTATATGTATTGTTACATTTACAATCATAATCAGCTATTAGAACTTATTTTCTTCCTACAGCATGCTCAAAAACCCCGTTTTTCGGCGTTTTTACTAAATAGCCTCAGAAATCAGTAAAAAAAATAATTCTTTTAACGTTTAAAAAATTAAAATTTTGTTGTTCTCGATAGAATGTAATACAATTAATACTTAAATAAATAATTTTTTTGTTCTGCACGATTTTTTGAATTTCATATATAATAATATCGTCCCATTAAAGGTACCCTGCCATAGGCTTATAAAAAAAATCAATAAATTATTTTTTTAACGTTTTAACGTTTAAAAAATAAAATTTTTGTAGTATTCGATAGAAAATGTTTCCCCTTTATAAAACTGCTTGTTGCGGTTGTGATTTTCAAAGCGCGCTAAGGTTAAAAAAAGCTCGGCACTTTGGTGCCGTACGCAAGGAAGCGCTTCTAGCCACGTTTTTGGAAAAAACTCAGGATAGACCAGTCCGCAAGTACCCGCCGTCGAAGCCACTAACTACTTACGTAATAAAAATATTTTTAAAATAATAAAATAAGAAAATCTACGGTTTCGTTTTGATTAAAAAATAACAGGATCCCCAGGAGCTAGGTGCTTTGGAAAATAACGTGTTTTTTTGAAAACAATTATTTTTAGACGCCGTATTGCTGCAAAAAATCTGAAAAAATTAATGAAGGCGTATCTTAACAATACAAAGCACCCTGATTTTTTTTTCATAATTTTAGCTTCAAAATTGAGCACAGAAAATTTTTTGAAATTTTCAAAAAAAATTTAGATTATGTTGGAAATTTTTCGCCAACTTTAAAATATTGTTATTTTGTGAATTTTTTTTCCATTCTTTCGAATGGCATAGGCATCATTATCATTTTCGACGTGGCAAAATACCTAAAAATCGAAAAAACCTTTTTTTTTACTGAAGTTTTTGACTCATAACCTCAACAACATACAGCTAAATTAATCATAATTTACCTTTTTGTATGTATTTTTATCTTTACTATCAAAATCAGCTAATAAAACTTATTTTTTTTTATTAAATAGCTTCAAAAATCAATCAAAAATAATTTTTTTAACGTTTAAAAAATTAAAATTTTGTTGTTATCGATAGAATGTAATACAATTAATACTTAAATAAGTGATTTATTTGCACGATTATTTGAATTTCATATATAATAATATCGTCCCATTAAGGGTATCGTGCCATAGGCTTATAAAAAAATCAATGAATTAATTTTTTTAACGTTTAAAAAATAAAATTTTTGTAGTGTTCGATACAAAAAAAAACACTCTTCAAGTACTGCCGTCGAAGTCACTAACTATTTACGTAATAAAAATCGTGTTATTAAACGTTAATGAGGAATTATTATATAAATAAATTACTAAATTATTTGAATTATTTAATTGCTTAAATAGTGCAACCTAAAGAGTGCAGTGTTTAAAGGGATTAATAAATGAATTATCAAAAAGTTACCACGTACTCATGAAATTACAAAATTCAAATTCAAATTAATATACAGTATGATGCAAAGGAAAGGAATAAATTCGTTATTTATTAAACTGTCGACTCTAAGGAAAAATCCCGAAAGAGGTCGATTTTTAATTGTGATTTTTTGGCATATATATCATACTAGTAGTGACGTCATCCATATGGGCGCGATGACGTAATCGATGAATTTTTTTAATGAGAATAACGGTTATTTGAAAAACCATAGTAGTAAAGAACTTTGGTTTGTATAATAGTATAAAATTTTATTAAAAAACTTTTAAAAAAGTCATCCAAGAACATCTAGAATGTTTTCGATCTAGTCAAATCATCTTCAGTGACATTCTGTGTAGTAATTGAAACTAGCCCATTAGTTGATATATAGTTTTTAAAATTACATAATTTTATTAAAATAAAATTTTTATTAAAATTATACTTTTGGAATGACAAGTCAAGACGAGTGACACAGACCGAATTTCGTCTTGACTTCGAACTCGTTGTGACAAGTACCCCTTCAGTTTTTCGAGCAGGGAAGCCATGCTGCTTTTGAGCTTTAGTAAAATCCATTAATATCGACATTGTGCCGCATTTCAAAAGTATAATTTTAATGTTATTCTGAAGCTATTTCCTTTGGCATTTTTATGATTAACTATTTATATGGGAAATTTTAATAAATAATTATTTAATTTTGAAGACTACATAATAATATATCAACTAGCGGGCTATAGTTTCAGTAACTAAACAGAATGTCATCTGACTAGATAGAAAATATTCTGATGTTTTTCTATAATCTATTTGGATGACTTTTTTAAAAGTTTTTTAATAGAATTTTATACCATTATACAAACCGAAGTTTTTTAATTCTGTGTAAGTTTTTTAACTATGGTACACAGCCAATCACTGGGACTTTACAATAATTTGGTTATTCGAAAGGTTCTTCAATTCTCTATTCAGTAGTATAAACATTACCATTATTAGAAAGGACTAAGTTTTCAATCTAATAGCACATAAAATAACATCAAAAATATTACTCTACATCCCACCAGATTGAAAACAATGGAAACATTACCCTTATTATTTATACAGAGTGACTAAATTTTTTTTAATAAATTAATTTACAAAAAAAAATAATGTATGTAATTTATTTAATTCAAAATATATTTTACTTTCAGAAAACGGAAAAAAGGTTTATTCGAAAAATAAACATTGCTTTTCGCTTAAATAAAATGTTCAAACTTCCAAGAGGCAGGTGGCTAGCAGGAGCTGGCTTGAACATTGAATTTAAGGGAAAAGCAATGTTTATATCTCAAACATGTTCTTCTGTTTTCTAACAGCAGTAAAATATATTTTGAAGTAAATACATTACTTAAATTCTTCTTTTTATGTCAATTAATTTAATTCAATTTTTTTTTGGTCACCCTGTATAAATAAATGTGTTAGTATTTATATTAATGAATAGAGAACTGAATATCCTTTGAAATGAGTTGCCACACGACCCATATTCTCATTTAAAAAAATCATCGATTACGTCATCACGCCCAGATGGATGACGTGACTCGTATCACACTCGACCCGTTTCGGTATTTTTCCAGAAGTCGCCAGTTTACGAAATAACGAATTTATTTCTTTCTTTGCACCATGCTGTATATTAATTTGAATTTTGTAATTTTATGATTGTGTAGTAACTTTTTAATAATTAATTTATTAATCCCTTTAAACACTCTGCACTCTTTAGGTTGCACTATTTAATCAATTAAGTAATTCAAATAAATTAGTAACTATTTATTTAAATAATAATTCCTCATTAACGTTTAATAAAATTTTTTTTTATTTATTTGTTTTTAGTTTTTAATCAAAACGAAACCGTAGATTTTCTTATTTTATTATTTTAAAAATATTTTTATTACGTAAGTAGTTAGTGGCTTCAATGGCGGGTACTTGAGGACTGGTTTATCCTGAGTTTTTTCCAAAAACGTGGCTAGAAGCGCTTCCTTGCGTACGGCACCAAAGTGCCCAGCTTTTTTAACCTTAGCGCGCTTTGAAAATCGCAACCGCAACAAGCATTTTTATAAAGAGGCAACATTTTCTATCGAATACTACAAAAATTTTATTTTTTAAACGTTAAAACGTTAAAAAAATTAATTTATTGATTTTTTTATAAGCCTATGGCAGGGTACCCTTAATGGGACGATATTATTATATATGAAATTCAAACAATCGTGCAAAACAAAAAATAATTTATTTAAGTAATAATTGTATTACATTCTATCGAGAACAACAAAATTTTAATTTTTTAAACGTTAAAAGAATTATTATTTTTTACTGATTTCTGAGGCTATTTAGTAAAAACGCCGAAAACGGGGTTTTTCGGCATGATGTAGGAAAAAAATAAGTTCTAATAGCTAATTTTGATTGTAAATGTAACAATACATATAAAAATGTAAATGATGATTAATTTAGCTGTATGTTGTTGAGTTTATGAGTTAAAAACTTGAAAATGCCAAAAAAAACAGTTTTTTCGATTTTTAGGTATTTTCCACGTCGAAAATGATAATGATGCCTATGCCATTCGAAAGAATGGAAAAAAATACACAAAATACTAATATTTTAAAGTTGGCGAAAAATTTACAACATAACCTAAAAATTTTTTGAAAATTTCAAAAAATTTTTCTGCGCTCAATTTTAAAGCTAAAAATCTGAAAAAAATCAGGCAGCTTTGTATTGTTAAGATACGCATTCATTATTTTTTTCAGATTTTTTGCAGCAATACAGCGTCTGGAAAAAAATGTTTTCAAAAAAACACGTTTTTTTCCATAGCGGACCCCCCGATGCACCTAGGGACTTGAAAATTTGGCTGAGTGAGTTTTCAATTATATATTTTCGAATGGCTAAACCCAAAACTGAATCGAGCCTGGTGCAATTTTGACCACCTTATCCCGCTATAGCCTTTAAATACTTCTATACAATTTACATATACATACAAATAATATATATAGCATAAGTGATGACGGTCGCAATGACGGTCGCGAATTCAATGCTTTTTCCGCTATCCAAAAATCGCACAACGTCCCTAAAGAAGTTTTCACTTCAACAAGCAATTTACATTTCGTGAGTTCAATCAGAAAATAGATAATATTACTACATATTATTATACGTATATTATGATAATATACGTACAAAATTTATTTCGTCGAAGCGATGTCGCGATGACAATCGCGAAATCAATCCTTCTTCCCCATTCTAAAATAGATTTTATATTTATTTTAAATTTAAATACTTCTACACAATTTATGTATACATACAGATAATAAATACACGTACAAAATTTATTTCGCCGAAGAGATGACGGTCGCTATGAAAGTCGAGAAATAAATCCTTTTTCACCATCCAAAAATAGGTTTCACATTTATTTTAAATTTTAATACTTCTACACAATTTATATATACATACACATAAAATATATGTATATTGTACCTACAAAATTTATTTCGCCGGACAGATGACGGTCGCTATGATGGTCGCGAAATTAATCTTTTTTCCCCATCGTAAAATAGGTTTTATATTTATTTTAAATTTAATACTTCTATACAATTTATATATACATACACATAATAAATTAGTATATATACAAAATTTATTTCGCCGAAGAGATGACGGTCGCTATGACGGTCGCGAAATAAATCCTTTTTCTCTATCGAAAAATAGGTTTTACATTTATTATAAATTTAAATACGTCTACACAATGTATACAGGGTGGTGAATTGGAAAACGGGCCATAGGAAACTCAATGTAAAATTCTAAACTGTTGAATTTCTGCTTCCCTAATTATTCTACATTAAAAGACATCAGAAACTATTTGTAGAGGATTGAAATCTTTATTGAAAACAATTGTTAAAATTGTTCTACGAATTAAACACATTCCAAAATTTTGTAAAATATAATAAATTTTATCAAAGTGTTTGCCAAATTTAGGCCACACATAGTGCAAGAATGTGTATAAGGTTGCCTTCGGTCACAATGAAATTATTATATTACCAATATTTTGAACTGTCAGTATTTTTATTTTATCGTTTTTATTGTTTAAAAAACAATAAAGTCGAAAAGATGTCCTCAGTTGAGGAGAAAGTAGTAATAATAAATATGTTTTATTCAGTCAATAGTTTGCGAACTGTCAGAAATAGTAACGTGTGGCCTTACTTTTACGCACTATGGCAAATGTATTCTATTTTTCAAAATTGTGGACTCTGTTTAAATCGTAGAGCAATTTTAACTTTTGTTTTTAATACAGATTTTAATCCTCTACAAATAGTTTCTCATGACTTTTGATGTAAAATAATTAGGGAAGCAGGAATTCAACAATTTAGAATTTTACATTGAGTTTCCTATGGCCCGTTTTCCAATTCACCACCCGGTATATACATACACATAATATATAGCATGAGCGATGACGGTCGCAATGACGGTCGCGATGAGGGTCGCGATGACGGTCGCGAATTCAATGCTTTTTCCCCTATCCAAAGAAAGTGCACAACGTCCGTAAAGAAGTTTTCACTTCAAAAAATAACATTCCATCAAAAATTTTATTAAAAAACCGTTTGAAATAGGGCTACTTTTTACCTAATACATTTATAATAGCTCTGATATTTTTTATATCACACGCTTCTAATTAGGCTCAATAAATATATTATAAAAAAACCTTATTAAAAACGATGAACAAGAGAAATCAAGATGGCAATCTTTTTGTCGTTAAATTATATTTCCATCGTTTCTTCATATTAAAAGTTGAAAATTGAACAGACTATGAAAGAAGATCTAATTTAAAAGAAGGGCTATTGGATGTAGAAATTTAGTCAATACTCGCAATCTTAAAGTTTGTATTTTTTTAATAGTTGTTACACAATCATGGGGCAACCGGTTTCGACGCTTACAATTTCTGCCTCATCATCAGGCCCAGTACATAAAGTCTTCACAATTACAAACTACAAGCTAAAAATCACAAAAAGACAGAAATGTACATATTATAGAAAAACAACTATGTCTTGATTTAAATTAAAATACATACAATAAAGCAAAACAACTGAAGAGTACTGCACTTAGTAGTCTATATAGAGTGTATACTGAGACATTTTGCCATTGGGAGTGACCAATCTGATGAGAATTGCTTGGTATATACTATCTGGTATATAGAAGATATTATATACTATATACTATCTTGTCAAGTGTCCATCAGCCCTTAACCACTTAAGGATTGATGGTAGTATATATTATATTATATACCAACCAATTCTCATCAGATTGGTCACTCCCAATGGCAAAATATCTCAGTATATACTCTATAGACTACTAAGTTCAGTACTCTTCAGTTGTTTTGCTTCATTGTATGTATTTTAATTAAAATCAAGACATAGTTGTTTTTATAAAATATATGTATATTTTTGTCTTTTTATGATTTTTAGCTTGTGGTTTGTAATTGTGAAGACTTTATGAACTGGGCCTGATGATGAGGCAGAAATTGTAAGCCTCGAAACCGGTTTCCCCATGATTGTGTATCACCTATTAAAAAATACAAACTTTAATAAGATTGCGAGTATTGACTCAATTTCTATATCCAATAGTCAATAGTATAATGGACTTGCATTGGCAACCCTTTCATCATTTTAAAAGAATGGATTATTCTCCAAAGTGGCCTATTCTCGAAAAAATAAATTTATTCCATAATTTTGAACCTCTCTATATATGTATTTATGATAATAAAATTAACTTTTGGTATTCATGTTTGCAAAATTTGATTAATATAAAATAAATTATTAAATTAATATTAATTAACAGATATAGGGGAAATCTAAAATATATAATAATTACTCCAACATTTCCCCCAACCCCAATTACTCCCCCCGAAAATAATCCTGCAGCGCCCATGCAAGGATATTTCAGAGGTAAATCTCCTGCCTTGTTTATTTTCCTTATTTTTGAATATTTAAATTTACTTTAAAGTCACCTCAAAGATATTTTTTATAATAACAATTTTTACCCTTTTTTTAAATTTCGTTGGGATTTTTGGGGAAAATGACTGCTACCCTCCAGCTAGACCGGCATTTTTGTATTAGACCAGGGGTGGCCAAGTTCCTTGATAGTCCGAGCCATTTTTAAAATTTTAAATTTTTCGTAGACTGTCATGGAAGAGTTACCTGAAAAATTTTCAGATTGTCTGAAATACTGAACCAAAAATATCTAGCGTCTCTCGTGCTATTAGTTCTGTTAATTATATTAATTCTTGTGAATGTAAAAAGTCTGGTGAATACTCACAAACACAAATCAACATGATACCATGTAGCATGATACCGTTTTTTCACCTATTCATCTTGAACTTCGCGTAGCTTCCAGCTGCTCTGTAACTGTTTCGAGCACAAAATTTATTTGACCATACACTTAACGTAACTCGTAAATTCTAACTGTTTGCAATTAGACAAAGGTCTTTATCTGCATTAAGCAGTTACTTCCTGAGAAGAAAATATTTAACAGCACTCCAATCCTTACCTTGCATGATTATATATGTCCGATATTATTTATATATAGCAAAAACTAAATAATGTTCTCGAATTATAAGTTATCTTCTTTGTTTAGAAACAAATTATTGTTTATTATTGTATACTAAGCAGTAAAATTAACGCACCATCTTAAAAATGGGGCATTATTGATGTCTCGTATTTCCTAAACCTGTTGTCCGATTTAAGTGATTTTTAATATGTATAGCCTTATTCTTTAACAATATCGATGTGATAATATTGTTGCTAGACAGGTAAATCGTCATTGTAAACCGAGTGTACCAATCTGACTGTGTTTTTCTTAAAGTTTGCTACACCCTGTGGAATATTCGAGCATTTATAAAATACTCAAATTAAAACCCAACTATAGCCACAGGTTTTCTTAACATTTTGTTTTTTAATTCATTCGCTTTTATTGGAAAATAAAAAAAGTTAGGTACTTTCACAACTATCCATGTTTTTCGAAAATAACTCCTTATTTTCTAGTTAATATTTTTAGTTATAGTTAAATAAACAAACCTAAAGTAGGCTATGATAAATTAACAATTTAATAAATGTCAAATTGTTAACAGTCAAAAAGTGTCTGGTTTTCTGTAAAAATTAGTAGATTTTTTATTTAAGTCCGTAATTTTTGTTTTTTTTTGTTGGAAATGGAACGCGCTACAAGGAATTTGACCCGCGATAAGTGTGTTCAAGCAATGACCTTACATAGCAAAGGATTTAGCTACCATGCTATCGGTTCCTTATACTAGTAACAATTTTTTGCTAATGCACGATACTGCAAGACCTCATGATGCACGAACTGTAACCGAAAATTTATAACAGGTAAATCTACGGACTTTTGTGATCTACGGCCTCCTTTAGTCCAGATCTTAACCCAATCGAACATTTTTGTCCTAGAACCTTAGAAGAGGTAGAAACAGTAGCTCTCGAGATTTGGAATAATATTCAAGATTCAAGACCAAATAGGAAACCTCATTTGTGATATTAAGGGCATATCTCTTTTACATCTCGTATTTATCTATAGAGTATATCTATAGAGTATAAGTAAAAACAAATGAAGAGCAATTCCGAGAGGTCTTAGCGGATAAGTTCAAATATGATCCTTCACATAATCAAGATGAAATTGACGAAATTAACAAAAACATCAATAAGAACCTTCTCGAAGCCGGACTACAGGTCGCAAAGAAAACAAGTACTAAAGAAGACAAAATAAGCAACGAAACTAAACAACTAATGACGGAAAGACGACAACTACTAACGCAAAACAAACGCCATACTCAAGAATACATAGAACTTAATAAAACAATTAGAAAAGAACTAAAACGCGACTTACAAAAATGGAACGAGAACATAATAGAGCGAGTCATTGAAAACAACAGAGGCTTAAAATGTCTAAGACCCGCATTGGGTGTTCAAAAAATCATTAAAATTAAAGACGCCAATAGTAAGGAAGAGAAGGACAAATATAAAATAACAAAAATAGTCGAAGACTTCTACAAAAGATTGTACAGCTCGCAAAGCCAGCCTAATGAATCAACAAAGGAGAACGTCAAAAGAAAAATAAAAAACGTGGGATCAGAAGTACTACCAAATATAAAGGGATTCGAAATAGAAAGAGCTTTAAAAGAAATAAAAAATAATAAAGCTCCAGGACAGGACGGTATAATTGCCGAGCTCTTGAAAACAAGCAAGACAGTAACAATCCCTATACTAACAGAGCTATTTAATAAATGTCTCCATAATAGCAAGATCCCTAAAGACTGGAACGAAAGTCTAGTAATACTTTTACACAAAAAAGGGGACAAATGTGATCTACAGAATTATAGACCGATATCGTTGCTCAGTCAAGTATACAAACTATTCATGAGAATTATTAATAACCGGTTGACCTACAAAATGGACAATTACCAACCAGTGGAACAGGCTGGCTTCCGCAAAGGATATAGTACATCAGACCATCTGCTGACAATGAGAACATTGATAGAGAAGGCAAATGAATACCAACTACCCGTATTTCTTGCCTTCGTAGACTATGAAAAGGCGTTTGATAGTATCGAGATGTGGGCCATAGAACAAGCTATTAATAATTGTAGAATAGATTCGAGATATAGACAACTAATACATAATATATATGAAAATGCAACTATGGTAGTACAACTAGACGAAAATACAAATCCCATCCCTATTAAGAGAGGCGTGAGACAAGGAGACGTAATATCGCCGAAGCTTTTCAACCTAGCACTAGAAGACGTCTTCAAAACGACAAATTGGTCAACCTATGGCATTAACGTTAATGGCAAGAAGCTAAATCACCTCAGATTCGCTGACGACATTGTGATTATAGCGAGCTCATTCGAGGAACTGCAAATTATGATAGAGGAACTCGCAGGCAGCTCCCAATACGTCGGTCTAAAAATGAACATGAAGAAAACAAAAATAATGACAAACACAGATGACCCCAGACGCATAACTATAAATGGTAGTGAGATAGAAAAAGTCCAGGAATATATCTACCTAGGCCAAATCCTGAAACTTGACAAAGAAAACCAAAATGCGGAAATTAATAGGAGAGCAAGACTAGCATGGGCAGGATTTGGAAAACTTGGTTGGATACTTAAGAACCGCAAAATACCTCAATATTTGAGGACCAAAGTGTTCAACCAGTGCATCCTTCCTATCATGACATATGGGTGTCAAACCTGGACCCTAACCAAGGCAAATATGAATAAACTAGCTACAACAGAAAGAGCTATGGAAAGAGCAATGTTAGGTATACGACTGTCAGATAAAAAGAGGAGCGACTGGGTAAGATCAAAAACAAAAGTCGAGGACATAACAACAAAAGTTGCCAAACTTAAATGGAGCTTTGCAGGCCACACTGTTAGACAAAAAGACCAACGTTGGAATGCCACGATACAACATTGGAGACCTTACCAAAGTAAACGACCGAGAGGAAGACCACAGATGAGATGGGTTGATGATATTAAAAGAGTAGCCGGAACGAATTGGAAATATGTTGCTCAGGATAGAGACCGATGGAAGGACTTGGGAGAGGCCTATGTCCAAACGTGGACGATAGAAGGCTAAGAAGAAGAAGATTTATCTATATTTATCTCGTATCATAACTGACCCAACTAAATTAACTTACCGTGTATTATTATAGTATTTTTGAAATTTATACAGAGTGGTGCTTAAATAAAATGCCTTATCGAACAAGCAAGACAAGCATTTATTAACTTTAAACCGCTACTTTGTAACCGCAATATTTCCTTCAATCTCCGTTACAGAATGGTTAAGTGCTATGTGTGGTACATATTGTTATACGGCCTGGAGACATGGTAGTTGAAAATATATTCCATTAATAAGTTGGAGGCCTTCGAAATGTGGACATTGCGAAGAATGTTCCGCAAACCATGGGGAGATAGGGTGAAAAACGAGAAAATCTTAAGAAGAGCAAATACTGAGAGAGAATTGCTCAACTTGGTCAAGCCACGAAAAATTGGATACCTAGGCCATATCCTGCGAGGGGAAAAATACGCAATTTCTCAACTAATCATCCAAGGAAAGATTGAGGGCAAGAGCGGAGTAGGTCGCAAACAAATATCGTGACTGCGAAATATAAAGACTGGACAGGCATAACTAACACTGACGAATTTTGCACGCCGCAAAAGACAGACGTCTGACCTTAAGATAATTCGCCAACACACTATAGGTGCACGCCACCATAAGAAGAAGGTGCCTTAAATAATTGTACAAAAAAGAAACAGTATATAGGGTGATCAACTTCTGTGACAAAGTCCAATATATCTGTTATTATCAAATATATGAAAAAAAGTTGCTAATAAAAGTTATAGACACCTTTAATGTACACATTTTAAAATTAGTGAGAAATATACAGGGTCCTCCATAACACGGTGCCAAACTAAAGTTTTGCTTTTTTAAATGGAACACCCTGTATTTTATTTAAAATCTGGTTTCTCTACATTTTTCTGATTCTAGAAATGTAACACTTGACTAGGGTTATACTGAGTGTTTCAAAGTTACGAGCACTTTTATTAAAAAATCATACTGATTAGATCGCCCTGTATGTTTCTAACGGTGCAATATAAACTTATTTTTTTAATGCTTTTGACTGTTAATATTAAAGTAGTTTTGCAACAATGTACAAGTTTTTTATAACTACACAAATTGTATACAGGGTAAGTCAAAATGTAAATACAAGATTTTCTTCCTATTTTTAAATGTAACACCACACCCTGTATTTTATATTACCATCGAAACGTTGTTCCATTATACTTGCATATCTTTTAAATATTCCCTATACCTAAAATTATTAGTTTTCGAGATATTTTAGTTTTATTGTTAATAACTGATAGATACGTTTATTACAGTAAATTAATTACCCTTAATATTAGAAACCTCCAATGAGTTTGTTAATGATAATTAAAATTAGACTGCATTTCATTTTTTCTCCAATTTTATGGTAAATTCTATACAATAACGACAATTTTATATTTACTAACAAAATGATATTAATTTTCCGCTAAGAAATGGGAACTATAAATTGCTGCAAGTTCTTGTTTAAGGTGGCTTTGAAGTATTTGACACAAGAACTGTCAGATGTAAGATTTTAATTATCTGTACGTTTTTACTTTTGTTATTGATTATAATTGTTTGCCATATTGTTATAATTGTTACCTAACAATGAATTTTAGTAGTAAAGAAATGACAGACATGATACGGATTTTAGGAGGGTGTTTCAAAAACTCATTATTTGCCACAAGAATTTATAAGGAACGGTGTCCATAGCGTCAACAACCAAATAAGAGAGCATTTGACAACTTATTAGACAGGTTTAATCGTACTGGTTCTGTTTATGACGCAAAATAAAAAACAAAAATCATTATTACGGATGAAAATGAATTAAATGTTTTACTGCCTGTTACAGAAAATCCTCATACAAGTATTCAAAATATTAGAAGAGAGCAAGATATACGTTATGGATCTATCCAAAACATACTCAAGAAAAACAACATGCACCTATATCATATATACAATTACATCAGGAACTTGTTGGGGATGATTTCGAACGAAGAGTACAATTTTGTCAATGGTCACAAAAACAAATATTTATACTGAGAGATTTTTTTGAGTTTGTCCTTTTTAAACAGACACAATTTTCATTATTATTCCACAACCAATCCGTACTGTGCTCAGACACATAGTCATACGGGATGGTCCTTAAATGTTTGGGGTGGAATCATAGGCAATTACGTTATAGTTCCTTTTTTCTTTGAGGAATCGGTAAATGGTGAGGTTTATTTAAATTTTCTAGTGAATCATTTACCTATTCTACTTGAAAATGTACCATTAAACATCCGACAACATATGTGGTACCTTCACGACGAAGCCCCTGCTCACCAAAACGCACTTGTCAACGGTGAACTTGATGAACTATTTCCTGAAAGATGGATAGGAAGAGATGGGCCAGTTCACTGGCCACCCAGATCACCAGAATAAAACGAAGGTGACTTCATTTTTTGGGGTTCTATTAAAGACGTAGTGTATAGGGCACCTCCAACAATAGTTGACGATATTAAAATAAGGATTCAAAACGCATTTCAAAGTGTCACACAACAAATGCTTACAAACATCAGTAGGTCTTTCGAAACTCGTCTCCAGGCTTGTGTAGACGTTATGGGAGGTCATTTTGAACACCTTTTATAACATAAGAAGTACGTTGAACATTTTTTTATTTAAATTAGTTTTTTTAATAAATTTTAATAAATTAAAGTATTGTTATTAATAACTAAGTAATACATGCTGTTATCAACAATAAAACTAAAATATCTCGAAAACTAATAACTTTAGGTATAGGGAATATTTAAAAGATATGTAAGTATAGTGATAGAACTTTTGGATAATAATGTAAAATACATGGTGTTCTATTTAAAATTATGAAGAAAATCTTGTATTTACATTTTGACTTACCCTGTATACAATTTGTGTAGTTATAAAAACTTGTACATTGTTGCAAAACTACTTTAATATTGACATTCAAAAGCATTAAAAAAATAAGTTTATATTAGACCGTTAGAAACATACAGGGCGATCAAATCAGTATGATTTTTTAATAAAAGTGCTCGTAACTTTGAAACACTCAGTATAACCCTAGACAAGTGTTATATTTCTAGAATCATAAAAATGTAGAGAAACCAGATTTTGAATAAAATACAGGGTGTTCCATTTATAAAAACATAACTTTGGTTTGGCACCGTGTTATGGAGGACCCTGTATATTTCTCACTAATTTTAAAATGTGTACATTAAAGGTGTCTATAACTTTTATTAACAACTTTGTTTCATATATTGTATAATAACAGATGTATTGGACTTTGTCACAGAAGTTGATCACCCTGTATATTACACTTTATAATATTATAATTTAAGCTAACTTGATTTAATAAAATGTTGATATTAAGAAAACATGCTTCTCTCTGTCACAGGTGTTTGGATCCAAAGACATCCATCATAGGAAAGTTAAGTTTAAAATATGTATATAAAACCATCATACGACCAATAACAACATATGGCGTAGAAATATGGAGCATGACAAAAAAGACAATAAACCTTATTATTACTTTTGAAAGAAAGATATTAAGGAGGATATTGAGACCCATTTGTGACAATGGTATATGGAGAATAAGGTTCAACCACGAGTTTTACTAATATTACAAAGAACACTCTATAGCAAATTATGAAAAAATACAAAGATTGCGCTGGACAGATCACCTCAAGAATGGACACTAACAGAAAGCCTATATAGTATAACTCTTAGCGTAACTATGGTGGGACGTCAACCATAGGAAGACCCAGGAAGAGGTGGATATACGAAGTGAAAACCGATGCCAAAGAGGTATTGATGGATAACTGGAGGAGAGCAACCAGGGACAGAGATACTTGGAGGCAGATGCTGGGCAGTGCCGGATTAACCAATAGGCAAAGTAGGCAGTTGCCTAGGGGCTTCGGCCCCAAGGGGGGCCTCGCAGGGCCCAAAATGAAAAAATAATAATTAGATTTAATTAAAAATTATAAATTATATTATGATGAAAAATTAAAATATCGCGCAATACCATAAAAGTGATGGTGGACGTATAAAACTACATTACAATGCATACTTTTGTTCACATATAAAGCCAATGTAAGTCGCTAATGAATGCCGTTTGTTTTGCATTCGATTAGGGTACCACAATGGAATCTTATTACCCAGGATTCCATTGTGAAGAGCATTTGGCTACGATAGTTGTGCCCTCATCGCGCATCAGCGTGCTATGGGGGGAAAGGGATGGCCTGGGGCATTGGAGCGAGGTGGGGTGATCCCTGTATATACTCGGGTCAAAACACCTCGCCCCAATGAATTGTTACACCCGAATGTACTCTTTCGAGAGGGTGGACATTCCCACAGGTCGGGTTAAATCAAATTGCTTGCTTGCTTGCATGAATGCCGTTTGTTAGAAGGAACATTACTGCATAGGCCATATCAGTCTGCACGGTTTCTTAGAAAAGTAGTAAGGGCAAGAGCAACAAATGAGCCAGCGCTCCCTCGCTACCCTCTCCTTCATTACCCATGCCTTTCGCTACATGTCAGGCAAATACAATGGTCTCCAGGCTCATTTATCTAAGATTAACAAACCTGCATTTTACATTTTTTGTGCCGCACACTCGCTTTAGTTGGAGTAAGTGCTGCTAAAAGTTGCGTTGGAACCAGGGCCCCCGCAAGGCTGAGCGGCACCCGCGTGCGGTGCATATTTTAGCGCCGTTTAAATCTGCCACCTATTTATAATCTAATTATAAAATAAATCTATAATTTTTTTATTTTTTACTCGTAATAAAACAACAGAAATTGCAAGAACATTTGTTATTTTTCTTGTAAATAATTTACGGGTGATGGCAAAAAAAAACAAACAAAAACGTTAATATATTAGTTAAAACTAGAAATCGATATCTTAAATCTAAATTGAATTAAATAGGTGTTTTTCTAGATTTGAGTGCAGCAAATTTTTTATAACATCTTCAAAGTCAATTTTATTGACGAGCTCTTGCTCTACAGCTAATATTGCCAAACCAGATAATATTTTCTGTGTCATAGTAGACCTCAAATAATTTTTAATTAACTTTAATTTTGAAAATGATCTCTCACCAGAAGCAACAGACACAGACAGGTAAAGTGAGGATGATTCTTTATGAAATGGTGATATTTGGTAAAGATGAAGTTAGATTATTTTCAAATATGCATATATTGAAGAATATCAAGAGAATTTGATGAGTTAGGTCATGAAAGTATGTACATAATTATATAGCTTTTATTTCGCTACATAAATCAGTTGCATCAATCTTTACTCTCGCCTCCGACTTTACTAGATCAGTTATCTTTTGTTGAAGACCAAGACAGTTTTTTTTAAAATAACATTGTCATTTAATGTAAAAATATCTCTAACAAAACAAAAAAAATCATAATCCGACATCATATCAAATCGACTATTTAACGAACTTAATCAATTTTATTCTAAAAAAAAATAATATTTTAAACGCGGTTTTTGGATCTCTCATCTCTATGTTCAAATCGAAAGATCTTGTTCAAGATCAGCTGCTAATTTTTCCGCTTGAGCAATTATTCCCTCAAAAACATTTTCATCTCTGAATTGTTTAAAATAATATGTGTTTTAAATAGTTTTGGCATAAGTACTTTAATGTTAATTGTTACACTTTGCGTCATTTTGCTTACAATATTAATCTATGTAATAAACATACCAAATAATCACAATATTTACAAATAAATTTAAATGATTAGATATTTAATAGTAAAGAACTCGCTTTAGAATTCTTCTGCTCTAGAAGTCTACTTGCTCATAGAATTTAACAAATGGTAGATAGTTTAGAAATTAATATAATGGTACCTACATAATATTTTTATATTATTATCTATAACTTTTTATACAAATACGCCATCAATTATTTATCAAATTGGGTGTTTCTATCAAACTACAATTTATTTAACCTAAAACCCAACCTAACCACGCACCATTAGGTTTTTGAAAATTTAATTTTCAAAATTTGAATTTCTCCCCTCAAAAAAAACCCCAATGCCAAATGTTTATGAAATTATTTCATTTTCAAAAATCCACGAAAGATTCCAATCTGGACAGAATATTACAATCCAAAAAGTTTTGACCTCTAAACAAAGTATAACAATTTATGAATACTGCAAAATAGGTATTCGCATATTATATTGTTTTAAAAATACAATAATAGGTAATTATTAACAACAAGTATAAAATAAGATTTTAATTAGTTTTTCAGTAATAACGCAATATTTTATTTTTCAGATTTCTCTAGGTGTTCATCAAAAATTTAAAATTAAAATTGTATAAAAAATTAATATCGCGTTAAAATAAATACTTCTTATTTTGCCTTCGGTTTTGGCGCCCTTTTAGGGTTGCGCCCGCGTGCGTCGCACGCGTTGCACGCCCGGTTACGGGGGCCCTGGTTGGACCCGTTGGAGCAAAATCTTATTTTGGATTTTTTCAGCTCATGTACAACTTTTTTTCAGCCTCTACCCATTGTCGGGAAGCTACGATCAAATGCTTAAATGAAACTTAACTAAGTGATCCCATTCGCCACGATCTAAACCTTGTCCTTAAAAGAACAAGCAGCACTAGATGGACTGCAAGGGGGCAAGGGCTAATGCAACAAGAGCTTTGTCTAAAGGTTACAACGCCTTCAAATTTGCTCTTCATACTCTTGCTGAAGACCGTGATTAGAAAGCTGAAACAGTTCATGAGGCTAAGTGTTTGTTGAAAGAAATGTCAAAACAGAAAAATTCATAATGGAACAATTTCAACTAGGCGAATAATTGACATGTACAGTCGTAATTTAGATTGTCTTTTTATCAGCTTCGATCTTAATAATGAGGATAGGTATAATGCTTTTTTCCCCGCAGCTATCCTTGATGAGATCTCTTTTTCTATGGGTTTGCCATCTGTCATAACCGCCCCCAGATATTTAAACTTTTTTACTAATGCGGAGTTGTGGTCATTAATAATTATGTTCTGTATAACTCTTGTCTAACTCTGAGTAATCCACAGGAGTAATCCTACTGGAGTAAAGTAATCCAGATAATATCCAATATATTTTTTATACTTTGTGGGGATTTGACGATACTGAAGTTAATTCCTTTTAATATCTTAATACTAACAGACTAAGTAATCATCACACTTTAAAGATAAGATATACAGGGTGTAACAAAAATACAGGTCATAAATTTAATCGCATATTCTGAGACCAAAAATAGTTCGATTAAACCTAACTTACCTTAGTACAAATATGCACGGAAAAAAAGTTACAGTCCTTTTAAGTTACAAAATGAAAATCGATTTTTTCCAATATATCGAAAACTATTAGAGCTTTTTTGTTGAAAATGGACATGTGGTATTTTTACGGCAGTAGTATTTTAAGAAAAAATGATAATGAAATTTGGACACCCCGTAAAAATTTTATGGAAGTTTAATTCCTTTCAACCCCCCAAACTTTTGTGTACGGTCCAATTTAATTATTATTGTAGCGACATTAGCTAAACACAAGTTTTTAAAAACTTTTTGTCTCTTAGTACTTTTTCCAAAAGTCAGTTTTTATCGAGATATTTGAATATTTGTCAAATCCACCACATATTTGTATATGGTAAAGTACGATTATGGAGACTTGGTAATAATATGAAAATTTATTTATGATTTACATTTTTAAGTATATTTTGAACCATATTAAAAAAGAAGCCACATCTCGATAAAATATATGCTTTATCAAAAAAATACAAAGAGGCAAAAAAGTTTTAAAAACACTGTGTTTAACTAATGGTACCGCAGTAATAGTTTAATTGGAACGTACACAAACATTTGGGGGGTTTAAAGCAACACAACCCTCATAAAATTTTTATGTAAACATATTAAAACAGAAGCCGCAACTCGATAAAAACTGCCTTATCGAAAAAATACTAAGAGGCAAAAAGTTTTAAAAATATTGAATTTAACTACTGGCACCACAATAATAATTTATTTGGAACGGACACAAAAGTTTGGGGAGGTTTAAGGGAACAAAACCCCCATAAAATTTTTATGGGGTGCACAAATTTCACTATAATTTTCCGTTAACATGTTCTTTCCATAAGAATGCCACATGTCCATTTTCAACAAAAAATCTCTAATGGTTTTCGATATATTCAAAAAAATCGATTTTCATTTTGTAATTTCAAAGGGCTGTAACTTCTTTTGTGTGCATATTTGTACTAAGGTAAGTTAGGTTCATTCGAACTATTTGTGGTCCCAGAATATGTGGTTTAATTTATGACCTGTATTTTTGTTACACCCTGTATATTTAGGTAATAATTAATAATGTACGTAAACATTACACATTTTTACTACTTGCCGTGCAGTAATAATACTTTGCCCAATTTCCTTTTATATTAATATTATTTACCAAAAAAAATTGTTTAATCTTTTTTTTATATGTATTAACAAATAATAATAAAAGAGGAAATAATACAGAGAAATATAGAGAGAAAAGATATAAAGAAATTAAAAGAAGCTTATAAATGAAAGTAACGAAACAGCTCCTTCTTCTTCTTGTGGGGCTTTCTCTTTTAGTGGAGGTTGGCGACTAAACTGGCAAATCTGTCTCTGTCCCATGCGACTCTAAACAAAGATGTTGAATCAAGGCCGGTCCAGTCTCTGATATTTCTAAGCCATGAAATCTGGCGCCTACCGGGACCACGTTTTCCTTCAATCATACCCTGGATCATAAGTTGCGCGAGGCGGTACTTTTCGTTTCTCATTGTGTCCCAGGTAGCTAACTTTTCTGACTTTAATGATTTTTAGCAGTTCCCTATCTGTACCTATTCTTCTACCTTGTTCATTTCTGTATCAATGAGGATGAGGAACTCATAATTGCAAATACCTTGTTCAAACTTCCTAAACGTAGACTATATACATGGAAGTCACCAGCTGACAATAACAACAAAATAGTCCGAAATCAAATAGATTATATTATCGCCAACGGAAGATATAGAAATTCTATAATATCATCTAAAACTTATCCAGGAGCAGACATATCCTCCGATCACAACCCTGTTGTTTTGTCTATGAGAGTGAAACTAAAGAAGGTAAAGAGCCCTAGATCCAATAAAATCATGGATACAAGGCGGCTTAAACAAGACAACGCATATGCGGAAACGAAAGTTAAAATTAACGAGAACTTAAGGAAAGTCAAATAAGATAGTGCGGAAACTCTGATAGTTGACCAAAAATGGGGAAAAATTCAACATGCCTTAGTGTCAGTTGGAAAAGAAACCCTCAAACCACTTGGAGAAAAAACAAAATCTTGGATGACAGTAGAAATTCTTGAACTTATGGCTGAACGAAGAAAACATAAAACAAAAGACCCGAATAAATACAAAAAAATTCAGAGAAACATCAGAAAGAAAATTCGAGAGGCAAAAGAGAGGTGACTCTCCGACAGATGCAAAGAAGTAGAAGACCTGGATAAAAAGTATGACAGCTTTAATTTACACAAAAAAATCAAAGAAATGACAAGTTCTAGAAAAAAGACAAGAACGAATACCCTTAAAAATAATAAAAGGGATATTATTACTGACGTGAAGGAGAGATTGTGTCACTGGACCAATTACATCCAACAACTCTTTAATAATGAAAGAGGAGAACTGAAAGAGAAGAAGAAGTCATCTATGCCATTAAAAACACGAAAGAGGGTAAAGCTACTGGACCAGATGATGTGCTCATCGAATTATTAAAACTTATTGATGAAGATGGTATTGATGTAATGGTTGAACTCTTTAATCTAATATATCCATGGACGTATACGTCCATGAATATATCAGACTGCCACAATTCCCAGACAAAACATTTTTGAAAATAATACACAGCAGAATTGTTAAAACTCTCGAATATGGAATCAGTGACACACAATTTGGCTTTAGAAATGGTATAAGCACACGAGATGCTTTGTTCGACTTGAATGTGCTGGCCCAGAGATGCATGGACATGAATCAGGATATGTACTTATATTTTGTAAACTTTGAGAAGGCATTTGATAAAGTTCAACATAAAAAGCTTGTAGATATATTAAAAAGCAAAAATATTGACAGTCGCGACATTAAAATTATATCTAATATATATTGGAATCAAACTGCCAAGGTAAGAGTTGACAACCAGGACACCCAAGATATCAAAATACAGAGAGGAGTCAACAAATTACGTTTTGCAGACGATACAGTAATAATAACGGATAACAACAATTATTTACAGAACGTAATGCAACGCCTTAATGAACGGTGTCATGAGTACGGACTGAAGATGAATTTAAAGAAAACTAAATGCATGATAATAACTAAATCAGCATACGAAAACATCCAATTAACTATTGAAGATACTGTTATTGAGAGTGTGGATAACTACAAATACTTAGGAACATGGATAACATCAAATGTAGACCAAACCAAAGAAATTAAGACACGTATTGAAATAGCACCGGCATCATTCATTAAACTTAAAAAGTTTCTTTGTTGTCGGGATATAAGGTTAGAACTACGCCTAAGGATGCTTCGATGTTACGTGTTTTCTACTCTTCTTTATGGCTTGGAAGCGTGGACGTTGAAATAAGTCCATTTGAATAAGTTGGACGCCTTTGAATTTTGGTGTTACCGAAGAATCCTACGAATATCATGGATTCAAAGAATGTCGAACGTGGAAGTAACTAGAAGAATAGGAAATCAACCGGAAATAATACTAACTATCAAAAGACGAAAACTTGAGTACTTGGGACATATGATGAGAGGGCAAAAATACTCATTATTACAACTTATTTTGCAAGCCAAAATCTGAGGAAAGCGAAATGTGGGAAGACGAAGAACATCCTGGCTTAAGAACTTACGGGAATGGTTCGAATGCAGTAGTGCAGAGCTATTTAGAGCGGCAGTCAACAGGGTCCGCATTGCCATGATGATTTCCAACCTTCGATAGAAGATGGAATTTAAAGAAGAAGACCTATTCTTCTCAGAATATTTTCGTTGGTGGTGTGGGTTGTCCAAGGTATTTTCAAGATTCTTCTGTAAAGCCAGAGCTCAAAGGCTTCTAACTTGTTCATCAGTGTTATGTTGAGGGTCCAGGACTCCGTTTCATACAAAAGTATTGACCACACATAGCAATTCAGAAAAAGACATCTAATGGCGCGTCCGATTTGGTAAAAATTTGCATCGAACAAGCTGTTCTGTGCTAATGTGGACATGTTTGTCGCATAAATCGGACGCAAGAATTTTCGACGCACACAACGCTTACGCTCCATCGGTTATCGTTATCGAGCGAAGATCAAATGATTTGAGCACCGCGTCCTCACTAGCAAAAATTTGCGACGCAAATTCTTGTACGCACGTTCAATAAGCACAAACAATTTACCAATGCGGACGCGCCATAAGGCTGATATTAATGCTACTGTTACAAAATAAGCTTTTCATTTAGATAATCTCTTGCCAGGCTACCTCTATTCTCACTCTTACTTCTTGTTTATAATCAAGTTGATTGTTGAACCAGCAACCAAGATATTTGTATTGGTTTACGTATTCAAGCTGTTGGTGGTTCACATAGGTATATTGGAAGGGGTAAATTTTTGTTACTTGATATTTTCATAACTGTGGTTTTCGCAGTATTTATCTTCATCCCCATTTTTTCACAACTCTCATTAACCCTATTTAACAGTATCTGCAGATTATGGTCCGAATCAGTCATTAATACCGTGTCATCTGCATAGCGGATATCATTTACTATTTGACCGTTTATCCTGATTCCTTCTGAAGAATGCGATAAATCGTTCGCAAATATTACCTCAGAGTAGACGTTAAACAGTATCGGTGATAGCACACAACTCTGTATGACACCTCACTGTATTTCAGTTGGCCTTGACGTGTTACCATTGGTTTTTATGATTGCTATCTGATTCCAGTAAATAGCCTGTATAATTTTAGAATCTCTTTTGTCGACTTCGATGTCGTTCAATCTATCTATCAAGGTCCTGTGCTGCACCCGGTCGAACGATTTTTCAAAATCTATAAAACAGACAAAAAGGTCTGCTTGCTGATCTTTGCACTTTTGTGCCAGTGTTTTAAGACAGAATATTGCTTCTGGTGTCCCCATACCTTTCCTGAAGCCAAATTGTTCTTGATCGGCGACCTCGTCACATCTTTTATATATTCTGTTCTGTATGATTCGCAAGAAAAGCTTCAGAATGTTTTTTAACAGACTTATAAGGCGGAAGTCCTGGCACAATTTTTCTCCTTCTTTCTTTTCTCGTTCTCCTTTTTAGGCAGTGGTATGAACGAAATAGCAGCAAGAAAAACACTTAAAAGCAAGACAACAACTATTTTGTCATACTAATTTTCGTATATTTCAATAACCCCGGTATAACTTCTTAATATTTTATGACGACTCGAAGACGTGAACGAATAGAAGTATTCTTAAATTGAGGGTCAAATGTGCATCGAAGGTGAATGATGATCGATGATAATAATCAATTTATTGATATTCTTGCTTCGGGGCATCCTGGCAATTAACCAAAAAGTTTCCAATTGACGAATAAAAGACGTGACAGTAAAAACGGCTGGTAATTTATCTTGACGGTCACAGGAAATGGATAGATATTAGGACGGTTCACGATTAATAGGTTTTAATAAATAATCATACCAGAGCGTATTTTAAGCTTAATCCTTTCTCCACTCAATTTAGTACATTATTTGACGGTTTTTTGTAAATTTTAAAGAACCACTTAGATTGACATGATATTTGCCATACGCATAGCTAGCATGTCAAAGAAAAAAGTGATATTGTGCCGATATGTGATTTTGCCCTGGGGGTGATTTTCACCCCTTCTCGGGGGTGAAAAAATATACGTATAAAATAAGTCCGGAAGTCGATAAACTGCCTAATTCTAAGCAACTTTTGTTCTATGGAGTTTTTACACCAAAACAATACATTTCGAGTTATTTGCGAGTGAACATATTCATTTTTCAACAAAACAAACACGATTTTAGACACATTTTTACGCAAATAATTCACAAAGTAAGTAATTTATAAAAAAAACACTCTTAGCAACAATATAGCCTGTAAAAAAGTAAAAAAAAATGGTGTATGCATGAAGTCTCTAAACGTAGTAGAACCAGAGTTATAGCTAAAGAAAAATAGATTCATATTCGCCAAATTCCAAATAGAATATTTCAACGTGAAATAACCGAAAAATTAAGCAAATTTCGGAGAAAGCTCATTATAACTTTTTTAAATAGTTTAAAAGCTTTATTTATGTTCTTATAAAAAAAGATTCTAGTATGAACTTTAAGCAAGTTACGCTCAAAATACAGTTGGTCCCTTTTGTTTTGGCAAAAAAAATCGGGAAAATCACCCCCTAATTAGCAACTTAAATGAAATTAATCGTTACCGCTTCACAGGTTGCTTTATTTATGTTGTCTCTATACGATCTGTAACTTTCGTAGATTTAACGTGCTTATTTTTGAAAAAAAAAATGGTTTTAAATTAAACTTTTAAAAAAATTTTATTTTGGAAAAAATGGTTTTTTTCAAAATATCTTAAAAATTATTAGAGGTACCAAAAATATCAAACAACAAAAAAAGTCGGCTTTACTTTTCTGAATATTTTGTATTTTTTTGTATTTCTGTAAGACAAAGATTGCTTAAGATTTGGTATTTCTATATTTGAATACACTCGTGATTAGTGACTCGTTGAAGCCATTTCAACTACAGCCCTTTCAAAAATAGGAACTTTGAACCGATGAAACACATCGTATAACTAATACATACACCAGTAAAGCAACTTGTGAAATGGTAACGGATAAGTTTATTTCCGTTCATTTCCGTTGTAGAAACGGACCAACTTTATTTTGAGAGTAACTTGTTTAATTTTAATGCTAGAAATTTTCTTATAATACAAAAATAAACATTTTATTAAACACTTTAAAAAAGTTGTAATGAGTTTTCCTCAAGAAGTGCTTAATTTTTTGGCTATTAAACTTTAAAATATTTGATTTGGAATTTGACGAATATGAACCTATTTTTCATTAGCTGTAAGTCTGCTTCTACAAGGTCTAAATATCTAATACATACACCATTTTTTCACTTTTCTACAGGCTATATTTTTGCTAAGAATATTTTTTTCGACAAAATACTTAATTTTTGAGTTATTTGCGAAAAACCGTCTAAAAACGTGGTCAGTTTGTTGAAAAATAAACATATTCACTCGCAAATAACTCGAAAAGTATTGACTCGGTGAAAAAACTCTACAGAACAAAAGTTGCTTAGAATTAGTCAGTTTATCGAATTCCGCACTTATTTTGGACGTATATTTTTTTCACCCCCAAGAAGGGGCGAAACTCACCGCCGGGGCAAAAGCACAATTCGGCACAATATCACTTTTTTTCTTTGACTTGTTAGCTATGTGTATGCCAAATTTCATGTTAATCCAAGCGGCTATTTAAAATTTAGAGGTTTTGCAATATTTTACCGTTAAAGAGCGCATTAATACCTTCTAATATGTTAAGGACTAAAACTATTTAGTTTTATAATCAAAATAATTGATTTAGACACATTATGTATATGAAAGGATAGAAGAAAGGATGGAGTCGTAAAATTCTCCTTTGTCCATTATAAGAAGGTGGAACCTTTTGAAAAAAAAAGTAGTTTTGACTGTAATTCTAACATCGCATCAGTAATAAAAAACTTATAAATTTCTGTTAAGGCTATTGCACTCGACCTCTGAAATTAATATAGAATTTTTGCTCTCGTGACACTTTCGACATAATTTCACTCGCCTTCGGCTCGTTAAAATAAAACTGTCAAAGTGTCACTCGGGAAAAATTCAATAATTTCAGAGCTCTTGTGCAATTACTACTGATAATTTTTTCACTAACTATGTATTCAGTGATTGTAATAATTTATTTGTACAACAAAAACTAATACTCAATCGAGAAAAGAGGAAAAGTGTTAAAGTGGTTTTTAATAATATATTGTTATGGAACGCTTACAATTTTGAACATCTTTAACAACAAAATACTTGGATCACAGAATATATTATCCTGATGTATTCTTTGCTTGGATCTTCCACAAATAATACACAATAAATAACTTTTTATTAAGTTCACGTCTTAAATCAATTATTTATCAAATACACTCACTGCCTTACTAATAAAACACTCGTATTCTAAGGTTATTCCGTATTTATATCTGGAATAGTTATCCTAGGTATAAGGTAGATATAATACGAAAATAATTTGTTACCAATAAACTCGGTATAAGTTAGTTATAAGTATTCCCACTTTATTCCGAAATAATAGTCTGGCAACGGCGCAATCTTCTACACAATTGCATAAAACAACGATATATTGGGTGAAATATGTCAATTTTGACTTTTCTCTACAGCTGACAAGCCAAATTCCGTCATTTTTCGTACTTTGTATTTTCTGCTATATTTTAATAAATCCTTATTTCGTATGTTGTATGTTTAGTTTGACTATTTCATAAAATGGCTTCAAATAAAAGAGAACGTTGCATTAAATGGGATAGTGAAGAAAAAGTAAACAAATTGATTTATTTTACTTATAAATGCAATGTAAATATGTTCATTTCAGCATATTGTGAAGAATATTGTGAGAGATTTTCTACATATTATAGAAAATAAAGACCTTATTTTTCTTGTAGATTGGAGGATATGCCTCCGCTTGTTCACAATAAGTGAATCACCTACTAGTTTTTCTAAAAACCTTACATCATCTTTAGGAAACCGGATTTTTATTCTGCATTCTTTGAAAAGGAATTTATGATTTCTTTGAAAGTTTTCCTTTTTCGTGTATTTTACATCATGGTAATTAAATTATCAACTTCCTCGTTAGCCGCAATACCTCTTAAACACATTTTTTTATTATATGTCTACTCAAAAGACAAATCAAAAAATAATAAATTTTTGTCTGTGATAACTTTGACATTCATAAAATAGGTTATACCAGACTTAAACAAGGATGTGGGTCGGTATAAACTTGGACTAAATTCTTATACCAAGTATAACCTATATTCTTGTTCTCATGATCATTTTTCAGTGCGTCACAGTTTTTCGATTTCTCTCTAACGCATTAAGTTAGATGAGACGGAAAAAGCGGTAGCTCCGTGATTAAACACAAAAATAATACAGCATTACAATGGTTATATACATAAGATGTCTATTCCTAACCTACGTTTGATTCGTTGATATTTAGAATGCGCGTTTTTTCTAGCCAATCAAATACACGTATTACGAACATTTGACGAAAACTTCGTCCATTTTGGCCATTTTTTAGAAGTGTCAAAGAGTCAAGTGACGGTTATTATTCAGGTCAGTATTTTGTGTACCTGTCATTTTGAAATTTCGAATTCGACTTCACTTGTGTTTCACAACGTCTTTGTGCATTATTTTGTGTTTTGGTTTAGAATTTAGTTCCTTAAAAGTTAGTCATTGGCGTGAGGAGACTAGAGACATTCGAGATGTACCGAAGAGTGCTAAATATCTCATGAGTAGATAGAATAGCCAACGTGGAGGTAATGAGACTTACACATAAGGAACGAGAACTAACAAATAAGAAGAAAACTGAGATATATGGGACATGTGATGAGAGATGTATATCTAATACTCCAGGTCATTATGCAAGAAAAAGATCCATAGTAAGGAGACGTGACTCATGGCTGAAGAACCTTAGGAACTGGTTTGGACGTAATAACAATGAATTATTTAGGGCCGCGGTTTCAGAAATAAAGATCGCTCTGATGATTACCGACTTTTGAAGCGGAGACAGCATCTAGAGAAGAAGATAAAAACACAGTTTATGGATAGTTTTGTGTCATTTTTTAATGTTTCCATATTTATAAATTTAATTAACAATATTGTTTACTTTTTAATTTTATTCCCCTTTATAAAAATACCTACATGTTAACATATTGTGTAAAAATCAAATCTACTAAATTACTAATTAGTTTAATTCCACAAGCTTTTCATCTAAAGTACGATTCTGGCATCTGTCAGATTCGTCAATAATTACATGAAATAAGTCTCGACACACCCAATACAGTATATGACGTCATAATTAATGACGCACTGAAAAATGATCATGAGAACAAGAATACCGAAGTTATTCCATGTTTATTAGTAGTGATTTTGCCTATTGGGACCGTGCAAGTTCGGCAAAGCGACCTCTATTTCTACGCTCTGTACTTTTATTCGCACTTTTAATTATATTGGCCAATTATATTAGTCCTGGTTGCTGGATAATTGTCAAGACCATAGTCCAAAAAAATAATAAGAAGAAAAAATAAGATGCAGGTTATGTTTAGCAAACGTAAACAATTGTATGTAGTAAATAAAATCAGTTATTAAAATGCAGTACTGCAAGCAAAATACAATTAATTAAATTTACCTTTATATAATAATTGCATATCATATCAATATTGTGGAGCAATATATAATTTTTCTGCGTCAATGACAGAAGGTATGAAATATACGTCAATTTGACAATTCCAATTGACAATATGAATTATTTAAGATAGTTGCAATATTTCTCCGCGACTCGCGCACGGTCGTTTCTCGTTTCCCTTTCCAAGTACTTGCACACCGCGAATACTTGATTTATTCTCAGTATAACTTTTATACTTGGTTTATTAGTAACAGTGTATATCAATAATATTTAATCAAAACTCAAAATATTCCCGATGCAATGTCAAATATTTAAAATTTTCACTGCTTGTCAGTGTCTGACTGACAATATATGCTGACAATATTATATTCGGCTGAGTGCGTTGTAAGACAAAGATAGATTTGGAAAATAGTATTCTTTTTCTCATGATCATCTTTCAGTGCGTCACAGTTTTTCGATTTCTCTCTAACGCATTAAATTGTATGTGACAGAAAAAAAGGCACGTCTGGGAATACTTCGGTAATTATTCTAGTTCGGTGATTATTCTAGTTGTCGATAGATGGCGCCATAATCAAAAAAGAATTATTTATTAAACAAAATAATAATATTATCAATATAATCTGTACAATTTATAAGACTATACAAATGAAAGAAAATACCATTTTATAAATGCAATAGACACAATTGATTTGGTTTTATTCCAAATTGAAAATAAAATTTGACAACTGTCAGATTTAACTAAAATGTCACGTTAGAATAAATGTCATAAATATGTATTATCACGGACTTACCTTTTTTTCTATAATTTGTGACGCACTGAAAAATGTTCATGAAAAGGAGAATACCACGGCATTGTGTTCATTTTTTTCGAATCCTGAAAAAACCAATAAATATTTTGGAAAAATTTAAACGCAGAATGAAACACTAAATTATTACCGAGGGTCGAAAGTCCCTTAGAATAAATAAAAAGTTTATTTTGAATGAGATATTTGAAATTAAAAATCACACTAAATTTTCTCATAGTTTTTCACCCCTGTAACTTATTAAAATAAACATTATAGAAGTTCTCAGGGACTTTCGGCCCTCGCTAATAACGTAATCTTTCATTATACGTTTAAATTTTTCAAAAATACTTATTAGTTTTCTCAGGATTAGAAAAAAATGAATCCCCATTTGAATAGCATTGCAGCCTAAAATACGTACCGATCATCTTAATAAATACCGTATAATTACAATTGCATTATGAGTTGAACGTTAAAAAACATTTTTTGTATAAAGGTACATTGCATCCAACAAAAGTTTTTGTATAACTTTCCTTTTTCGTTTGGGACTAACAGGAACATCTTCTTTTACTCTTAAAACTGAGTTAAAACATTAAAAATTAGCTAGTTGTTATTCTTTTGTCAAGTTACCCCTATTTTAGCGCAAATCACTTTTGCCGCTAAATATTTAAATTTAAACTTCAAAAACACAGAGTTGAAATTTCTACGGAAGGTACAGAAGAACCGTTATTGCGCAAAAGCGGAAGAGAGTACTAGTAATTCGAAAAATGACGAATAACATACATCGTACCGTCCGCGAATAGCAAAAATTTCGAATAAATCACTAATCGGTGTGATACAAAAATTGTCAAAGTTGCTGATTTGGACTGGGCCCCAGGTGACTGGGGCCCCAAATTCGGAGACGCCAACAAAAAACAGTGAGTACCCTCTTATTCATCAGTTGTGTGTTTACCGGAACATCATTTATCTTATCAACATGTATGCTAGTTCACGAAAATAAAATTAGTATAACTATACTACAGTACAGTTCATGAAGGAAACAATCATATTCTAAATACCGTGTGCTAACACCCCTATTTAAAACAAAATAAGGTTCTACGTTCTGTAGAAGCGGAGATATTGATATTTCAACAATTGAAAGTTTCAATATCTAAATCTCGACGCGCGAAAGAGGACTCCGACATTCTTCCTCCACCAAAGGGCCCTAGTTCAGGCAACGCGATTAACTTCACTATAAAGGGATATTACTCATTTTAAATATAAGATATTCTCTATTTATCAAATGCAATATAAAATATAGATATTTTTTATCATTCAGTGAAAATTTCAACTTTTATTATTTAGGCATAAACAATAAAGATGTGATTTTTCAAAAAAAAGTATAACTTGGCTATTATTGATCGTAGAAAGGCTTTTATGTGTATTTTTTTACCAGATTTTTGATACAACTATGCTTTGTCTTTAAACCAGGAGGAGTAAACTACAAATACACTTACTTTACTTTACTTTTTCGTGTTTGGATCCGACTACAGATTTTCTGCCCAATATCGGGCCACGTCTACACCCTTTGTATTTGCGAGCCATAAATCATCGAGGGTGCACTGTGATGGGCAAAGTCTGCATACTCTCAGGTGCTCCACGTTCTGTATTTCCCCACATTCACAAAGTGCGTCGTTATCTGTCTTGATGCCCCATTTAATGAGGTTCTGTTTTACAGGGGCAACACCTGTGCGTATGCGGTTGAGTGTCCGCCAGGTTCTCCAGTCCAGGTTCATTCCATTAGGTCGTTCTGGATGTAGGGGGAACAGTTCGGGTGGTTCGACGCTGACATTTCTCATAAACCTTTTCCTTGATTAAAGTCGGCTGATTCCTGGCGCTTCGTCAAACCCGTATAATTGGTGCCTTTCATCGAAAGTTTGCCTGAACTTCTCCACATATTTGTGAGGCGCATCTACGGTCTCCTGGTGATGCGAATCCAGCTGCCCGGTACAGTAGGGGTAGAGGGGTAGGCTTCATGCAACCGGTCATTATTCTACATGTTTCATTTAACGCCGTGGTGACTTGTTGAGCGTGTCTATACAGAGCGTACAAATACAGATTCACACCCAAGAAAGTCACTAGAAAAATCACCGAATATCTACATCTTCTTTATTGGTTGATCATATCGGCCTTCGACGCTAACCCATAAATATTATATCATACTAATACGTCGCTAAACAGTTCTAAAAACAACAGTACCTTTATATAAATAGGGGAGTGCATATTCGCGGTGTGCAAGTACTTGGAAGGGAAACGAGAAACGACCGTGCGCGAGTCGCGGAGAAATATTGCAACTATCTTAAATAATTCATATTGTCAATTGAAATTGTCAAATTGACGTATATTTCATACCTTCTGTCATTGAAGCAGAAAAATTATATATTGCTCCACAATATCGATATGATATGCAATTATTATATAAAGGTAAATTTAATTAATTGTATTTTGCTTGCAGTACTGCATTCTAATAACTAATTTTATTTACTACATACAATTGTTTACGTTTGCATAACATAACCTGCATCTTATTTTTTCTTCTTATTATTTTTTTGGACTATGGCCTTGACAATTATCCAGCAACCAGGACTAATATAATTGGCCAATATAATTAAAAGTGCGAATAAAAGTACAGAGCGTAGAAATAGGGGTCGCTTTGCCGAACTTGCACGGTCCCAATAGATTTTCACTTCGAAAAAAATCAAACAAGATAGAACATTTTGTAATTTCATTAAGAAATGTTTAATAAACAGCATATCAAAAAGTTCTAGTCGAGAAGTGGGTGCTTCATTTTTTATTAAACAAATGAACTACGAAGTTTGATGTTTTTTTTAAATAACTCCGAAAATATAAATTTTAAAACAAAACTGATTTGACCATTGAAAAATTCAGAAAATTTTACAAAAGAAAACCTTATACAAAGAATTTTCTAAAATTAAATCTGTATCTTCTATAATTTTTTATTTATAACGCTAAAGTCACCCTACTCACAAACATTGGCGCACTGTAAACTAGCATACGGCGAAGTGCACGCTTGAGTTATTTTGATGTAATTCTTTAACTAATGTATCAAATGAAATTTTACAAATTGAACATGAAAGAAGAATAATTAAGCTATCTTATGGTTATAATAAAAAAAAATAAAATGTATGGGCATAAGTACGGTGGGGGCGGAAATAGAGCCTTACATGAATTTTGTTTACAAATGATTTAAAAATGTGTAACTAATACAATTTTTCTTATAAAACCCTCACTTTTGCACAACTTACCTTTCGAGCTTCGTACTAAATGATGTTTCGTTTAAAAAAAATCTCAAAAATTTATTTCAAATGATATGACGTCTCGAAAAATGTAATTTTTCAAATACTCGTAGTTTTATAGAATTACCACCATTTTAAGACGGTATTACTCAAGTTTGAACAGATCTATTACAGTTTTGTAAGTGCTTTTTTAAAGCTTAGGATGGAATCTTTAAAATGCACTAAATTATTTTACTTTAGAAATGAAATAGACTATTTCTTTTTGAGAAAATTAAGAAAGATAACAAAAATGTAATACAAAAACCGAAAATTAGCAGCTAAAAAAATGTTTATATAAAGTGATCAAAACTTTTTTCTGTAAAACTTACCTAAAATACATTTAATAATAAACTTCAACAATAATAAAAGTTCAGCAAAAAAATTTTTTTTAGCTCTTATACATTCTGTCTGCGTAACTTCTGCGGTGTCTGCGCAACCTATTGATAACTTTTTTATTATCAGTTTTACGAAAAAAAGTTGTTCTTTATAAAATACTCTGCATCGTATATAATCTAAGATGCAATCATCAAATATCAAATTTAATGACTTTTATACGAGGTATGTCAAAAAATATGAATTTCACTCAAAAGCAAAGTATGGTTAAATTTCACAATATCGAAAATTGTTATTAAGAAAAGTTGTTTGGAATTAAAAAAATTGTTTTAGTATTCAATTACATCCTTCTAATTAAAATATTGTGAATGATAAAGGCACTTACCTCTTAAGAAAAATTCATATTTTTTACATACCTCGTATAAAATTGAAAAAGTTTAATATCTGATGGTTGTATCTTAGATTTTAGACTAGGGAGAACATTTTATGAGGAATAACTTTTTTTCGTAAAAGTGATAATAAAATAGTTATCATAATTGTAATAAAATGATGATGAATATCAGTAATTTGAGAAAAAATTGAAAAAAAATGTTCGATTAGAATAATGTAATTATATATTTAAACATAGATTTTAATTTCAAACAACTTTTTTAATGGAATTTTTTGATATTCTGAAATATAAAGGTACTTTACTCTTTAACGAAATTCATATTTTTGACATAACTCGTATAAAATTGATAAACTTTGATATTTGATGGTTGAGTTTTAGATTTTTGACTATCCAGAGCATTTTATGAAGAATAACTTTTTTTCGTAAAATTGGTAATAAAAAAGTTTTCCATGTGGTTCCTAGCTACGCAGACATACTGTATAAGAGCTTCTGTATAAGAATTTTCAAATTGCAATGCCATATTCGGATTCAGTATAATCAAGAACAAAATAGAGACATATTTGATCGAAGTAAAATGATAAATTTAACGATATTTTTTAAATTATTTATACAAAACAATTGTTATTGTTTAAACAATTAATAAACAATTAGCGGCCAAATCCGCGAGTAGAACTTTTTACTTTAACATGTATATAAACTAACAAAAAAAAGTTTTAGAAAAATATAAACTTGTTTGAATTTTTCCGAAACAATACATATTTTCGTTCTAATTGCACTCCCCTAAAAATCAGACTAAAATCTAAACATTAAAGGAATAATGCAGAAAATAATACAAAAAATCGCTGATTTAACTTAATTAAGCTATGAAATGCCAATAGTGTCAAAATTTAATAAATGTCATTAGTGTCTAAATTTCCTAACAGTGGAGTACACTTGCTTGATGTTGAACCAATTACAAACAAGCATTACGGCGCGGTATATTTAAACTAATCCTCCTGGTTTAACAACAGAGTAATTATAATAATTATTTATCAATTAAAATAACAAAGTTATTTTAATTGATAAGGAAAAACTCACTATATATTAAACGACATGTTTAACAATATTTAAATAATAAATAGATTGATTTTTAAACTTTCTGTACTATGGGTCTCGAAGAACTAATTGCACTTTGTTAAAAAGCTCTGAAAACAATTGGGCAGTAATAATTAGTTAAACATTCAATGTCTGGAAAAACATTTAACATAAAAATCCACAAGGAAGAATTTCCTGTAGGGGGCTGTATATCATTAATTACAAGTAAAATTTAATAAAAAAATTTTGGCTTGGTAAAAGGTATATTAGTTTAAAAAGCCCCTATAGGGCTACAAACATAGAAACAAAACGTTTTCGCTCTATAACAAGAGCATCATCAATGTTACAAGAACATGGTGAGCCAACCAATAAACACAAAGGTCAAGCCTTTCAAAAACAGACTAAAAAAGTCTTATATAGATGCAAACAGGGTAAAATCCAAAGGATGGATAAAATTCCTATGGCTACGGCCCTAGGGCAACATATGACTCCCAAACGTGGTAAGTGGGTCAATAGATAACATAATGACCTAATTGTTACCTATTGACCCACTTACCTGATAAATACAAATACCTGGGAATCTGGATTTCAGAGAAAAATGATCAAACAACAGAAATAAGGACCAGTATAGACATAGCAAGAAATGCTTTTGTAAAAATGAAAACAGTTCTCTGCAACAAAACCTTAGCTTAGAACTGAGAGTAAGAAATTTGAGATGCTACGTGTTCTCGATACTACAATATGGACTTGAAAGCTGGACATTAAAGCAAGAACACATAAATAAGCTACAGTCATTTGAAATGTGGTGTTACAGAAGGATGCTTAGAGTAGCATGGACATAGAAGAAAACGAACACGGAAGTTTTGCGAGAAATGGGTAAATAATGCGAAATAATAAACACAATAAAAATAAAGAAATAAAAATAAGAAAGTTACAATATCTGGGACACGTAATGAGGGGACCGCAATATAAAATGATAAGACTGATAATACAGGGAAAAATAAGAGGCGGAAGGAGTATAGGAAGAAGGAGAGTGTCATGGTTAAAGAATTTAAGGGACTGGTTTAGATGCAGTTCTATAGAACTTTTTAGAGCAGCGGTAGATAGAGTAAAGATAGTGAGGATGATATCCAACCTCCGATTAGGAGACGGCACTTGAAGAAGAAGAAAACCCACTTACCACGTTTGGGGTCATATGTTGGCCTAGGGCCGTAGCCATAGAAATTTTATCCATCCTTTGGATTTTGCCATGTTTGCATCTATTTTTAGTCTGTTTTTGAAAGGCTTGACCTTTGTATTTTTTGGTTGGCTCACCATGTTCTTGTAACACTGATGATGCTCTTGTTACAGAGCGAAAACGTTTTGTTTCTATGTTTGTAGCCCTATAGGGGCTTTTTAACTAATATACCTTTTACCAAGCCAAAATTTTTTTATTAAATTTTACATTAAACATAACTCGAAAACTAACAAACCCATGTTCTTGAAATTTTGCACACTAATTAAAGATACGTAATGACCTCATGATCAATGTAAATAACTTTCTTACGGCCTATTTGGTAAAAGTTACTAACATTTACAAAATAGTACAAAAACGTGTTTTTTTGCAATTATCTCGAATTATTTATACAAAAATGTAATTTTAACCTAATCGTTTTTCATAATATACAACTTTCATAATACAACTTTAGATCCGAATATAGGTCGATCTGTGCCCATCTGCTGGCCGAATGAAACATTTTTTTTTATTAAATTTCATATATAGACGAATATTTCTAGCAAGGGTTGCCTATCAAAAGCGTGTCATAGCTATCCTTAAGGGGAGGCCGTAGGGGTTGAAATCACTATTTCAAGCACATTTTTTTTTTAAATGTATGGTAAAATTATTTTATTTTTAAATTAAATATGCATATTCAGTATAATTCATAGATTATTCAAGAAACAATTCAAGCAAAAATATTGAAAAATAAGCCAACGGTGGCAAATTTTTGAAAACACTTCAAAATATAATTATTTTTGCGGTGCACGTCAGAACTCATTATTGGATAATGGTAAACAAAAAATTCAAACAGATTTTATTAGCTTATGAGTTTTTCGAGCTAACGCTGTCAAATTTTTTTAGTTTTATCGACTTTTGACTTTTTGATATCACTCAGAAGTCAAAACAACGATTTTTTTTGCAAAACTGGGTGAAAATCAACATATTTATTATTGTTAAACAAAAAATAAGCATAAAACAAAAATGATCTCGACAACGTTACCTCAAGGAATGTCTAAAGAAAATATATACAAAATTCCAGGTGAATCGGTCAAGTAGTTTTTGAGTTACAATATCTAGAGCCTTTGAAAAAAGCAGTTTTGAGGAAAAAGCGTTTAAAGTATTTATTTTCAGTTTCTTTTTGTCTGTCAAATCGTAAAGTGATGCACAGCGGAATATATTTTTGAATCGCGGAGTAATTTACAAAAGAAAATGAGAACAGCTGTTGACCGTTGTTTATTAGGTTCAAGCGTGCCGACACGAACCTGCTGCAAAGCGAGTCGAATATTGGGATATTCAACACTACCTTCCTACCTTCCTACCTTTGACTCGTTTTGCAGTAACTTTGCGCCAACGCTCAACGGCTTGAGCATGGTGAAAAACGGTCAACAGCTGTTCTCATTTTCTTTTGTAAATTACCCCGCGATTCAAAAACATATTCCGGTGTGCATCACTTTAAGATTTCACAGACAAAAAAGAAATTGAAAATAAAAGTTGATAATACTTTAAAAGCGTTTTTCCAAAACTGCTTTTTCAAGCACTTTAGACATTGTAACTCAAAAACTACTTGACCAACTCACCTGGAATTTTGTATATATTTTCCTTAGACATTTCTTGAGGTAACACTGTCGAGATATTTTTTTATGCTTATTTTTTGTTTAACAATAATAAATATGTTGATTGTCACACTTTTTTGCAAAAAAAATTTGTTGTTTTGACTTCTGAGTGATAGCAAAATTCGATAAAACCAAATAACTCGACAGTGTTAGCTCGAGAAACTCATAAGCTAATAAAATCTTTTTAATTTTCTTGTTTACGGTGATCCAAAGATGAGTTCTAATGTCCACCGCAAAATTCATTGTTTTATGAGGTGTCTTTAAAAATTTGCGACCGTTGGCTTATTTTTCAATATTTTTCCTTGAATTTTTTCTTGCATAATCTTGAATTGTACTGAATATGCCTATTTAATTCAAAAAATAAAATAATTCTACCATACTTTCAAAATAAAAATGTGCTTGAAATATTGATTTCAACCCTACGAAGCTGAACCCTTAGAGACAGCTGTAACACGATTTTGATAGGCAACACTTGCTAGAAATATTTGTCTATGTATGAAATTTAATAAAAAAAATATTTCATCCGGCACGTAGATGGGTACAGATCGACCTATATTCGGATCCCGTGCTATAATAGTCCAGGGCGCATCTGTTTTGAGATGGACGTTGAGAGGTGACTCAAATTTTTTTGCAGAAATTGCTTGAAAATAACTCAAATAATAATATTTGAGTTATCCTCCCACTTAAAATGTTTAAATAATCAAAATGTCAAAATATGAAGAAAAAATTCGATTTTTTATTGGTTTTTTGATTATAACTTTAAAACTATTCATTTCTGAGAAAAGTTGGACTGGCATAAAAGTTGCGTAATTAAATTTCCTACAATATAGAATTAGCTAAAAATTTAAAAAATAGTCACCCTTGTTGCAAAGTAGCAATTATTGCGAAAAAATCCATACAAAAACAAGTATTCGCATTTTCCGTTTTTCAACCATTTATGCTAAACTTAGGACCTTCATATTTTACCCAGAAAAACTTTATGATATAGTAAAACAACACTGTAAATTTTATTAAGATCGGTTTAATAAATTTTGCAAAATAAATTTTGCAATCCAGCTTTCGCAAAAAAAAATTATTTTTTTAAAATGTTGCAGGACTGAAAATAGAGCAGACAGCAAGTTGAATTTTTTTGCTTATAGAAGTGTACTGTACCTTACATTTGCAATTTGCAAAATTAAATTCGGTTAATTACCGCGGCGTCAGGAATTTTTTTAAATAAACATTAATTTTTGGTGCTACGCTCAGGACAGCGGTGTTCGATTCACACAAGTTGATTTCAACCAAAATTTCTTCCAAACTTTATCTAATATAATATTTTTTTACTCTATATTTTGTTGTATTTTAATATTTTAATTCACAAAAATCAAACTAATTTTATTATTGTTTGTGAAATATTGTTTAAACAATTGCATATGTTTAAAAATAATAAACTTTTATTCTCTAATTTAAAATATATGAACAAATAAAGTTTTTGCTAAAAAAAAGTGTTATTTCAAAGGATAGAGTATGTGTTTTTATTTTGCAATAAACAAATTTATTTATTTATATCGAAATGTAATAAAAATTAAAATGTATCAATCATTATCAAAGTCATTGGAATGCCCAATCAGAGCAAACTATCCGCTGTCCTGCGCGTAGAACCAATAATTAATGTTTATTTAAAAAAATTCCTGACGCCGTGATAGTTAATCGATTTTAGTTTTGCAAATTGCAAATAAAAGGTACAGTACACTTCTATACGCAAAATAAATTTAACTTGCTATCTGCTTTATTTTCTGGATTCTATTTTATCTTCTAAAGCTGGATTGCAAAATTTATTTTGCAAAATCTATTGAACCGATTTTAATGAAATTTACAGTATTATTTTATTGTACCATAAAGTTCTTCTTGGTGAAATATGAAGGTCATAAGTGTAGCATAAATGGTTAAAAAACGTAAAATGCGAATACTTGTTTTTGTATGGTTTTTTCGCAATTATTGTTATTTTGCAACAAGGGTGACTATTTTTTAAATGTTTAACAAATTCTATATTGTAACGAAGAAAAAAATTGAATTTTTCCTTCATTTTTTGACATTTTGATTATTTAAACAATGTTCCGGACCTTTTTGAGAGGGAGGATAACTCAAATATTGTTATTTGAATTATTTTCAAGCAACTTCTGCAAAAAAATTTGAGTCACCTCTTAACGTCCAAATGTACCAATATTTTTACAGATGCGCTCTGGTCTATAAATATGATACTAAAAATGCTATAGGCAAAAAACAAAAATGAAAAATATTAAGTTTCACACTGTTTGGCTGAAATTTTTAAGAACAGAACTTTTTAGTTATAACACACATTCCCCTTCTTGTGGTTTATCCATCGCAAACAAGTTCTCACAGTCGATAACTACCTGTCACATCATTTTTACAAATTATTGCAGTACTGTGCAATAAACATTTATTTATGTAGGTAAATGGGTACTACATGTCGTACTTGAAACGTATATATCGGAACCTTGCCAAAGAACAACGAAGAGTTTCTCTTTTCGATAAGTACGTAAACACTAACTGATGACATTTTTTGCTGGCCTAAACATAAAGGCCATTAGGAATTTATACGAGGGTCATCATATTTTTTAATGTACTTGAGTAGGTAACGTTTCTGTAATCAACCTCCGAACAGTATTTTATAGTAGAGGATCCGGTATAAGGTCGATTTAATGGAGAAAAATTATTGGTAATAATTTAGTATGTTAACAATAATTATAAAAAGCAAGGGGTGCCCGATATAAAAAACCACTTTTTTTAATTAAAAAAAAAAACGACCCGGGCAGACGTTATTTTAGATTTTTTTTATCATTCTAAAAAGAACGAAAGATGACGATTGTCAAGGCTCAAAAACACAAATAAAAAATATTACTTTTGTAATCACCAAAATATATTTTTCTACAACCGTGTTAAAAATGCAATTTTTAGCACTCCATACAAGCATTAAAAATACTACTTTAAGGCACTAGTGCTTTAAAATATTTTTTTTCTACAACCACTATTCAAAGTGCACTTTTCTGCACGGTTTTATGTTAGCAAACTTGATATTTTCTCACAGTATAAGATATTTGACATTAGTGTGCAGAAAAGTGACGTTTCTGTGCCGCAAAATGACGTTTCTGTGCCGCAAAGTTCTTTTCTGCACAGTTGACTACCTCATTCTGAGTAACGTTATATTCTGTTTACATCCGTGGACTACCGCATTCTGAGTAACGTTATATTCTGTTTACATCCGTGGTTAAACTTTAGACAAATATATAACCTATAACACAATTATTATATTTAACTATAGCATAGAAACTAAATTATGGATGTTACAACTGTTTTATTTTACAATTTTATTCTTATTAAACATTTTATAATTATCAAATAACCAATAAGGATTTAGCAACCTGTGCAAGAGACGTCGAATGAAGTAGGTTTTTTGTAAATCCGTGACTGCATAAATATAATGTCAATAATGTGTAATAATTGTTTACATTTAAACAAATTAAGGCAGTGCATTAATTTTTTAACTGCTTTCTGTGCAATTTATTTGGGTATAAGGAATTTAAATTGATTAGTAGGTATTAATTAAATACAGTTTAAAATTTATCACATAGGTACCTATTATAATTAATCGTCGTTTGGAAATTGTGATTTTTATTTTTAGGAAAAACTGTGCTTGTAGAAAAAGTATAGTGTGAAACACGTGCAGAAAGGTAATTTCTCACTCGTTTGAATTGCGGCACTCGCTTGCGCTCGTACCGCAACTTTTCAAACTCGTGAGAAATTAGTACCTTTCTGCACTTGTTGCACAATATACTATTAAGGCACTGCAGTTCGTATTGACCGTATAGGTAATTTTGATGTAATGTCAAAAAAATATAAAAATGGAATGTCAGTCAAGTGCAAGTAAAAGTTTTTGTAGATATTGTCCTGTAATTATGTTTGTAGAAAAAATATTGTATGATATGCGTGTTAAAAAGTACATTTTTAAGGCACTCATGTGAATTGCAGAACTCACTATCGCTCATTCTGCAAACTTTCACATGCGTGCTTTGAACGTGTACTTTTAACACTTATATCATAAATAACTATTTTACTTGTCAATGAGGAAGGTTCCTGATGTGAAGACGGGTGATAGAACTGCATTGACAACTAAAAAACAAGGTTTTAAAATGAAATAAGTTCAAAATACTTATCAAGAACTGACAGAATAAGGTTTAGACTTGAATTTAGGTACTTCTTAATTTAAAAAATGATATTTTTGTTACTGTTTTTGACATTTTGAGATTTTCAGCCTTGAAAATCCTCATTTTTCGTTCTTTTTTCAGTTTTAAAGTGTTTATAACTCTAAAACAACCAACTTTCTAGCTGGTTTCCTAACATCATTGACTCTTCTTCTACGTTTTCATTTATAAGTTTTCAGTTAGGTCTTGAACTTCTTGTTCTGTTCATAATTCTTTAAAATAGTTAGTCCAAATTTCTTTATACTCTTCATCGTTTTCTGGTACTTTTCCTTTTTTATCTATTATGCCTTTTATCTTTCCTTTAAAGGTTATGTTCTGCTCGCTAATTTTCTTATAGAATGCTTTTGTGTTTCTGTTCTTACTTTCTTTTTCTATTTCTTTTATCTTATCATCCAACCAGGCACGTCTATTCCTTATTGAAGTTATACTTCTTTACCGGCGATAGAGGGTGATTTTTTTATATGTTAAAACTTATCCGATATGGCAGCTGTGGTTTGGAGGTAAAGGTAAAGGTAAACAAATGTATAATATATTAGTTTTATTGTTGTGAGGACAGAAACAAAAAAGTTTATAATATTGTAGTGACTTTTAAATAGTTTTTAAAAGCAACAGGTACGTAATAATTGTTAATGTATCATGGGTATAAACCTACCTATTTGATCTGCCAAAATACATAGTATGTAATACTTTTATTTGTATAATTTGATTACCATCAAAATTTCTATCAATATTCATCTAATATATTGATTTTTTACTCTATGTTTTGTTGTATTTTTTCAATTCTAAATCATTTCAATTCAAAATTAAAATAATTTGATCAATTTTCAAAATATCAAAATATCACAAGTTTAATCCGTTTAGTTAGTCGATCTTCGTAAATAATGACACATAGTGTCCATGGCTAAGCGGAGAAGGCGAATGAATTCCAATACCAACCGCTCTTATCAGCGTTGGTTCGAGTCCCAATAGAAACTTTCTTTTTTGATTTTTTTAATACATTTTATGATTGTAAGTATATTTATTATATAATTGTATTTTCAGAAAATACGTATTTAGTTAAAAATTTTTTCGACAATTAATGTTCAGACATCATTTGTGGCTTGTTTAATGTGTTTGTGTGTGTTTTATTCTTTTATTATTTTAATTTTTGGCACTGTTCTAATAAAAATGTTTGAGAAGTAGTAAGTATAAATTAGTTTAATATTTAAACAAAATATAAATAAAAAGTATATTAATTTCGTTTAAATCATATAATAGAAGTATAACTTCTTACGTGCGTACAAAGTACACACACATTCTTTTTTTTTTTTCTTACATTCACTCCTTATTCTATTGTATTCTTCCCTATAATCCTGTCTATTTGTTCTTATCCACATTTGTCTCATTCCTACCTTCTTTTTTAGCATGTTATGGCATTCTTCATTATACCATTCTTGTCTTTTTTGTTTCTTTTTATCCCTATGTGTACATGCGCTGTTTCATTTATACATTTTTTATATTTCTCCATTCTGTTTCTATACCCTTTGTATGTTTACATTGTTCCTTCAGTTTTATGTTCATATCATCAGCATACTTAATCCTATGGTCGAATGTCCCGAAGAGCAAAACACATACCTAGTTTTTGATGTCAAAAACAGAGGAACAATTAAATCAGCCGCATGGAGAAAACAATATAACCCAGATTTATGCTTTGTCTCAAAAGATACCAATGATGGACCACTAACAACTGCGAGAGGTCTCCTTGAAGACTTCCCACATACTCAACATTGTCATGTGATTATCACCATCGGCATATTCATTCCAATAATTAGGTCATATCCTCGACCTGGTGGAATCTTAGAAAAACTCCACACTCCACACCTTGAGCTGAATCCCATAAACCAGCAAAAATTGTGAAGCTGGTTTTCAAAAGAAACAGAAAGAAAGAAAACAGCCGCAGAATCCATAGATCTAACAGCAGCGTAAATATGATACTGATTACTGTGAATGATTAATATTATATAAATGGGTCGTATTATTTCCTGCAACAAGTAGGGTAATAATGGGAAAGAATATGAGCAGACAGATCAAACTTAATACTTAATAATGGCCTTCCAAAGGGTTCTGTTCTTGCCCCTTTAATTTTCTGCTTCTATATTGCTGACATACCTGCAACCGATTCCTGCAAGTTTGGATATACTTACCACTGGACCTTTGCTTTAAGTCAGCAATCTTTAAAAACTACAGAAAACACTCTCTTGATTGCTTTATTTGTTAATGATCTCTAATGATTAATGATTGATCATAACATGCTCAGAATAAATTAAAATAAGGACTTACCACTGACGTATATTCGGATAAAGTTCTTTCGGAAGGAGCTCGTTGACTTTCTTCTCCATCAGAGTAGGCGGCATTCCTGGACACGTGTACAGGAGTCGGAGAATGATGGTGTCGTGGGGATGCTACGTAATGATTCTTAGCTACTCTTCTAGCCATGTTGAAGCTATGTTTAGGTTGCTACCATTTCAACTGAAACAATAAATTATTTGGTTACTAATTTATTGGGTTAGTAATACTACGAAGATAAATTCAAACAAGCAGAAGTAGAAAGAAATGCAGCAGGAGGTAATAGACCAGAATTTGGAAGAGGAATATAAGAAAGGAAGAATTGGAAGAGGCTATAAAAATACTACATTTGGAATAGCGGCAGGAGAGGAAAAAATAGATCCAGAAATGATCAAATGGATGGGAGAAAAGGTGAGGACTGGCTATTACAGATATGCAAGGTAGCATGGAGTACAGAGAAAATACAAAAAGACTAGAAGAAAAACGTAGTTCTACCAATATACAAAAAATAACAACATAATAAATGTGAGAATTATATAGCAATATGCTTGTAATCGGCCGCCTTCAAGGCATATTCGTAGTAAAGGTTTTATAGTAAAAATAATTTTTTCACTTTTTATGATTGTTTAATAGAAAACAAAGCAAAATCAGCTGTACATATTTAAGGATTTGTCATCACGTATTAGTGGAGTCAATTAAGGTTTTCACCTACGATTTCGTTGAACCTCCATCGATTTTCATGAAAATTGGTAAGTATGTAGAGGATACCTAAAGAAACAAAGGTGACATGGTGCCAACTTGCGCTTTTACCCTGGGGGAGGATGCCTTCTCGGGGGTGGAAATTATTTTATTAAAAATAATACCACTAATCGATAGAGGGACAAATTATAAGTAAAATTTGTTATATAAAGTTATTTCAATAAATCAATAGTTTTTGAGTTATTAAAGATCAAAAGTTTTGATTTTTCCTGAAAAAAATCCATGTTTTAAAGCAGTTTTTCATAAATAACTCAAAAACCATAAGTTTCTTCAAAAAAGTTGTTATTACCAAAATCAAAGATAATATAAAAATAAATAAGCTGCTCCTTATTCGAAAAATCCTTTATTACATATACAAAGTGAGTTATATGCAATTGAATATATATTTTTTTTCCGCGAGTACTCAAATCTTCGTATTCAAGCTTAAATAACAGGAAAACGATGCACTTTGTTAAATATAGATATTAAACATTTTAATAAAGTACTTAAAGGTAACTATCAAAAAGCTATATAAGAAGTCGATAGCATCAAAATTAAGCAAGTTATGATGGAAATAAGAGGACCCTTTCAGATTTTTTAGGGAAGAATGAAAAATGAAACATACGTCATTTCCACAAAAATTAAAATTTATAGTAACCCATTTAAAACTTTATTTATTTTAACATGAGTAATAACTTCAACAATTTTGACCGGTTTAGAATGCATATTTTTGAAAAAAAATACGATTAAAAAAATTAGAATTTTTCAAATTTTCGTGAATTTCATTTTCTTTTGATAATAACTCGAAAAATACTCGATATACTTAAAAAATGGTAGAGAACAAAATTTTAGTTTTAACTTTATTTAAGCTTTTTCTTTTTTTGATATTACGACAAAAAATAACCGAGATAGAAACATTTAAAACCTAAATTTTACTGCGAGAACCATGTAACCGGGGCCCTTTCACCTTGTATTTAAAAAAAAAATAAAGGATTTAGAAAATTATGTTTAATACAGTATTATAGAACTTTTACTTAGCTCTGTAATGGTTTTTGGATAAATCTCACATTTCAAAATTTAACGGAGTTATTTTAAAAAAACCAATAACATTTTCTTTGAAAAAAATTTATAGCGGAGATTTCGTATGTATGCAGGTTGTGGGAAGTCCAATTAGTCGTTTGTTGTAGGAGATACGAAAAAAGTTTATTTAGGTGAGATTGGGGCATAGATAATATCAGAATTTAAATACATTTCCAAATATACAGGGCCACCCATATTGACAGGGTGAAACAAAATTATCTTTTGTTTAATGGAACACCCTGTATATTTTTACATTTTTGGATTCTCCTCTATGTTTTATTTCTTAAAATATCAGGTTTTGTGATGTTATACGAAGTAGTTTAAAAGATAATTACGTTTTTTTTTTCAAATTTCATAGCAATATTCACCCCCTGTATAATTGTAGTGATTTGACATCAGAAAATCAATTTCTGTTCAAGTGATTTTTAATATAATCTATTATTGTTAAAAATTATTAATCTAGCAAAACGTTTAATTTTAGCTAATACAGGGTTGGTCGAAACTGAATAAGTGTTTTCTCAAAGTTTGAGAGTATGAGTTTTCTCAAACGGAGCGGCCTGTAATGCCTGTAATGAGCATTGTAATGAAATGCTATTGTATGGCACTTTATTATTTCCCACCCTGCCAGTGAGAACTGAATTTATTTTTGAAATCCCTAACTTTATGTTTTTAATTATTTTAATCAAATTAAATTGAAATGAATAACCAGTGTATATCTTCCAAATTTACTTCATATTTAACGTAGCCTGTACCATAACATTGCACAGATTATTATCCCTGTATAGCAACGATATACCATGAATGTGAATTCATACTTGAGAAATGTCCTATATCCAGTCTCACAAAAAAAAAGGGATTCCTCAAACATAATATATATCGTCACTTGAATGCAGAACTATCCTAACTAAAAAAAATTTTTTTTCTCGTCTATTCCATATAAAGGTAATATATATATCGTATATTTTCATGCAGAACAATCTTAAGTTCATAACTTTAAATTTACTAATATAAATTCTATATAGAACATTATAATCCTAACTAGCAAATCATTATTTTATCAATGCAGAATAATCCTAAGTAAATACAAATACAGTTAGGATTGTTCTGCATTTTCAATAACAATGCGCGCCAACATTATTTTTGTTATCTTTTATTTACATAGGATAATTCAACGGCTATCGGTTAGTCATTTCCATCGTCTTGTTGGATATTCACGTTTGTTCTTTTGTCAAATCGAGTTGCAGTGAGTGTGAATTTTAACAACAATAATGAAACGAGGTAAGTTTTAATAATAAATATGCTTTATTAGTAGTTATTTTATCTATTAAGTGGGCTTTAATAAAACTGTGAATCTTGTTTTTAAGATGCTTTTGGTAGAAAGTAGGTGCGCATTAAAGGGCTGTGTTTTTATTCTGCCACGTGCTATAAATTGTATATAACTATTAGGCACGTGTTGAATTTCACAATATTTTATGATATATTTGAGAAAATATCGCAGAATTACTAACATATTTCGTTATCAAATAATATATAATTCAAATTTATATTGAACAACGGGTTGCTACAGACGGCAGTTTGGGGATACATTATTATTGGGACAAAAATTGTAAATTTGAACAAGTGAAATAAGCTTTAACGTACGTCCTGGTTTCTGAGTATTTTAATTTGTATCAATTAATTTTAAATGTCTGCAATTAATTTGTTCTTGTTATGCAGACTGTAAGCTCATTGTAAATTTTTGCAGGTGCGTTAATGGTAAAAATGGCCATGTCTATGAATCCAACACAACATGAGAATTCTGGAGAATCAAAGTAATGATACGGCAGGTAGTCCCATATCTATAGCTACGGTAGAAAGCCCTTCCACATTGTATACTAACCAGCAGTACTACAGAGATCTAGGTGAATTAAGATCTCTACACTCTCCCGTACACCAAGAACAACAGTATTGCCAGCTCGAGACACCGATAGAACAGCAGTTTTCCCAACATTATAATCAATATTACGACTTACCAATACCTACCTCCGTAGGCCTACTAGTACCTGAAGCAGAGCAGTATCGCCAATTTCCGAATAATTATTTGGGTTATTGTTCACCTCTAGATAACGTCATAGATCTTCAAACATCCACAGAACAACCACGGTTTCAGCAACGTGATGAAGCTAAAGATTCCCATAATCCTACACCTAGCGTTGTAAACCTTGCAACACCTGTCCTTCAAGAGCAAGTCCTTCAGCACCAAGATGATATTACGCGTCCATCCACATCTACCGGTAAGCTTTTACCGACCATCTCACAACAAACTGATGAAAATAGTGACCCATATGCTACATATGGAAGCTCAGATGTTGATTTTAATCCAAATGATTTTGATTCTTCAAGTTCTTCGGATGAAGAAGGTGATCATCATAGTTCAATTGTAAACCAGCAGGATGCCCTAGTGTCTGAGGAAAAAATACCAGATATCACCAAGTCTCGTAAGCGAAAAAGAAACCCAGATAATTGGAGGAGAAATAGAATAAAGAAATTACGAAACTCCGGCAAGGCCTATGTAAATTGGAAGTCTAAACAGGTTTCAGAAAGGATTATGAAACCGCCATGTCCCATAACATGCAGACTTAAATGTCAGACGAAATTTCAGGAAAAACATCGTGTCCAGATTTTTCAAGATTTTTGGAAATTGGGAGATATTAATTATCAGAGAGAATTTGTTTTGCGGAACTTAACTGTGAAGCCTACAAAACACCCCAGAAAAAAGAAGGATGCAGTTGAGCTTCCAGAAAGTGACACTTGTGAAAGTCGTATAAAGCTGTCGTATTTTTATACTTTTCCACAAGAGAATTGTCCAGTCAACAGAATCAAGGTATGCCAAACATTTTTCTTAAATACCCTGGGAATAAGTCATCAAATCGTCAAAACAGTAGTTAAAAAAACTCATCATTCAAATTCAATATCGCCAGAAGCAGATTTACGAGGTAAAGTACATACAATGTAATTCTTGATTGCCAAAACATTTTAAGGATTCAGTACGACATCTTATTAACTCATTTGCTTTGATTGAAAGCCATTATTGCAGAAAAAATAGCACTAAAAAATATTTGCCACCTGACCTCAATATCAGCAAAATGTACCGTTTATATAAAACATATTGCAGTGATAACAATATAAGTACCATAGCTTCTTATGCTATATACAGAGAGGTATTTAACACTGAATTTAATTTGGGTTTTTTTATTCCCAAAAAAGACCAGTGCGATTTTTGCAACAAATTGTCTAATTCTTCTCCATCAGAAAAGGAAGAACTTCGTTTTGCAATGGAAGCTCACCTTAAAAACAAGGACTTATCTAGAGCAAATAAAGAACTAGATAAAGAGAGGGCTAAAACTGATAATTCGTTTTGCATGGCTATATACGACTTACAAAAAACATTGTTATGTCCTAAAGCTGAAGTATCTCTCCTCTACTATAGACGTAAGCTTGCATGTTACAATCTGACTGTGTACGATGCTGCTAACAAACAGGGATACTGCTACATGTGGCCAGAATCGCTAGTATGTAGGGGTGCTTGTGAAATCGGTAGTTGCGTATTAAATTTCATTGACGAAATGGTACGAAATGGAATTAAGGAATTCAGTTTCTATAGTGACAACTGCACTGGGCAAAATCGCAATCGATTTATATATTGTCTGTACATGTATTGTGCCGCCAAATATGGTGTTAAAATTACTCACAGTTTTCTAGAAAAGGGACATACACAAAATGAGTGCGACTCCGTAGATGGGGTTATCGAAAGAGCTGCAAAAAAAATCCCTATATTTAGTCCACAGCAGTGGTACACATTAGCAAGGACTGCGTGTAAAGTGCGACCTTATAAAATTAAAGAAATGGCTCAGACGGACTTTTACGATTTAAAGGACATGTTAGCCAAAACTACAAAAAATTGGGATAAAACTGACCCAATTTTTGTGTGAAAACAAAGTTATACCTACGGAATACCATAACTTTTTCACTAATCTTCAAGCTAGTAACATTCCCGAACAGGAAACTGACGAAGATTAATTCAATAATATGTTAGTTTAATAATTTGACCATTTGATAGTATTATTTTGATATTTGTATTTTGAGTTGTAAATCTTTAATAAAAATTAAAAAGTTTTAAATTTTACTGATTTTGTTTTTATTTGTATCCTATGTTAATCTTAAATGTATTCTAAGCTTGAAATTTATTTTTTGAAACACACTCAGTGATCAAAAGATCTAAGTTATTGGTTTACCGACCAAACGTAACTAAATCAAACAAATGAAATAGAGAATGTGGAAAAATCCCCTTACGAACAATTCACACATCCACCATTTCAGGTTGGGAAAAATTTCTTGAATAGAATCAAAGATCCAAACACTTGTTCTTAGAAATGTGTTTCGCCCTCTTCAACCTCTCTGGGCTTATCAATAAAGATGAGAGGTTGAATATCTTTAGACACATTCCATCAAAAAAAAAAAAATTCGAGACCCAAACATAGCAGGAGCGTATATCTACGCCGCATAATCTGACCATGACAGCCTCACGTTTTAATTCCCTAATTACTATAAGTAAAATATATGTTTGAAAAACAAAAAAAAAAAAAAAAAATGTAAATCTTTGAAACACACTCAGTGTGTTTTTTTTTTTTTTTTTGTTTTTCAAACATATATTTTACTTATAGTAATTAGGGAATTAAAACGTGAGGCTGTCATGGTCAGATTATGCGGCGTAGATATACGCTCCTGCTATGTTTGGGTCTCGAATGTTGTTTTTTTTTTGATGGAATGTGTCTAAAGATATTCAACCTCTCATCTTTATTGATAAGCCCAGAGAGGTTGAAGAGGGCGAAACACATTTCTAAGAACAAGTGTTTGGATCTTTGATTCTATTCAAGAAATTTTTCCCAACCTGAAATGGTGGATGTGTGAATTGTTCGTAAGGGGATTTTTCCACATTCTCTATTTCATTTGTTTGATTTGAAATTTATTAATGCAGAAGTAGCTTATGTACCAAACATCGCACTTACAATAGTTCTGCAGTAGAATTTATAAGTCAGTAGTATCCTAAGTCACACTTTTTATAAAAAAATTGTCATTAATCCGTCTCATTCCTAATAACACATTTAAAAGGTTCCTAATATACTATACTGAAATAATTTCACCATTTAACCAAATACTGTTTAAATTATGACACATTGAAATATTAAAATTGCTCTCCTGTAAAATATTTTAAATTTGAGTTAAGCTAGTTCTGCATTCAGGTGACGATATGCAGACAAAATCAGCCAAAGTGATTTGCGATATCTAATTAAAGGCCCTACCAAGTTGGTTTTGTTGAATATAGCATGGAAACACGACGATACTTTAGTGATAAGCGTATTTTTCGTAGTAGCTATAGTATGTTGTTTTATATTATGTATTACCTATATTAAATTAGTTTTAGTGTGTTTCATTTATCTAAAAAAATGTAAAACAAACAAAAATTCTGTTTTTCTTGTAGTTGTTTTTTCGTATAGATATTGTTTTATATTGTAGTAAATTGAATTTAGTTTTAGTATGTTCCGTTTGTTTGTAGAATTATGTTTAATTAGATTTGCTTTAATTACTAAAATAAATAAATTTTCAATTATATTTTATGTATTTGTGGAAAAGGAAACCTAGCATTAGCGGCCACATTTCTATAACGGCCAATTGTTTTCTATTTTTAGTGGCCGTTATTGTCAGCTTTTACTGTACCAATAATATTTTATTAAATTATGAAATATTATTTAAATAAAAAATTTATAAACTTGATAAAAGAAAGTTTGCTTAGAATTTACTCCTCTATCTAATTATGGGGTTATTTTTAATAAAATAGTGTTCACCCATGAGAAGGGGTAACATCCACTCCCAGGATAAAAGCGCAAGTTGGTACCACATCATTTTTGTTTCTTGAGGTATCCTCTAACTACTTACCAATTTTCATGAAAATTGATGGAGGTTCAACGAAATCAGGGGTGAAAACCTTCAGTGACTGCCTTTTTGGAAATATAAAAGATTAATTTTTTTCGTGATTGTCGATTTGCTAATTTTCTGATTTTTGCTTGCTATAAGGTTTAAAAAATTAATAAAAATTATAAATCATGCACATAAATGTAAAAAAATATTTATGTTACTTAATTAAACGAGATTGCTTGAGCCAGAATGCTGAAATCTGCATTTTTATCATTAAAAAAAAAGGTGGATTTCACCCCTAAAATGCAGAAAGCGCAACTTGGTGCCATATCACTTTTGTTTTTTGAAGTATCCTCTAACTAATCAACAATTTTCATGAAAATCGATGAAGGTTCAAAGAAATCGTGGGTGAAAACATTCAGTGACTACACTTTCAGAAATATAGAAGAATAAGGTTTTCGTGATTTTCGACTTGTTAATTTTCGGATTTTTGGTTGCTATAAGGTTTCAAAAATAAAAAAAAATGTAATTCATGCACATAAATATAAAAAAAATATTTATTTTTCTTAATTAAACGAGATTACTTGCGCCATAATGCGGAAATCTGCAGTTTTTACAATTTAAAAAGTAGGGGTGTATTACACCCCTAAAATGCAAAAGCGCAAGTTGATGCTATATAACATTTATTGCTTGAGGTATCCTCTAACTACTTACCGATTTTCATGAAAATCGATGAAGGTTCAACAAAATAGGAAGTGAAAACTTACAGTGACTGCACTTTCAGAAATCTAAAAAATAATTTTAAAAAAAGGGGTGTATTTCACCCCTAAAATGCAAAAAGCGCAAGTTGGCACTATGTCACCTTTGTTCCTTGAGGTATCCTTTAACCACTCACCAATTTTTATGAAAATCGATGGAGGTTCAACGAAATCTGAGGTAATAACTCATATCCACCTTCATTGACTCCACTAATTCCTAATATCTTTTTCCTAGTATCTTTTAGAACCCCTTTAGAGGAGAAAGATCGTGCATGGACAACATATTATTTACCCTTCAACAAATAATTGAAAAACGAACAGCTTGAAACCTCACTACGCATCTGGTATTTATAGATATTACGCTTATAATACTGTCCTTTTAAAACATTTATTTAATGTCTTGACGAAAACGGACCTTGGTAAAACATATCTAAAAGCACTACTGAACATCTATATAGCAGTTCTATTTTATCTTTGCCCATGCGTTACGATTCTTTTTCAAACAAACTAAATCGCAACGCATGGGCAAAGATAAAATGAAGCTACTACATAAGTCCTAAAAGCACGGTAAAAACAGGAAGTACTTTCTCAGAAATATTTATAAAACGAACGGTTTGAGACAAGGATGCTGTCTTTCCCCTACCCTATTCAAAATATATATCAAAGAAGCACTGCACCAGTGGAGGCAAAAATGTGCGGGAATAGGGTTGAAGCTTAACAATCATTATCTGACAATGTTGTTCTTTGCAGATGATCAAAAACTAATTGCAAGCTGTGAAGAAGATGCTGATTATATGTTTACTCAAAGATGAATACGAAAAATGGGGGATCAGTATGAATATGTCAAAAACAGAATATATGCGAATAGGCAGTGAAGGCGAAGACCCGGATTTGAAAATTAGACAAATAAAAAGGTGCTACGAATACAAATACTTGGGAAGTATTATCTGCAGTAAAGGAACAACGAAACGAACGAGACATCGATTATAGAGTGCAACAAGGCGGAAAGAGTGTTCAAATTCTGAATTCGATACCTTGGTCCAACAGAGCAACTTTGAAAATTAAAATAATAATCATCATCATTCTCTTTGCCTCATCCCTATGCGGGGTCGGCTTCCCTAATTGCATTTCTCCATACAATTCTATCTTGGGTCATATCAATGTTAATCCCCTTTACCAACATGTCCTGCCTTATCGTCTCCCCCCAGGTCTTCTTTGGTCTTCCACTCCTACTCCTTCCAGGAATCTGCACTTCAGCTATTCTTCGTATCGGGTGATTAACGTCTCGGCGTTGAACACGACCAAACCATCTTAACCTATGCTCTCTCATTTTGGCATCAATTGGTGCCACACCTAGACTTCCCCGAATATACTTATTTCTAATTTTATCCTTCTTCGTCACTCAACTCATCCATCTCAGCATTCTAGTGCATTCATTGTTCCTCTTTCTTTTTCACTGCCCAACATTCAGTTCCGTACAACATAGCCGGTCTTATGGCTGTTTTATAGAATTTTCCCTTCAGCTTCATTGGAATTTTTCTGTCACACAACACACCACTCGCTTATTTCCACTTCATCCATCCAGCCCTAATTCTACTGCATGCATCTCCATCTATTTCTCCATTACTCTGTAATACCGATCCTAGGTACTTAAAACTATTGCTTTTCACAATCACTTCACCATCCAAAGATACCATTTTATTTGTAGTAACTACATCTTTAAATGAACATTCCAAATACTCTGTTTTTGTCCTACTAAGTTTTAGACCTTTTTCCTCCAAAGCTTGTCTCCACTGTTCCAGTTTTTGCTCTAAGTTTCTTTCACCATTTCCTATTAAGACTACATCATCAGCATACATTAGGCACCATGGAATGCTACCCTGTAGTTTCGCTGTTATCTGGTCTAAAACTAATGAGAATAAATAAGGACTAAGCAGAAGCACCGAGCCTTGGTGCAATCCTACTTTTACCTGAAATTTATCAGTCTCTCCCACACCTGTCCTAACACTAGTCGTTACTCCCTCATACACATCTCTCACAATCTTTACATATTCGCCAGGGACTCCTTTCTTATCGAGTGCCCACCACAGAATCTCTCGAGGAAATCTATCATATGCTTTCTCAAGATCAATGAATACCATATGAGCGTTTGTTTCTTTACTCCTGTATTTTTCCATCAACTGTCTTATAATGAAAATTGCATCTGTTGTTGATCTGCCCTGCATAAAGCAAAATTGATTCTCGGATATTTCGGTCTCTTCACGTATCCGTCTATCAATTACTCTCTCCCATATTTTCATGGTATGGCTAAGTAGTTTGATACCCCTGTAGTTTGTACATTGTTGTCTCTCCCTTGTCTTTGTAGACAGGTACTAATCCAACTTCCAAAATGATAATCTACAAAGTAATTATTTTAGAGTCCATTTTTACATAATATGGAGCAGAATGTTGGATAGCAAAAGGAAAGAAAAAAGTTGACACGGTTGAAATGGACTACCTGAGAAGAGCTTGTCGTATATGAAGAGCAGAACGTATACCTAGTACTGAAATTAGGTGTAAAACAGATACAGTATATAAAACTTCGGAAATAATAGAAACTAGACAGTTAATATGGCATGGACACGTGCAGAGAATGGACGACAACAGATGGCCAAATAGAGCTATGGAATATAATCCAAGTAATAGAAGGAAACGAGGAAGACTAGCCAAGTCTTGGATACAAGGTATTATGGAAACCATGAAAGACAGAGACACCTGGAGAGATAGAAAAATATGGCGATCAAAATGCGGGAAGCGGTAAAAGCTTTACGACCCCTGCTTATACATACATACATCTTTTAGAATCTTCAAAAACCTGTATAAGGAATTTAACTTGTCATCATTACTGGCCTAAGATGACAATGTAAGGAATTTAAATATATTTTTCTTGTATAAATATGGTAGTCTCTCCACCAACCAATCACAATCAAGTAGGCAGCTAACTTAATTCAATTTTTTCTTTTGTAGTTTTTAAATGGACTCTATATGTTTCGAAATCTAACTTATAACCTTAAGGTAATTATTTTTCTTGTATGAACATAATATAATAGGTAGACATGTACAAGTCAAGTCTCAGACAAAACAAAAATCAAAATGAACTGAAACCCACAATAAAACAGATAATTATAATGTATTCCGACAATGGAATTCAAGTCCCGTCCCTAATGTATTTTTAATTGAAAACACACAATGAAATCAATGCTGTTTACTCTATTAGAAACGATGACTATCATGCATTGTGGTCATCAATCACGACCACGACGAAGAATGAACATCTTGATAAGCTTATGTGAAGGTACCCAACTTGGATTTAATTGATTTGAATGCATGAAGATGCCTTTGGGCATTAGCTAGGGAATAAGTTGTATCATTTACTAATGGTATTTATTTTAGTAGTGAAGGTAACTACAAAAAATAATATTAAATTACATATAAATATTTAAAAATTATTTTTTTTCAACTTTTATCGTAGGGTTTTTTTAAGAAGGTTCTACTGAAGACCTATGTATAGTAAGAAAATCTAACTGTTTCCTGCCTAGAGTTCGGGGCCGTTTTTAATTATTACCAATTTAGTGCAAAAAATGCGATTTTTTCGATTTTTTATATCCCATTAAAAAGATAAATAGTTGACGTAAAATTACAAAAATTTTGATTTTTAAGAACATTGAAAAAGCTTCAAAGTGCTGACTTTTTAAAGTTAAAAAATCAATTTATTGCTTCGCAAACTGCAAAAGAGGGCTTTTCATTCACAGTCATTTGTTTCGATGTCATGAGTCACATAATATTAATATATCTACGTCATACGTTATTGGCATATACCAATGATACAAGCCAAAGACGTATGACGTAGATATATTAATATTATGTGACACATGACAGAAGCTCGAAACAAATGACAATCGATGAAAAGCCCTATAGGAGAAAATCGCTATTTCTTAATAACTTTTATTAAAACTGACGTAGAACTTTAATGTTTCATCCAAAGTTGGGTATTGGAGTACTCAACAAACCCTCAAGATTTGAGACCCATCCATATATTACTTTAAAAGTTATTCTATTTGTTTATCACACAGACCTTTGCCTTGCAATAACATAAGACAAAAAATATTAAAGATAAGACAATAATTCAGCTATGCCAAAAGAAATTAGAAGAGTTAAACTATTAAAATGTTTTAAAAAAAGAAAAATTATTTACTATAGTCAAAAATCCTGAAGCAAAATTGTGTAGTTGAAGAATAACTTAATAATAAATTTAGAATAACTTAATAATATTTAGATAAACTAAAAAGGCAGCTTAAAACTACTACCATTTTCTATATCTCGAGATCTACTAATGGTAGGGGAGCCCAAGCGGAGATTTTTGCAGCTACTCGAGCGCGTCAGATTATCATATGGGGAGAAACCTGGTACCCTGCAGATGTACCTCTACCATATATTGGCTCTTAACACTGGGAAGTTCGTTAGGGGGGGGGCCGAAAAAGAAATATATCCTTAAAAATACTCGAAATTGTCAGATTAAGATATAGTATATTAAGTATGGAGAACGGTAAGGGCTTTATACCGATCGAAGACAATTGTTTGGAGGAGGAGCGGTGCGACGACTCCAATTATTGTCTGCGATCGGTTACCCTTAACGTTCGACATGCTTATAACGTTTTTTGCACGATTGATACCATTATAAATTATAAAATTAAACATTTTCGTCATATTGACTAGTTTCATTCATTTTATCAAGATAGATACTTTGGTTGTTAGGTAGTAACTAGGGTGCATAACAACAATGGAGAATTGAGTTTTTATTTAGTTGTCAATAATTTTAAGTACAATTTTGATTATTATAAATTAAAATATGAGCGAAAGTGAATTTGAAGAAATTGAACGGGCTTGGGAAGAAGGGTGTTCCGCAATTATTCCCGAAAAATCCAAAATCCGTTATCAAAATACCTACCAAAGTTTTAAAAAATGGTGCGAAGGCAAGAATTTAAGAATCGAAGAAAAGACTCTATTGGCATATTTCGTTCAAAGACATATGCAGTTAAAAGCTCCTGGAAGCCTCTGGGCAGAATATTCAATGATTAAATCCACCGTTTTTCTTTATGATTGCATTGATATTTCCAAGTTTTCAACTTTGATCGCGTATTTGAAGAGAAAAAATGTTGGCTATAGGCCTAAGAAAGCGAGCTTTTTTACACGGGAGCAATTTGAAAAATTTCTGATGGAAGCACCGGATGAAGAATTTCTAGTTCACAAGGTAATATAAGCTAGTTTAGGTAAAAGAAATACTCTAATGAAGATTTTTTCATAATTTGTAGGTCGCAATGATATTGGGAATATCTGGTGCCTGTAGAAGAGAAGAATTATATAATATTACTATTAATATAATATTAACAAATTGTACCATAAGTTTCAATATTAATAAATAATTCGTTAGTTTTCTTTATTCTTTCAAAAAATAAATTAAAATTAAGAGATTTTTTAACTCGACGGTAAGTGAATTACTTACCGTCGAGTTGGAGTACTTACCGTCGAGTTGGATTACTTACCGTCGAGTTGCTAGTAAATGTCACCTACTGACGTAAAATCTGTCACGGTAAACAGTCAAGAATGATCAATCGTGCAAAAAGGTAAGTTAAGTACATGCAAAAGAGTGTATATTTCAAAAATCTGAGGAGTAAGGAAATGGGTGAGTCAAAAAGTTTTACAAAAAAAAGCGAATATTTCGCGAAATGAACGTCATATCGAAAAACTAAAAAATACGTCTTCAATATTTTTCAAAAATCTATCGAATGGTACTAAACATGACCCTCACGAAGAGGGATGGGGGGTAAATTTAAAATTTTAAATGCAAACCCCGCGATATTTCGCAACATGAACATCAGATCGAAAAACTGCAAAATACACTTTCAAAATGTTCTTGAAAAATGTATCGGATGGTACCAAACACGACCCCCCCAGGGAGGTGGGGTGGGGGGTTACTTCAAAATCTTAAATGGGATTCCCAAATTTTTATTGCAGATTTGGATTCTTTACGTAAAAATAAGCAACTTTTATTCAAGACATTTTTTCGAATTATGGATAGATGGCGCTATAATCGGAAAAAACGATTGTTGGAAATGGAAAATTAAATTTAAAATGGAAAGTATTTACTAAAATGGAAAATCTTACTTAACTTTTTTTGGTTTTAGGACCTAATAATCACAACCCAATGGGTCCCGATAACGTTCGAGTGGCTGCAAATTTAGCATACTTTGCTCCCCTACCATAAATAGATTTTGATGTTCCTTTTTTTTTAATTTGTATGTAATTTTTGTGTACAGGACAAATATGCAATTGGTCTAAAAATAGACATTTGTTTAAACAATTTTTGAAAAAAATATATTTTCCCAAAAATCTATTTTTAATCATACCATTATTATTAATCATAGAAAAAGTTAAAGTGCACTTTAATAAATCAATTAGCTTCAATAAATAAATATTTATTAAAAATAATTTATTTATTGAAGTGTACTTTAACTTTTTCTATAATTATTAAAGATACTAGGTATGATTAAAAAAATAGATTTTTGGAAGACAATTATTTTTTATTAGTTTGAAACTGCTGGTTCGGTATTTCAACTTGGTGGATTTGTAGGTTCCCCCTAGTCACCATTTGAACTATATTTTTGAAATTCGTATAGGTCCTGTGAAGGTACAATATTTGTGCAAATTTTTTGACAAAAAATACAAATCCCATTTTTCAAAATGGCATTAATTAGGTTCCTTAATTATTATCAACAAATTAGCTGTGTATTAAAAACAATGGCTAACTTTGGTCCAAACTGACCTCGCCCAAATTTTTTGTTCCAAAATCCGTGTTAAAATGCCAGCTTTACAGATATGTAAAAAGATTTTTTTCCATGGACAATATTTTTAAAGTTATTCTAAATGTTTATAAATTACAACATTTAAAAATTTGGCATTAGGATTTTTAACTGTAAGTAATTTTTTATCTTTTTTTAATACTTGTTGATAGTATAAGCCTTCCCCTTTTACTTGGTATCTGCAGAATTGCCCTATCTTCATTGTTCATTATTTTGTCTTATGTTATTGCCAAAAATAGATCTCTGGGATAAACAAATATATAATAACTTTTAAACTAATTAATGGATCGGTCTCATATTTTAAGGATTTGTTAAGTACCCCAATACACAACTTTGGGTGAAACATTAAAGTTCTACGAACGATTTTCACTTATTTTACAGTTTGCGAAGCAATAAATTGACTCGTTAACTTTCGAAAATCGGTACTATGAAGCATTTTTAAATTTTCTAAAATGTATTTTAGAAAAAAAAAAATCCCGCAATAATTTGGATTCCTAAGCAAAGTCCAAGTAAGGATCCGAAATTTAAAAAAATCAAATTTTGTAATTTTGTCAACTATTTAGCTATTTAATGGGGTGCAAAAAATGTAAAAAATCGCTTTTTTTACTAATTTGTCAATAATTAAAAAACCGTTTATTTTTTTAAATAATTAGAATAATGCCCAATTCTAGGCAGGAAACAGGTAGGTTTTCTTCCTATACGTCTATAATACCTAAAAAAACTATCAGATACCTGGATAACTTACCCTGGACTATAATATTTTACCTAAAGTAACGCTGAATATTCACACACCGATTTTGGATGGTCGATTTTATATCGTCCGTCCAAATTCCGACAGTGAACCACACACGCCGACCGCTTATCGGTGACTACGTTTTTATTTCAATATTTTCATGATAGAAAATTTATTGGTGAGCATAAAGGGATACCCAGTTGAAGTAGTTTTTCTTTTTTTGTTTTTTCTTTTCTTTTCTTTTCTTTTCTTTTCTTTTCTTTTCTTTTCTTTTCTTTTCTTTTCTTTTCTTTTCTTTTCTTTTCTTTTCTTTTCTTTTCTTTTCTTCTAATTCTTTGATTGATAAATTCAAATGCCTATTCGGTTATTTGTAATTTGAGAATAGAAAATAATATGGATTGGATTAATTATACCGTCTAAAGCTTCCAGGTATTCTTTCAGTTTTAGTCCATTTATATAATGTAGCTTGTTGTTTTGTTGGGAATAACGTTGCCTTATGTTATTTTTTAAATTATGAATATGATTTATGTTAGCCGTTATTATTGATTTTGGAAATAAAAATGCTCAATTTTTAAAAGCCGGTCCTGTCTCCTATCGATAAATTATCGATTAAGGACAGGATTTTCAGTTCAGCTTGTTTAAAAATTGAGGTCTCGATTTTGTGTTTTAATTCCCTATGAAGATTGCAATTTATTGGTAAAAACAAATAAACATGGCTTACTTCATCACAGATGACGTAAACTATGCAAAGTATTACTTGGATATTGCTAAATTTAAATGTAAATAAACTTTTGATTTAAGTGATTTATAAACGAAATATTTATAATGATTCAATTTTTTTATCCTTAAAGTAGTTGAATACATTTTTAGGAACTTAAAGTACTGTGTTAAATTTTATTGGCTTCGAAATTATAAACACCCCATAGAAAAAAAAAAATTAAATCCGAACTTCTAATGGCCCAGGAAAAAAATAGACTACGAGTGAAGCAACGAGTAAAAATGGTGAATTAGTAAGTGAACACCCATGTGAAGCGGAAGATCAAGTGAATAGAGCAAACAGACCCGCAGGTTGCCTCAATGACACAATATGGAGAAATACAAATATCGGAAAATTAATGAAAGGCAGAATTTACAATACAGTTATAAGACCAATAAGGACATACGCAGCAGAAACACAACCTGGCATAGAGCTGGCAAAAAAATTGCTCGAAACAGCTGAGATGAAAACCCTTCGAAAAATTAATGGTAAGACACTAAGGGACAGAGCTAGAAGAACAGATATACGACGGAGATGTAAGGTGGAGAGCATTAATAACTGGGTAGGAAACAGAAGAGTAGAATGGAATGGCCACATAAGCCGAATGACAACAATTAGAGTAGGGGGGACACGGGGGGGTCTTTCCCCAGTAGGAAGACGATCAGTGGGAGGACCAGGACAACGGTGGAACAACTAACTGCACATTGGCACATTGAAAAAACATGTCAATGAGAGAGTGATGTACACTATACCTATCTGTGGCAACAACATGGAATTGTGTAATGGTCAGGTGTTGCCCCTGTACAAGAGAAGTTTGTGCCTTTGTTGTATTTATCCCATGCCAACTCAAAATTGCCTGTAAACTAAAAAAACATAGAAGAATAAAATTGTGTAATGGTCGGCAGTTACCCCTGAGAGCAAAAGTTTGTGTCATTGTTGTATTTGTCCCATGCCAACTCAAAATTGCCAGTAAACTAAAAAAGAAGTAGAAGAATAAGATTGTGTAGTAGTCGGCAGTTGCCCCTGACAGAACAAAGTTTAATGTCGGTGAAAAAAAAAATTTAGTTGTATTGGTCCCATGCCAACTCAAAATTTATACTAAATCAAAGAAGAAAAAGAAGAATGTGTATTGATAGACAGTTGCCCCTAGCGAGAAATTTTTTTATCTTGTCATGTTTGTCCCAAACCAACCAAAATGGCCAGTTGACCAAAGAAGAAGAAGAAGAAGAAGCAAATTGTACAATCTACTAACACCAAATTGTAAGTGAATAAGGGATTTTTCCCTTATTCCGCAACGATGAGCTGGCCAAATACCCAAGTAGGTGGAGGACAATAAACTAAAGGAGAAGAAGAAGAAGAGAGTTATGTCTATACACAAAGAAGAAAAAGAAGAAGTTTTCGACTTTTAGTGAATTATATTGTGAATAGGTCTTAAAAAGGTTTGATACCAAAATAATCACTTTGCTGCATATTTATTACACAAGTAAACGCAAAATAAATTAGGTAAAGTAAGTTATTATTATTACCTTTTTGCTTCTGTCGTTCCGCTGCCAAATTTACATTATTCGGATTCAGTGAGCGGAAAATGTATGACTATTGTTGGTTCCTACAGTTGTTAAAGTTTCTAGGTTAGTGAATCTAAGGTTAACAATAAAAACCATTGTACGTGTTCATCTTAATTACTAAAGATATTATTAGAAACGATTTTATAATTTCACTATCTCGCGAATTTGTCTAAAATATCAACCGAGCATGCAAACGTTGCCACTCTACTTTTTACCATAATGTAGGCAACAAAGAAGCATGTAAGGAAAAAGATATAATACCCGCCCGTTATGATAGGCAAAAGGCCCTCACTCCCAGAATTCCATTGTTTTTATTTTTTTACGTTCCATGTGAATACCCCTTCCCCCTATCACAAAAAAGTACCTAATTTTTTCGTTTTTATTTTTTTTTCGGTCAATTCGTTTTTTTTTTCAGTTTTCAGTTTAAAAGCTTTAACGACTTTATAAAAAAATATATTTTCGAATTTTTCCAGATTTTTCCGTAAGGTGCGTCAACTTCAAGAACCATAAAAACTGCTTTTTAGGCGTTTTGCGAGATTCCCCATTTTATAGACTTCAAAATAGATCAAAACAAGGTCTTTTTATAATAGTCCTTTATGATATTCAAAAATTGTGCGACACACCTCTAAACCCCATAAAACCAAGTTTTTTTTCTCAAAGAAGCAAATACAACGACCGTTTATGCACAAAACCGGGTTTTCAAGGATTATTCGGGGGTTTTTACTGCATTTACCCAACTTGTTTTATCTTTCGTTAAAAATTTTTAAAATAATATGAAACGATGTATTCCAATATTCGGAGGAGCTAGAGATTTCTTGAAACATGCAAAAACCCGGTTGTAAACTGTTTTGGGGGTTTTAGAAAATTTCGCCACATTGTATCACCTTTAAACACTACTAAGGGGGTAGGAGCAAAATCTTGACCCAATGTTATTTAAATGCATTCAGTTTTTTCAAATCCTGAGAAAACTAATAAATATTTTTGAAAAATTTAAACGCAGAATGAAAGATTACATTATTGCCGAGTGCCGCAAGTCTCTTAGAATAAATAAAGTTTCTTTTGAATTAAATATTTAAAATTAAAAATCACACTAAGTTTTCTCGTTTTTTCACCTCTGTAACGTAATAAGATAAACATTATAGAAGTTTTTAGGGACTTTTGGCCCTCGGTAATAATGGGAATCTTTAATTCTGCGTTTAAATTTATCAAAAATACTCTTATGTGTTTCCTCAGGATTTGAAAAAAATGAATGCATTTAAATAGCATTGGGCCAATATTTTGCGCCTACCACCTTAAACGTAATGACTAGGGAAGAGATAACAACCAAGATCGAAACATCACGTAAGACTTTAATAACCTGGAAACCAGTTTTATGTAATAGATACCTATCACTGCATATTCGCAAGAAAGTCCTGAAATGTTATGTGTGGTCTATTTTATTGTATGGTTGTGAGACATGGACATTAAAAACCATAATGCTAAACAAATTAGAAGCATTCAAATTGTGGTGATAACGACGGATCCTAAAGATATCGTGAATTTCGAACACTTCCAATGAAGATGTTCTTCAAATGATGAATTCAGAACGTCTGCTCATAAATATCATAAAGAGGAGAAAAACAGGATACTTAGGCCATATAATTAGAAGACCTAAGTAGTCCACGGTGGATAATAATCTTGCAAATTAAAGGACAGTATTTAGTTTTGCTAAGAGACCAGGTAAGTAAGGCAATTAACGCAAAGCTCCGTATTAGTATATACTCTGGGCTAACTAGCAATATACAAGGAAAAGTTATTTACCAGCAATTTTATTGCTGGAATCGAATCTTATTATTGTATGTATTAATAATATAGATATGCAAAGTCCGCAGATAGTGTGCTACTTTTTTTATAAACAAAATGGCGCTCGAAAATCGTGTTTTTTTCAATTTTTGCTCTATAACTCCAAAGATTTCAACTTTAGACCAAAAACACTCAAATAAAAATTCACCGCAATTAAATTATGCATAGAGACGTGTTCTTTCCGATTTACTTCGACGAAAACTTTCCCCGGAAAAAGCGGGTTTTTCCAACAAAATCTTTAATTTTCAACTAAACTTTTAGATAAGTAGTTGTTAATCAATAATTAAATAACTTGGTAACGTAAAAGCCCTTTTTGCATATATTATAATTCCAGAAGTCTATGGAAATTTAATGAACAGTTTAGCAACAATTAAAATGTTAATTAAAAATTTACGGTCGCTATAATAACGACAATAATTATGATGTATAAGAATAACTATGATTTTTTCATAAAAAGACACTACACCTATCTAATGTACTTTACAGAATTGAAATTGGACTATTTAAGCGGCCTCAGGAATATTTTAAAATTATAAACAATTTTTTGGTTTATAAACAAATAGAATATCTCGGGAAATATTAAACCAAATTAAATTGTGAAAACGGTATTCGAAATATAGTGGCAGGACGCTTCTTCTAAAAGAAAAAAACGTTTAATTATGACGAGTAGTTCCTGAGATACAACCGGTCAAAGTTGACCGGAATTTACGGCAAAGATATAAACAACAGAATCATAATTTTCAAACCATCACCTTTTTATTTTTGTCCTCTTTCTCCACACCAATTTTCATATTGTTAAAATCCTCATAACATATATTATTATAATAAAAACTATCGATAATACGTGTGAAAATTGCCAAAAATAGCAAAATTTAAATCAAAAATTAGGTTGGAGAAAATGTAACCCTCAAAGTTCAAAATCGGTATACGTTAAAAAAATGCATTTTCTCGGCTTCCCATGGAGCAATTTCCTTCATTCTTTTTTTGTTCCCTAATAACTCGAGTAGAGCCATCGAACTAATGCATTATTAAATGTCAAACTTGCTTTTGTTTTGCTATAATAGATTAATTTATTTATAAGAGCAGAAAATTACATAATATCTTTTCCAGTTGTAGGCTGTTTTTTATATAAACTTACTACAAGTGTACCTTTTAAAGTTAAAAACATAAATATTCTCATTTGAAAGCTGTATAATTATTTAAACAATTTTTATTTAAACAAATTAAAATATTGTGTTATAATAAATGAATTAATTTATTATAACAAAACAAAAGAAAGTTTGACATTTAATAATGCGTTAGTTCGATGGCTCTACTCGAGTTACTTGGGAACAAAAAAAGAATGAACGAAATTGCTCCATGGGAAGCCGAGAAAATGCATTTTTTTAACGTATACCGATTTTGAACTTTGAGGGTTACATTTTCTCCAACCTAATTTTTGATTGGAATTTTGCTATTTTTGACAATTTTCACACGTATTATCGATAGTTTTTATTATAATAATATATGTTATGAGGACTTTAAAGATATGAAAATTGGTGTGGAGAAAGAGGACAAAAATAAAAAGGTGATGGTTTGAAAATTATGATCCTATTGTTTATATCTTTGCCGTAAATTCCGGTCAACTTTGACCTGTTGTATCTCAGGAACTACTCGTCATAATTAAACGTTTTCTTTTAAAAGAAGCGACCTGCCGCTGTCTTTCGAATACCGTTTTCAAAATTTAATTTAGTTTAATATTTCCCGAGATATTCTATTTGTTTATAAGCCAATTAGCGACCGTAAATTTTTAATTAACATTTTAATTGTTGCTCAACTGTTCATTCAATTTCCATAGACTTCTGGAATTATATACGGAAAGGGCTTTTACATTACCAAGTTATTTAATTATTGATTAACAACTACTTATCTAAAAGTTTAGTTGAAAATTAAAGATTTTGTTGGAAAAACCCGCTTTTTCCGGGGAAAGTTCTCGTCGAAGTAAATCGGAAAAAACACGTCTATGCAGAATTTAATTGCGGTGAATTTTTATTTGGGTATTTTTGGTCTAAAGTTAAAATCTTTGGAGTTATAGAGCAAAAATTGAAAAAAAAACACGATTTTCGGGCGCCATTTTGTTTATAAAAAAAGTAGCACACTATCTGCGGACTTTGCATATCTATATTATTAATATATACATTCATAAGATTCGATTCCAGCAATAAAATTGCTGGTAAATAACTTTTCCCAAAAATGGCCTATTCTCCGATAATCAGCCCAGACTAATAGTAAGAGACTGAGAAAGGAAACTTATTGCAGAAATGTCAAGGATCCATAAAGTTCTCTTTTAGAAGCCTGTGATAATTATACCTTTTCACCAACAACATGATCAACTATACCTTTTCATTGGCTTATATACTTGCTCTCATAAACTCAAAAAATGCCTTACCACTGTCTTTCCGCTTGATATACCTATCCATAGAGTGGGCGAGCGACCTGTTCCTCTGTGACTTCAACAGCATGAAATCATTCTTCTTCTTCAAGTGCCGTCTCCTAATCGGAGGTTGGATATCATCATCACTATCTATCCTCTATCCACCGCTGCTCTAAAGAGTTCTATAGAACTGCATCTAAACCAGTCCCTTAAATTCTTTAACCATGACACTCTCCTTCTTCCTATACTCCTTCCGCCTCTTATCTTTCCCTGTATTATCAGTCTTAGCATTTCATATCGCGGTCCCTTCATTACGTGTCCCAGATATTGTAACTTTCTTATTTTTATTGTGTTTATTATTTCGCATTCTTTACCCACTTCTCGCAGTACTTCCGTGTTCGTTTTCCTCTGTGTCCATGCTATTCTAAGCATCCTTCTGTAACACCACATTTCAAATGACTGTAGCTTATTAATGTGTTCTTGCTTTAATGTCCAGCTTTCAAGTCCATATTGTAGTATCAAGAACACGTAGCATCTCAAAGCTCTTACTCTCAGTTCTAAGCTAAGGTCTTTGTTGCAGAGAACTGTTTTCATTTTTACAAACGCATTTCTTGCTATTTCTATCCTGGTCCTTATTTCTGTTGTTTGATCATTTTTCTCTGAAATCCAGGTTCCTAGGTATTTGTATTTATCAACCCTTTCTATCGGTACATTTCCCAAATTTATGCTTGTTTGTATGTTTGTTTTCTTAGTTATTATCATGTATTTGGTCTTTTTTATATTCATTTTTAGTCCATATTCTTCACAGAAATTGTTTGTTTTGTTTAGTAGTAGTTGGAGTTGTTCAGCAGAGCTTGCCATAATCACGGTGTCATCTGCATATCTTATGTTTTTAATAGATCTTCCGTTAATTATTATTCCTTCACTTTGAGATAGCAATGCTTCTTCAAAAATGGCTTCACTATATGCATTAAGTCTCCCAAAATTATCGTTACTTATTCCGAAAAACTTTAAGATGCTAGCAAGACAAATAGAGGACGATGGTAATAGTCAAGTGAATGTTAAGCTTTTGGAGGATTACTTATGTTATTTGTTCTGTGCTCTATATATGATATCCGAAACATTCTGCTCCCGAAACATATCATAAAAATCAAAGAAGCAGCCCCCATCCTACCCAATGAAGAAATGTGTACATAGTACACTTATCAGCAGAATTAGAATTTTTCGAGTCGACTATGTAAACTTGATCAGGGAAAGAAAAAAGAAATGGAGAGGTGCTATAGATAGAATAAAGTATTTGACAATTATTATTAATAGATAATGTTTTTTTTTAACATAATAGCTCCTAAAATCTTCTTATAAGTAGTTAAATTCATCGTTTTCACTTGAGTTTCTTCGCACATGAGAAGTTTTGATCTTGATTTATAACAATAAACGGCTAATTACGAAATATTCTTCAGACGTTCATTACGTTATCCATTTTTTACCTTTAATTGCATTTTTTGTCGTTCGTCTCGGTAGTAAACAATTAATTAGAGCAATAATTAAAAAACATCGGCAGGTAGGTGGCCATATCGTCATTACCACTAAAGATTGGACGAGAACCAGATGAAGTAGATGAGATATCGTAATAGATTGATAATTAAGAAAATGTTAATAATGGCATGGGCAGACATATTAGGGCTTAGTTCATTTCCTCACGGTTTTTGCCCCAAATGTTAAAGAACCGCTTGGATTGACATGCAATTTGGCATACACATGTCAAAGAAAAAAATTGATATTGTGCCGGTGTGTGCTTCTTCCCTGGGGGTGCGTTTCACAGTTTCACCCCTTCTCGGGAGTGAAAAAATTTACGTACAAACAAAGTTCGAAAGTGGATAAACTGACTAATTCTAAGCAACTTTTGTTCCATAATGTTTTTTCACTTTAAACACTGTTTGAGATATTTGCGGGAGAATATGTTCATTTTTCTACAAAAACGCGTTTTTATACGGATTTTCGCAAATAACGTAAACAGTAACTATTTTATCGAAAAAACATTATTGGCAAAAAGATAGCTTATAAAAATAAATGAAAATAATGGTGCATTATATGTATGAGGTCTCTAGACCCAGTAGAAGCAGAGTGTAGCTAATGAAAAATAGGTTCATATTCGTTAAATTCCAAATCGAATATTTCAACAAGAAATAACCAAAAAAATGAAACAATTTTTGGGGAAAGCTCATTACAAATTTTTTTAAAGTGTTTGAAAAAAGCTTTAGATGCAGGCATTAAAATCAACTGAATTAATGTCAACAATTTCAGATACGCAGATGACACGGTACTTATTGCCTTTAATGAAGAAGACTCGCAACGACTAATAAACAGAGTGAGCGAAGCATGTGCTCAATATGGGCTAAAACTTAATAGGGGAGAGTTGGATAAAACGGGATAGTCGGATAAAATGGGATACCTAGCCTAGAGACCCAACTAGTGGAGCTATCAATCGGACAACGACGGAAACTTGTTATCAGTTGTCATTTTAACATTCTCAGTTCGTTTTACGTCGATGCCACTATTTGATGAAAAGTTATTGTGTTTAGAATTGTTTGACTCTATTTTTTTGATACTTTGTACTTTTAAGCGCGCTGTTTTCTACATTATATTGCCTACATATACAGGGTGTAACAAAAATACAGGTCATAAATTAAATCACATATTCTGGGACCAAAAATAGTTCGATTGAACCTAACTTACCGTAGTACAAATATGCACACAAAAAAAGTTACAACCCTTTGAAGTTACAAAATGAAAATCGATTTTTTCTGATATATCGAAAACTATTAGAGATTTTTTAATGAAAATGGACATATGGCATTCTTATGGCATGAACATCCTAAACAGAAATTATATTGAAATTTGTGCAGCCCATAAAAATTTTATGGGGGTCTTGTTCCCTTAAACACCCCCAAACTTTTATTTGCGTCCCAATTAAATTATTTTTGTAGTACCATTAGTTAAACACAGTGTTTTTAAAACTTTTTTGCCTCTTAATATTTTTCAGATAAGGCACCTTTTATCGAGATGTGGCTTCTTTTTAATATGGTTCAAAGTATACCAAAAACTGTAATTTATAAATAAATTTTCATATTATTACCAAGTCTCTAAAATCGTACTTAACAGTATACAAATTTGTGGTGGATTTGACAAAATATTCAAAATATCTCAAAAAAAACTAACTTTTCGAAAAAGTATTAAGAGGCAAAAAAATTTTAAAAACATTGTGTTTAACTAATTGTGCCACAATGATAATTTAATTGGAATGTACACAAAAGTTTGGGGGGGTTTAAGGGAACAAAACCACCATAAAATTTTTATGGGGTACACAAATTTCACTATATTTTTTTTTTGAGATGTTCCTATCATAAGAATGTCACATACCCGTTTTCAATAAGAAACCTCAAATAGTGTTCGATCTATTGAAAAAAATCGATTTTAATTTTGTAACTTCAAAGGGCTGTAACTTTTTTTAGGTACACATTTGTACTAAGGTAAGTTAGGTTCAATCGAACTATTTTTGGTCCCAGAATATGTGATTTAATTTATGACCTGTATTTTTGTTACACCCTGTATAAAAATATAATTCCGGTGACTATTACATTTAATTAAGCAATCATTAACGAATATGCTCATGTGTAGTCTACCTAATTTTACTTTCACATTTAGGCAGCAGCCACTTTTGTTTTGAAAAATATCTGAGTTGGACAAAACGGGACACTTATAAGTTGGATAAAATGGGATACAGTTTCTTATTTCCCGTTTTATCTACCTATTTATTTGTTGGCCTATTAATTTGTTAAATAGAGATATGAAGCGTTTTATCATACCGCAGAGAAGAACAACATCTTTTTATGTGACCTTTGTTCTGATATACGTACCTAGTCCTAAATAAAAGGTCTTATTTCTCATTTTGCCATAAAACATAAAAAACGCCTATTTTTAAGTTTCTGATTACTGAATATATTATCCTATCAAGAGTAAATTTTAGTATACAGTTTAATGTCTACTTAATTTAGACATAATTAAGGTTTAGATAATTTTATACAAAAAATTAAATATTATAAACCTATTCCGTTTTATCCAACCTTGGTTGGGTAAAACGGGATGTGTAGGACTTTAATAAATATTTTTTTTTACTATTTTCCAGTTATTAAAAATAGCTAAAGATATGTGTTTTGTGTGCTGCAATAAATGTTACACCTATAAAATATAATATTATGATAATTTCTTTAACATATTTTCCGTAGTAAAAGTAAACAAGAATGGTATCCCGTTTTGTCCAACTCTCCCCTACTTCTAAGACAATACTTATGGTTGTCAGCAAAACGGAGTTACAATCTATGAACACCAGAGCGTATGGTAGAAAGAGTCCACAATATTACCTATTTGGGCGCCAACGTTAACGGTAACTGGGATATAAATAGAGAAATAAGAATAAACATTAAAAAGCCAGAGCCACTTTTATAAACTAAACAAAATTCTTGTTAATAGAGATATCACGTTAAACGTTAAAAATCAGACTAATACACTGCTACATATTCTCCACATTACTGTATGGCATGGAGAGCTGGACCTTTACAGAGACACTAATGAAAAAATTGGAGGCCTTTGAGATGTGGATCTATCGACAAGTATTACGGATCAGTTGGGTTGAACCAATAAGAAATTAAATAGAAATAACAAAAACAATAAAAATTCGAAAGTTACAATATTTCGACCATGTTATGAGACATCTGGAGAGGTATAATCTTCTATATCTCATAATATAGGGCAAGATCGCCAGAAGAAGAGGCCCAGGCCGAAGAAGAACATCCTATCTCCGAAATCTCCGGGAGTGATATCAAGAGACCATCGCTAATTTGTTTAGAGCTGCCGTATACAAAGTTATTATTGCCAATATGATCGGCAACGTTCGATTATCGGACATGGTACTGAAAGAAGATAAAACTGCAAAGAGGGGTTAGACAAGGAGATTCTATCTCACCCAAACTATTTACCTTAGCTCTAGAAGATATGATTCGCACTTTTAGACGAAGCAACGAAGCATTAAACCTAGGAATTTTGTGCAGTAAGATGAATCGTCATGCAACTTTTTGCATTCGATTAGAGAGAGTGTCAGGCAACTTTGTGAAATAAATTCATCTAGGGCAAAAATTTTTGTGCATAAGAAAATGCATTTTAAAAGTGCATCTCGAAGAGGTGAAAATGAAAAATTTAGAACTCGGGCAATATTGATGGAAATGAGTTGAATTTTTATAATCGGGAGTTTTGGGGATCGCTGAGTACGAATTTCATATCGGCGATGGTCTCCAAGGTACCTGGCGGCGAAACTCGTCGCCTAGAGTTTTACGTTATAATCATTAAAAATCAGTCAATATCCATTACTCGGGTGGTTTTTGTGGTCGCCGGCCACGAATTTAGTGTTGGCGATGGTCTCCAAGATACCTGGTGCCCAGGGTGGAACTCGTCGCCTGGAGTTTTAAGTTTTAATCATTCAAAATCAGTCAATAACCATTACTCTGAGGGTTTTGGGGGTCGCTGAACAAGAGTTTCATGTGGTCGATGGTCTCCAAGATACCTGGTGCCCAGGGTGGAGCTCGTCGTCTGGAGTATTATGTTATAATTAATCCATATCATTTAAAACCATTACGCGGGGGGTTTTGGGGGTCGCTGAGCACGAATTTCATTACGGCGATGGTCTCTTGTGTACCTGTTGCCCAGGGTGGAACTCGTCACCTGGAGTTTTATGTTATAATCATTCAAAATCAGTCAATAACCATTACTCTGAGGATTTTGGGGGTCGCTGAACAATAATTTCATGTGTTCGATGGTCTCCAAGGTACCTGGTGCCCAAAGTGGAACTCGTTGTCTGGAGTTTTATGTTATAATTATTACAAATCATTTAAAACCATTACTCGGGGAGTTTTGGGGGTCGCTGAACATGAATTTCATGACGGTGATGGTCTCCAAGGTACCTGGTGCAGAGGGTGGAACTCGTCGCCTAGAGTTTTATGGTATAATCATATAAAATCAGTCAATAACCATTACTATGAAGGTTTTAGGGGCACCAATTTCATGTTGGCGATGGTCTTCAAGGTAGGTATACAATAATCTCAAAATACGTGTTATCTTAAATGTTAGTGCACGTATTCATAATCAATTTATTTGTATAATATAATCAAAAAATTAATCAAAAAGTAAAATAAAATAAAAAAATATATTTACTTACTTGAAGTTACACAAATTTCTCTCTTCCGCAATTTAGAAAACCAAAATTATAAAACAGCGCAGCTATAGACTGTAGATAATGAAAAGTTTTTAAATACCAATCTTAAACGGCTTGATATTATAATATTAATATTTATTCTGTAATTAACAAAACTAATAAGTATAAAATATATGACTTTTTCAAAACACCAACATTAAAAACTTACTTTGCTTTAAATACGGTATCACTTTTTAGATGTTTTTTATAATTAATTAAAAAAGTTTAAAAGAACAGAACTACATTAAAGTGTAGCTTGGAGGTATTCACATATATACTTTGCTTTATTTTTAAACCTGGGCTCAGCGAGCAGTAAAATAAAAAGACAGATTCACACCCAAGAAAGTCAATAGAAAGATCACCATATACATCTTCTTTTTTGGTTGATCATATCGGTCTTCGACGGTAATTCATCAACATTATATTATACTAATACGTCGCTAAAGAGTTCTAAAAACCACTGTTTTTTATATAAACGCAGACTAGAAATCTAAAAATTAAAATAATACCGCAGAAAACACAAAAAATCGCTGATATAAATTAATTACCCTTAAAATACCAATTATGTCAAAATTTCATAAATGTCATTAGTGTCAAAATTTAACGACAACTACTTTAAAAGCGACAAAATTTTAAAATAATTTTTAAATAGCTAATTTTTTTGGATATAATATAAAAGTGTTTTAAGAAAAATTATTAATGAAAAATATATTTAGCGACCTCCAAAACACCGAAGTAATGGATATTGACTGATTTTGAATGAATATAACAAAAAACTGCAGGCGACGAGTTCCACCCTAGGCACCAGATACTTTGGAGACCATCGCCGACATGAAATTCGTACTCAGAGACCCCAAAAACCCCGAGTAATGGTTATTGACTGGTTTTGAATGGCTACAACATAAAACTCCAGGCGACGAGATTCATCCTGGACACCAGGTATCTTAGAGACCATCGCCGACATGAAATTCGTACTAAGCTTCGTAACCCCAAAACCCCCAGATTAATGGTTTTTCACTGATTTTGAATAATTATGACATAAAACTCCAGGCGACGAGTTGCACCCTAGGAACCAAGTACCTTGGAGACGACCGCCAACATTAAATTGTTTTTAGCAACTCCAAAAACCCCCGAGTAATGGTTATTAACTGATTTTGAATGATTATAACATAAAACGCTAGGCAACGAGTTCCAACCCTTGGCACAAGGTACCTTGGGCACCATCGCCGACATGAAATTCGTACTCAGGGACCCTTTAAACCACCAGGGTAATAGTTTTTGACTAATTTTGAATAATTATAACAGAAAAACTCCTGGCGACGAGTTTCACTTTAGGCACTAGGTATCTTGGAGACCATCGCCGACATTAAATTCGTGGTCAGCGACCCCAAAAGCCGCCGTGTAATGGATATTAACTGATTTTTAATTATTATAACATAAAACTCCAGGCGACGAGTTCGACACTGGGCACCAGGTACCTTGGAGACCATCGCCGACATGAAATTCGTACTCAGCGACCCCAAAACCCCCAGCGTAATAGTTTTTGGCTGATTTTGGATAATTATAACTAAAAACTCTAGGCGACGAGTTCCACCCTGGGCACCAGGTATCTTAGATGCCATCGCCAACATTAAATTCGTGGCCGGCGACCCCAAAAACCCCCCGACTAATAGATATTGACTGATTTTTAATGATTATAACATAAAGCTCTAGGCGACGAGTTCCACCGTGGGCACCAGGTACCTTGGAGACCATCGCCGATATGAAATTCGTGCTCAGCGATTCCCAAAACCCCCGAGTATAAAAATTCAACTCATTTCCGTCAATATTTCCCAAGTTCTAAATTTTTAATTTTCACCTCTTCGAGATGCACTTTTAAAATGCATTTTCTTATGCACAAAAAATTTTGCCCTAGATAAATTTAGTTCACAAAGTTGCCTGACACTCTCTTTAATCGAATGCAAAAAGTTCCATAACGATTCATCTTACTGCACAAAATTCCTAGGTTTTGGGCTTTTTAGTGCTTCGTTGCTTCGTCTATTTAGAATGGGCAAATAGAGGAGTGACGATAGACGGCGACGTTTTCAACGGTTACTCCGAAAGAATTTTCAGAAAAGCACTTTCTGAAAAACAAGAAGGAATACTTCTAGGTTTTAGTCAAGAAGATCTGCAAACACTACTTGATAGTGTCGTTGAGAGTTGTAGGGAGGCAGGTCTGTATCTGAACATACGAAAAACCAAAATACTCGTCATAAGTAAACAGCAGCATATAAAAGCGTCTATATATGTAAATAATACCAAACTTGAGCAAGTTGATAAAATCGTTTACCTTGGACAGCAACTAAATTGTAACGCAGAAAGTCACGGCGAAATTAGATCTAGGATAGAGTAGGCTAGAGCCGCTTCTAGAAAGATGTCCAGGATGTTATTATAACAGAGACCTAAAATTGGCATTGAGGATCTGCCTACTTCGCTGCTACGTGTTCTCGGTCTTACTTTATAGTGTCGAGTCCTGGACTGTGAATAAAATTGTTTTAAATCGCCTTGAGGCTTTCGAAATGTGGTGCTATAGAAGGATTTTAAAAGTTTCTTGGGCGGAGAAGATTCGAGACTCCACAATATTAGAACGTCTCAGCAAGACTACTGAGATCATAAAAAGCATCAAGCAGAGAAAGCTGGAGTATTTCGGACATGTAATGAGAGGTCCCAAATATAGGTTGCTACAAAATATCATGCAAGGAAAAATAGCAGGCAAACGCAGTCCAGGACGAAGAAGAACCTCAAGGTTGAAGAACTTGCGAGATTGGTATGGTATTGATACAAGCATGCTATTTAGGGTGGCAGTGACATGGTACATGAAGAAGAAGAAGATAGACGGCGAAAACCTAAACTATCTGAGATTTGCCGATGATATTACGCTAATAGCAAAAGACAGAGAAGAATTCCAGGAAGTGCTATTGGACCTAAATACCAAATCAAAAGAAAAAAGATTAAAAATAAATCAAACAAAACGTAAACATCTAACCAATCTCTAGATATAAATGGAAATATAACTCTGGACAACAATAATATAGAAAAAGTTGAGTCGTATAATATACTTGGGACAAAAAATTGAACTGTTAAAGCTTAAGGCTATTAGTCCATTCTTTCACGGTTTTTGCTCTAAATTTTAAAGAACCGCTTGGATTGACATGAAATTTGGCATACGTATAGCTTACATGTCAAAGAAGAAAAGTGATATTGTGCCGATGTGTGCTTTTGCCCTGGGGGTGAGTTTCACCCCCTCTTGGGGGTGAAAAAATATATGTCCAAAATAAGTCCGGAAATGGGTAAACTGACTAATTTTAAGTAACTTTTGTTTTATAGAGCTTTTTCGCCAAGTCAACACTTTTCGAGTTATTTGCGAGTGAATATGTTCATTTTTCAACAAAATAACCACATTTTTAGACGGTTTTGTGCAAATAACTCAAAAAGTAAGTATTTTGTCGAAAAAAACGTTCTTAGCAAAAATATAGCCTATAAAAAAGTAAAAAAAAATGGTGTACGCGTTAGGTCTCTGGATCTCGTAGAACCAGAGTTATAGCCAATGAAAAATAGATTCATATTCACCAAATTTCAAATAGAATATTTCGACGTGAAATATTCAAAAAATTAAGCACTTTTTGGGGAAAACCCGTTATAACTTTTTTAAAGTGTTTAAAAAGCTTTATTTCTGTTTTTACAAAAAGTTTCTAGCATTAAATTTAAGCAAGTTACGCTCAAAATAAAGTTGATCCCTTTTGTTTTTGCAAAAAAAATCGGGAAAACCACCCCCTAATTAGCAACTTAAATGAAATTAATCGTTACCGCTCCACAAATTATTTTACTTATGTTGTGTTTATATTATAGTCTGTAAGTTTCATCGACTCAAAGTGCTTATTTTATACATTCGTGATCAGTGACTCGTTCAACCCCTTTTAACTACAGCCCTTTCAGTAATATGGACTTTGAACCGACGAAACTTACAGATCCTATAAACAATATACACGAGTCAAGAAACTTGTGAAGTCGTAACGATTAAGGTTATTTAGGATAATAATTAGGGGGTGATTTTCTCGATTTTTTTACCAAAACCAAAAGGGACTAACTTTATATTGAGCGTAACTTGTTTAATTTTGATGCTAAAAATTTTTTTTATAAAACAAAAATGAAGCTTTTTTTAAACACTTTAAATAAGTTGTAATGAGTATTCCCCGAAATGTGCTTCATTTTTGGTTATTTCACGGTAAAGTATTCCATTTGGAATTTGACGAATATTAATCTATTTTTCATTAGCTATAACTCTGCTTCTGCTAGGTGTAGAGACGTGATATATACACCATTTTTTTAAATTTTTGACAGGCTATATTTTTGCTAAGAATTTTTTTTCGATAAAATTCTTACTATTTGAGTTATTTGCGAGAAACCGTCTAAAATCGTGGTTATTTTGTTGAAAAAATGAACATATTCACTGCCAAATAACTCGAAAAGTATTGACTTAGTGAAAAAACTCTATAAAACAAAAGTTATTTAGAATTAGCCAGTTTATCCATTTCCTGACTTTCTTTGGACGAATATTTGTTTACCCCCAAAAGGGGGTGAGAACCACCCCCAGGGCAAAAGCACATGTCGGCACAATATCACTTTTTTCCTTTGACTTGTTAGCTATGTGTATGCCAAATTTCATGTCAATCCAAGCGGTTCGTTAAAATTTAGAGGTTTTGCAATATTTTACCGTTAAAGAACGGACTATATGGGTACATAATTCGCAAATATTTTACGTGTATCCCTATTTTTTCTATCTTTACACGGCAAATTACCTGTAGTAAAATTCACACTGGTATGGATATGTTAACATTACTAGGATGTCATTCTACTTGAAAATGTCATCATTAATTTAAAGAGATGGCTTTTGAATGTTCTTGGATAACTGTTATTTTTATAATTGCAAAGTATTAATTCAGTTAATAATAAATGTGATAATTTGTTCACTAACTATGTATTCAGTGATTGTAATAATTTATTTGTACAACAAAAACTAATACTCAATCGAGAAAAGAGGAAAAGTGTTAACGTGATTTTTTAATAATATATTGTTATGGAACGCTTACAATTTTGAACATCTTTAACAACAAAATACTTGGATCACAGAATATATTATCCTGATGTATTCTCTGCTTGGATCTTCCCCAAATAATACACAATAAATAACTTTTTATTAAATTCACGTCTTAAATCAATTATTTATCAAATACACTATATATCAATAATATGTAATCAATAACTCAAAATATTCCCGATGCAATGTCAAATATTTAAAATTGTCACTGATTGTCAGTGTCTGACTGACAATATATGCTGACAATATTATATTCGGCTGAGTGCGTTGTAAGACAAAGATAGATTTGGAAAATATTACCACGGCATTGTGTTCATTTTTTTCGAATCCTGAAAAAACCAATAAATATTTTTGAAAAATTTAAATGCAGAATGAAAGACTAAATTATTACCGAGGGCTGAAAGTCCGTTAGAATAAATAAAAAGTTTATTTTGAATGAGATATTTGAAATTAAAAATCACACTAAATTTTCTCTTAGTTTTTCACCCCTGTAACTTATTAAAATAAACATTATAGCAGTTCTCAGGGACTTTCGGCCCTTGATAATAACGTAATCTTTCATTCTGAGTTTAAATTTTTCAAAAATACTTATTAGTTTTCTCAGGATTCGAAAAAAATGAATCCCCATTTGAATAGCATTGCAGCCGAAAATACGTACCGATGCTCTTAACTTAAAGGCTGATTTAAATAGAAGATGTTCCTTAGCATGGGCAGCATTTGGTTGATTATAAACAGTATTTAAATCAAACTTGCTAAACACTTTAAAGGCAAAAACGTTCGATCAGTACGCGTTGCCAGTTCTGACATACGGAACCGAAATTTGGGCTGTTAACAACAGCATAGTCCACAAACTTCAAGTCACTCAGATAGCTATGAAACGGAGAATGCTCAACATTCAAGTTCAGTGATCGCAAGTCCAATGAAGAGATAAGAACGCGATCAAAAGTAACAGATGTGATCCACAAGGTTGCCATGTTGAAATGGAACTGGGCAGGACACATAGGGCGAATGGAAGACAAACGCTGGACAAAGCGAATTCTCGAGTGGCGACCAAGTGCAAGCAAAAGAAGTAGAGGCAGACCACAAACAAGAAGAACTGACGACATGAAGGGAATGGCTGGCCACGAATGGATGCAAAAAACAGCAAAGAGATATGAATGGACTTAAGGGAGGCTGGCATCCGACGATGGATGGAATAGCTGGTGATGGTGATGACTGAAAGAAGAAGAAACTGCATTGTCAACAAGTAGAAAAGGCGCATGAAAAAAGAAAGGATTGGTCTTTCATAAACTCCACTTAAAATATCAATTTTTTAAGAATCATATGGAACAAGATGAAGAAAATCTATCGATGGTACTGGCAGATAATCGATTTTTTTTAATAAAAAAAAAACAAAATACCACTACTTAGAGACTGAATATTTATGTGATTCCGTTCGTTTATTTTGGGTCGCAAATCTTGACCTCCGCAGCGCTACTGATGTTTTATCTTCCTGTGTATAATTGGCTAGCGGTATATTCTATATACCATTAAAAGTGGTCATAATAGTGGTTTCCAAGAGATATGTACAAGAGAACAACGTAACTATCTTAATTTGATGACAATGTTTCGTTCTAGAAAACACCTGATATATCTGTGTGAGAAACAATGAGTGTACTGTAATAAGAGCACAAGAACAAGAACCCAGCCTTAGACAGAATGGAATTACTGACGGTACAGAGTGTGCCTTATTTTATACAAAGGTTATTATATCAATTACGGCATGTTTCTTTCAATTTGGTAATTGAATTTGTCTACTTATAATTTTAATGTTACTGATAAACACACAACGTATTGGTTTTCAATATGTAAGTAAAAAAATATTTTCAATGCTCTTTCGCATCATCATCGTTCTCTTTGTCTTTATCATATTATACGAGGTCACCTTCCCTAATTATCACACCTGCGCTGAAAGAAATGAAATCAGGTAAAGCACCTGGGTTTAATAGTATCCATCCTGAGTTCTTGATACACAGTGGTGCATACACGAAACAGTGGCTTGCAATATTCTTTAATGATTTACTTCAGTCAGGTAACATTCCTTTCTAACTTAAGTGAATAAAGATAATTGCAATTCCGAAATCGGGCAAATCAAACGATAAGCCAGAAAACTACCGCCCCATAACTCTACTCAGCACGGTATATAAACTATTAGAAAAGCTTCTCTTCAACAGAATTAGTCACAGGATACTAGAAAACGTCCCCATTGAACAAGCTGGCTTCCGCCCTCATCGAAGCTGTGCGGACCAAGTGCTGTCAGTAACAACTTTTATAGAAGCTAATTTTCAAAAGAAACAAAAGACAGTAACAGTATTCATAGACCTAACAGCAGCATATGATACTGTTTGGAGACAGGGATTAATATATAAACTGGCCCGTATTATCCCCTGCAGAAAGATAATTAACCTCATTGACAACATGCTGACAAACAGAGCTTTCCAGGTTATAATGGGAAAGGAGATGAGTAGACAGATGAAACTTAACAATGACCTTCCACAGGGTTCTGTCCTTGCCCCTTTACTTTTCAGCCTCTATATTGCTGACATGCCTGAAACCGAATCTCGGAAGTTTGGATATGCTGACGACTGGACCTCTGCAACAAACCACCAATCTTTAGAAACTACAGAAATCACTCACAAATGACATATGCATCCTCAGCGAATACCTTAAGAAATGGAGACTACAACCAAGTACTACAAAAACTGAAGTATCAGCTTTTCATCTCAACAACAAGCTGGCAAACAGAGAATTGCTAGTGTATTTTAATAACAAGCTGTTGAAACACAATAAATACCCGAAATACCTTGGGGTTACTCTAGACAGAACGCCCACATTCAGAGAACACCTGACGAAAACAGCAGCAAAACTGAAAATACGCAACAATATAATACAGAAACTTTGCGGCACTACATGGGGGTCCACAGCATCAACTTTAAGATCCTCTGCTCTTGGCCTGATATATCCGGTGACAGAATACTGTGCACCAGTGTGGCTAAATAGCAGGCATACCCACCTGGTCGACACTCAACTAAACCGTGCTATGCGTATGATAACAGGCACAATTAAGCCCACCCCTACAATGTGACTACCTACCCTTAGCATATAGCACCAACCAACCTACGCCGCGAACATGCATTGGTTAAAGAATATAACAAAATAATGGACAGTCGCCAGCTTCTAGTCCACAACAACATCCCAGATATTCTTGGAAACCGTCTCCGATCCAGGTTACCCCCTCTACATACTTCTCAAGCGCTGCAGCAATCCAACTTTGACTTTAATACCCGATGGAGAGAAGATTGGGAAAGTAACACAGATCCGCATTACGATAGTCTACCGGACGTCATAGAAAAAACTGGCGAATTTGAACGTCCCCGTAAGATTTGGGCAGCCCTTAATCGAACTCGAACAAACTGTGGAAGATGCGCGGACTCCCTCTACAGATGGGGTAAACTTCCCTCGCCTTCTTGTGACTGCGGCGCTGCAAGACAGACGACCAGACACATTGTTCAGGACTGTCCACGCAGAGCATACACAGGCGACCCTATACACTTTGTAATGGCAACCGAAGGGTCAATCGAATATATAAAAAAATTGGACATATGTTTGTGATGCATTGTATAATGCATAAATGTAAATATTCTGTGATGTACTTAAGCCATACGCTAAATAAATAAATTCCCTAATTATATTTCTTCATAAGTTTCTTTCTTAAATTATCAATATCCATCCCCTTTATCGACATGCCGTGCTAAGCGTCTCCCCTAGGCCTTCTTTGGTCTACTCTAAGCAATTTCATAAGCAGTTCCGTCCATCATAGTTGGTCTTATGGTTGTTCCATAGAATTTTCCTTTTAATTTCATTTCAATCTTTTTGTCAAACACTACATCTCCCGCTTCTTTTCACTTCATCAATTGACAATAACAGTGAAGGCATTATGTGTTTATTTTTGTAATTCTATAGTAAAAAATATAACGTTGGCAATTTATGTGGACATCATAAAACCAATTATCCGCAGTTTCCTAATCTGTATCCACCAAATTCCAAATTAAGGTCAGCTAAATTTGCTTCTATGTCATCATCTTCCTTCTAAAACAAAACAACTAGTAAGGTACGACCATGTACAAAGAATGCCAAACGAGAGGATCCCTAAACACATTTTGGCGCATGGACACCACAAGGAAGAAGGGAAAGAGGAAGGTTGAGAAGAAGCTGTAGGGAGGGAATTGGAAAAGAACTAGAGGCAAGAGAAATCCATCCAGGTCTATGGTTAAACTGTGAATAATGGTGGTTAGGAGTCGGAAGGCGTCGGAGAACGCTGTAAACTAGTAATAAACTTGCTTCTAAAAATCAAATTTAATTAAACTCCAGTCAATTTTGTCGAGCTTTAGGAATCAAACTAATATTCTGGTTAAAGCCAGTCTTGTTATTGTCTGTAATATTCGTACAGAACGCCAGTATATATTGTGGTGTATAAAGGGAGTGTTTAAAAAAAACTTTGAAGATGTACTTTAATTTATCATTTCAAAACATTATTTCGTAAATCCCCATCTAGAGACAGATAACCAAACGACACATAACTGCAACTAACACGTCTTTTGAAAATAATTTAAAGCATTAATTGAAGGACTGTATTGAATTCAGCTTAGACCTTGACGAAATGATAGATTTGACAGATATTCCACAATTAGCAGCTTTCATACGTTTTATTTCACCTTTCAACTTCATTGCTAAAGAAGAACTATTAGGTTTAGTGACATTTCAAGAGTCAAGCTGTGGTGCCGATATTAAAAATGCATTAGATTCTATAATGAAAACTTTTGATATGACTCTTAATAAACTTGTAGCATTCTTCAATGCTGAAAAACAGCAGTTTTTTTTATATAAATGCAGACAAGAAAATCTGAAAATTAAAGGAATAAGTAACTCAGAAAACACAAAAAATCGCCGATATAACTTAAGTAACCGCATTTTAAATGTCAATAGTGTCAAAATTTCATTAATGTCAGTGTCAAAATTTCATAATATCAATGTCAATTTAATGTCAATTTTAAAATCAGGCTGACAGCGGGAGGCAAACATAAATGTTATTCTATCAGTTCTTAACGTGTTTTAAGTAGATCATTTTAGTTGCGTTTATTTGTAATTTTGTTTTGTACAAGGATTAATTTAACATTTTTACTGGAATAATCGATAAAATGCTTCGTTTCTGTTGTGTTTTGAAGTGTGGAATGCGAAGTAATCGTGTTAAAGTTCAGTTTTATCGGTTACCATCAGTGCTACATTTTAAGCGTAAAACCAACTGAACTAAATAAGTTATGATCTGCGAGACATAAACAATGGTTAAATATAATAATAAAGCTATAAAATGTACTATAAAAGTGCCAAATAACTAACTACTGTGCCTACAAGCAACTAATGTATTGTCTGACAATAACTTTCGAAAATATTCACTTATCTTTATTTATTCCCTGCTTAAAACTAAATAAAATCCTTCAAGTACTTCTACAACTAAAAACTACACAAAATCAACAACAAAATGTTCTAGTCTAGTAAAATAAAATTACACTACATGTAAATCAAAATGTAAATTCGTACAGGTTGAAACAAATTTTATGTCAAAGTTTAGGTGGGTACAAAAGATATTTTCAAAAACGTATCCAAATCATGCAGGGGGATCATTGTTTAAATAATTAAAAATGGGTCATTTTTGCAAAAAAATTACTTTTTTAACTGCTGAGGTCATTCAATTACTAATGAAGATCTATAGGATTATTTTCTACAAATTTGAAGGGTAAATCTTTCACATAAGACTTATTAGATTAAATTGGACCCCCTATTAATTTAAATAATTCTACATAAAACTTTAAAAACAAATTTGCAAAATATTATTTTTAGCGTTTTAAATAAGCACTATAAAATATCTTATTTTACAGACTAAGTTGCGCTATGTTACCAGTATTAAGCAAAAAAAAATTGGTCAAAAATATTTAATATTTTTTGAGATATTGAATTTGTTTATTAAATGTTACTATATTTTCAATTGCAAAAACGCGGTTGTTGCCAAAGACTTATTCACCTGTATCGAATCTTATTATTTTTATGTATGTTTTCGATGAATGTATTGATAAATTCAAATTTCAATTAAACTTCCCCCAAAATGGCATTTGAAAGTTATTCAAATTTGTTTATAATTTGTTTTTTTAATAACGTCGCGGGGATTAAATATTTTGAAATGCCGTTTCGAAATTGAGTTCCTGGGAATTTTTCACTAATTATCAAATTTTTTTGTCTTTTTTTCCTCTTCTTTTTTTTTCTTGGAGTTATATTACTACGGGCCATTTTAGGGTTAAGTTTCATTAAGCATGTCGATTCTCTAAGTTGTAGATTGTAGACATAAAATTATTAAGAATTAAATAAAATTTCTTTAATAAAATGTGGCTACTTACTGAGTTACAGGGTGTTTCATTAAAAATTTTTAAAATTATTGTTACCAAGTACTTCAAAACTATTTGACGTATCCTTATCATACTTGGCAAAAAGTGTGGGTACTATAGAGTCTACTAAATTGTGATAAACAAAAGTTTCTAGCTACTACCAGAGGCGTACGACAGGCAACGGCGGATCCAGCAACCTTGCAAGGAGGGGGCAATGAAATAAAAATTTTCTCGTCGCTCGCGTACGCAGGATTCTCTTTCGGTATGGGTTGTTACTTTATTTTTCTTCATGTACCTACCATGTCCTTTCAGAACGTTGGTTACTATCATAGCTATCTTAATTTTATTCACTGCCACCCTAAATCAACCACGAAGTGCTTTTTCGTCCTGGACTGCGTTTGCCTTCTATTTTCACTTGCATAATATTTTGCAGCAACCTATATTTGAAACTTCTCATTATATGTCCAAAATATACTCCAACTTTTCTCTTCTTGATGCCTTCTATAATCTCAGTACTCAGTAGTCTTGCTGAGACGTTCTAGTATTGTGGAGTTTTGAATATTCTTCACCCAAGATACTTTTTCTTCTATAGAACCACATTTCGAAAGCCTCAAGGTGATTTAGGTAAGTAGATCGATTTTATTCACAGTCCAAGACTCGACACCATACAGTAAGACCGAGAACATGTACTTTGGAGAAAGAATTCTGTTTTATGTTACATTAAGTTATTCAGTTGTCAACAGGACACAAAACTCACTATTTATTTTCAATCGTAATTATCTCTTTCTTAAAAAAAGGCGACACCAGGCGAAGTCTCAAGGAGGGGGCAATTGACCCCATTGACCCCCCCACCCTTGGATCCGCGCCTGACGACAGGGGACAGTGAATGATTGACCCTTTCCAAATTCTACGCCACTGAGGGAATTACTATTTTAGCGAAATTTTTCGATTCTCCAATACTTTCTATGTAAATAATATACTCTTTACTGGTAACGATTAAGTCATTAGTTTTTGAGATATTGGACGTTAAAAATGAAATGGCATAGTTATTTTGATTTATTCATTCATTCATTTTAAACTTCCAATATCTCTCAAACTGATGACTTTATCGATACCAATAAAGTTAGTTACATACAAAGTATTGGAGAATCGAAAAATTTCGCTAAAATAGTAATTCACTAAGTGGCGTAGAATTTGGGAAGGGTTAATCATTCACTATCCCCTGTCGTACGCCTCTGGCACTAGCTAGAAACGTTAATTAATCACAATTTAGTAGGGTGTATAATAGCCACACTTTCTGCCAAGTATGATAAGGATACGTCAAGTAGTTTTAAAGTACTTGGTAACAAAGATTTTTAATTTTTTAAATAAAACACCCTGTAACTCAGTAAGTAGCCACATTTTATTCGAGAGATTTTAGTTAAATATTAATATTTTTAGGTCTAGAATCTACAACTCAGAGATTCGACATTCTTAATAAAATTCAACCCTAAATGGGCCCGTAGTAATATAACTCCAAGAAAAAAAGAAGAAGAAAAAAAAACGACAAAAAAATTTTGTTAATTAGTAAAAAATTTCCAGGAACGCAATTATCGAAACGGCATTTCAAAATACTTAATCCCCGCGACGTTATTAAAAAAACAAATTATAAAGAAATTTGAAGAATTTTTAAATGCCATTTTAGGGGGGAGCTTAATTGAAATTTGAATTTATCAATACATTTATCGAAAACATACATAAAACTAAAAATAATGAGATCTTAAGCAGGTGAATATTTCTTTGGCAACAACCGCATTTTTGCAATTGAAAATATAGTAACATTTAATAAACAAATTCATTATCTCAAAAAATATTAAATATTTTTTGACCAATTTTTTTTACTTAATACTGGTAACATAGCGCAACTTCGTCTGTAAAATAAGATATTTTATAGTATTTATTTAAAACGCTAAAAATAATTTTTTGCAAATTTGTTTTTAAAGTTTTATATACAATTATTTAAATAAATAGGGGTTCAAATTTAATTCAGTAAATCACATGTGAAAAATTTACCCTTAAACTTTGCAGAAAAAAATCCCATAGACCTTCATTAATAAGTGAATTACCTCAGCAGTTTAAAAACTATTTTTTTTTTGCAAAAATGATCTCTTTTTAATTATTTAAACAATGATCCCCTTGTATGATTTGGATACTTTCTTGAAAATATCTTTTGTACCCACCTAAACTTTGATATAAAATTTGTTTTAACCTGTACGAGTTTACATTTTGACTTTTTTTTATTTTATTAGGCTATTCGCCAAATACAACTAAAAAACTATTAAAGGGGCAAAAAATTTAAGAAACACGATGTCAAAAAATATAAACAAATAAATGTTCGTTCTCAGACCCTCTGTCGCGGACTTTTAGTCATGGCATGCTCGTCAACTAGTCCTTGACTGTCCCTGCGAATACACTCATTAATTGTCTCCCAGCGATGACATAAACGTCAAAGTCCTGAAATGCTCTATTTAATGGAGTAAACTTATCTGCGATTGAACCAATTACAAACAAGCATTACAACGCGGTAAATTTGAATTACTCCTTCTAGTTTAAAAACGAGGATAGATTTTTCCCTTTCTGTTCCGTTTTGGGGTTGAAAATACAAATCACGATGAATTTTTAAAAAACCAGATCTTAAGAGCACACAGTAGCGATCAAAAGGTATCAACAAACGCAGTCCAAGATTGCGAAAGTCCTGCGAACTTTCAAAATTGAGGCGACAGTGCGTCGGTAATTCGACACTGACAGTGACGTTTATACTATCAAAAACATGTCAAAAACAATAATTTTTATACACATAGGCGCGAAATGTTGCCAAGTCAGTGACGTTCGATTTCTTGTTATAAGAAAATCGATTTTTAGTAGTTCCAATGTGACACAAAATCTAGGCACAGGATAAAAAAGTTAATTTGAAGAAAGTGTATTTTTTTGTCTTTCTTAATGGCGGTACAGGCTCCTTTTTTCAATATTTTATTTAGTTATTGAGTAATATTTTTGAAATTGGGCTTTGCACCGCCATTCTTTATTATATTACGAATGTATGTGCCAAAAATCTCGACAAATTTTGGAACGCGTTTGTTGCTACCTGTTGATTTTATAAATTAAAAAACTAATTTACAATAATTGGCACCATCACAACATCTGGCGCGGCCCAAATAGCGACAACTCTATCTTGTTGGTAATAGCCTACCTACGAGATATGCACGGTAAATTGAAGATGAAATTACAAAAAAATATGTATGCCTTTGGGCTTTGCACTTTATAATGCTCAAAAATTTGCAGTATCTAGATTTCAATACATATCTTTTTTAAAGTACTAAGTTTTCAATCTAATGACACATAAAACAACATCAAAAATGTTGCTTCACATCATACCAGATTGAAAACAATGGGAAACTTCTCTGGTTACACCTCCGAGGCTTCTAAAATTAATTCCTTAGTCTCAGCATCTGTTATGGCTTGCAAATTGTAGAAGCCTCGGAGGTGTGACCAGAGAAGGTTCCTATTGTTTTCAGTCTGGTAGGATGTACAGTAGCATTTTTTGGTGTTGCTTTATGTGCTATTAGATTGAAAATTTAGTCCTTTGCTAGCAGTTGCCGCTAGGGCATCCATGTCATTTCGTTCGTTGCAATTCGTGACTGCATGCCGGGGTTTGTCCTAGTTGGGTCAACGAGAGCAGCATATGTGCCTCCTGTTGAGAGACTAATAAGTTTCGAAACCGGTAGAGGTGCTTGCAGAACTCTGTATTGAACTATAATATGGTGCGGCTGTAGTTTCGTGTTGCAACGAAATTGAAAATGGTTATTCATTTTTTATTTACATATCTTTCTTTATAATTCTCGTATCAATTTGGCGCGTGAAGTTAGGCGTGTTGATGACAGTTGCGATTTTGGGGTCTACCCATTTATCATATGCTTAACCTTAAATTGTAAATCCAAAAATGTCAGTTGAAGGCGCTAGGTGTCGCGTCAGTCGTGCACGGAGCGAATAACTAACTTTTTTTTATGTAATTATGTTTATTTACAATCTACATCATTAAAAGAGTATTAAGTAAATGTTTTCCATGTTTTTGGTCATGAAGAAGAGACTTCCAATGATGTCTCATCTTATTCTATTTATGTTTAAAGTTTTAAAATAGGTCCTGAGGCCAGGTTATATCTAGTCTCCTTGTGACAGGGCCATTATGAAATAATTCCCTTACTAATTCGTTGTCATGGTGAATGGTACGCTCGTTTTGTGATTCCGAGGCTCGATGGATTTCTTCTCTAATGAAAGGTATATTTAAGTCTTCGTGAAGTGTTTGATTAGTTACATACCAGGGTGCATCCACTATTGATCTTAGAACTTTCGACTGAAATCTTTGAATGATATTCAGTGATGTTGAATTTGCACAGCCCCAGAGGTGTAGTCCGTAGCACCAAATAGGTTTGATTATTGCTTTATACAGAAGAATTTTGTTTTGGATGTTGAGTTTTGATCTGCGTCCAAGGAGCCAATACATTTGCCGAAATTTCAAGTCTAGTTGTCTTCTTTTAGTCTGTATATGTTTTTTCCAAGTAAGACGTTGGTCAAGATGGAGGCCAATGTATTTAGCTTCTGTTACTGTTGGTATTCGTACATTTTCCATTCTTACAGGTGGGCATGTGTTGTGGCGGTTTGTAAACGTTATTTGAGATGATTTTGTTTTATTTACTTTAGTTCGCCATTTCGTGTACCATTCACTGAGTATGTCCAGATGGTGTTGCAGGTCTTGTGAGGCTTGTATGTGATCTTCATTTACTGCTAGTATTGCTACGTCATCAGCAAAGGAAGCGATCGTAGTATTAGGAGACTCTGGTATATCGGCTGTGTAGAGTGAGAAAAGTAGAGGTCCGAGAACACTACCTTGCGGAACTCCGGAGTTAATAGGACAGAGGCTGGATTGTTGGTCTTTGAATTTTACTGAGAAATATCTATTTGATAAGTAGGATTTGATTAGGAGGAAATAGTTACTAGATAGTGCTAATTTTACTTTGTAAAGCAGTCCTCTGTGCCAAACTTTGTCAAACGCTTGTGAGATATCTAGGAATACAGCGTTGCAGTATTTCTTTTCTTCGAGAGTTTTTGATATTTCATTTACTATTCGATGGACTTGTTGTGTAGTAGAGTGATTTTCCCGAAAACCAAACTGATGTTCTGGTAGTAATGTTAGGAATTCATGGTCTGCGTATATTCTTTGTAGCAGCAATCTTTCAAAAACTTTGCTAACGATTGGGAGTAGGCTGATGGGTCGATAAGATGTTACTTCATTGGGAGCTTTGCCTGGCTTAAGGATCATTATAATTTCTGCAAATTTCCATATTTTTGGAAAGTATGATAAACTTAGCATGCGATTAAATATTACTGTTAGCATAATAATGGCCTTACGAGGAAGTTGTTTTAGTACTTGTGCCGAGATTAAGTCATGACCTGGAGCTTTTCGTGAGTTGAGTTTGATTATTTCTTTCTTGACTTCTATAGGAGTAAAACTTTTGATTGGAAGGGACATTTGACATGCTGCGCTAATTAGTTCTTCCACTTCTTTATCAAGGTCTGGTGGCTCGGTTTGAAATACACTCGTAAGATGTTCAGTAAAGACGTCCGCTTTTTCTTTGTTGGAACGAGCCCATTCGCCATTTGGTTTATGGAGGGGAGGAATAGTTGTGTATGGTTTTTTGAGTTTCTTAGTCGCCTTCCATAGCGTCTGATCATTTGCTGTAAGGTTTGTAATGTAATGTTCGAAGGTTTCGTTGTTTGCAGCTTTGATGGCTACTCCAAATTGTCTACGTAGTCTATTGTATATATGTTGATCTATGTTGTTTCTAGATCTTTGCCAGTTTCTTCTCGCACGACGTTTTTCAGCAATGAGTTGCCGAATGTGTAGGGGAACATTTGTTGTATGTGTCGGTCTGCGTTCAGTTCGTGGTGTAGATTGCCATGCCGCTTCTTGCACAAGGGTGGTGAAATATTGAGCTGCTGTATCTATATCGTGTGGAGATTTGATTCGCAAATTAAGATTAATGTTTTCTTCTAGGTAGTATTGAAAATCTTCCAAGTTGGTGTTTATTGACGCTAGTCGAGGAGGGGGTGTGTTGGTTATAACTGTGGTACTCTTGTTCATAATAACTGGTGTATGATCAGATGAGAGGTCATAGCTGGATTCTATTAGACAGTTGTTTCTGGATTCTCCTTTGCTTATGTAAAAGTCTAGCATAGCTGGAAGTTTTCTGGGGTCACTTGGCCAGTAAGTAGGGATTCCGTTGGTGTGGCAATCGTAGTTGTTGTCGGTCATTGCTTTTAAAAGGTTACGACCTTTTGTTGTTATGAGTCTTGAGCCCCAATGTGTGTGTTTCGCATTCCAATCTCCCCCGGCTATAAATTTACTGCCAAGTAATTGAAAGAAGGCTTTGTATTCATCTGTGGAGATTGCATGACGAGGTGGGCTGTAGATTGCAGATATGTTAAAGTGCCATGGCGTTGCATTCACCTGAACAATTGCTGCTTGAATTTTTTCTGTTGCATATTTTGGCAATTCATGATGTGATATACAGCTTCGCATGATTATGGCCGAGCCACCATGAGCAGTACCATCGGGGTGAGGTGTACTATATGTAGTATAGAGCGGAATATTGAACATAGTTAGATCAGTAAAGTGGGTTTCTGAAATAAGCAGTACATCGATTTTATTCTGGTTTAAGAAAGTGATTACTTCCTGCTTATGGTTTAGCAGGCCATTAGCGTTCCATGTGGCAATTCTAAGTATGTTTAACATTAACAATCCCTTCGGTTAATGACTTGTGTGAGTAAGTTTAATATCATACTATTTTGACTCATGAGTTGTGAGAACATGTTTTTGAACTCGTTAAGGAATGTTATTAGTTGTAGTTCTATGTTAGTTTTAGGTTCTTGGTCGCGGTTGATTTGATTTGCTGTCACATTTGCATATGTTCTATGATGATTTTTTAGAGTAGTGTTTAGCTGATTTGTTTCATTTCTTACATGTGGGTTGTTAAATGTTGTTCTTTGGGGCTGTTGGTTTCCTCTTTTTGGCATATTTCTGTTTTCTACTAGTTCCATGTAGACAACACAGCCCTTATAGTTAGCAGGGTGATCTTGTTTGCATAGTGCACACTTAGCGGGAGTGTTTCTAGGTTTTTTACAAGATTTTGTATCATGTTGTTTCCACATTTGACGCAGTAGTGTGGTGTAGTGCAATATGTTTTACTGTGACCGTAAGCTTGACAACGCATGCATTGGATGATTGAGTTTCTCTTCTTTGGTGCTTCCACTGCTATTTTGGTGTGACATAAGAATTCTAGATTAAATATGTCTTTGTTGTTACTCTTGGGTTCAAGGTCTATAAAAAATAAGGATAAGGGTTCCTTTGTTTGTTTGTGTCGGACGTTGGTTATATTGCGAACTTTATGGCCGGCATTTTCTAACTCCTTTGTTTTATCTGTTGTGGGTATAGAGTGATGGATATGTCTTATTACCACTCTGTAGGCACGTTCTTCCTTTATTTGGTAAGTGTGGTGAACGATTTTTTCGTCTCGTAAATGTCTTACCAGTTGACGATAGGTATCTGTTTTATGTGTTATAACTTTGACAGTGTCGTTTGGCAGGGTTCTGGTATAGTAGGTTTCTTTTTGTATAATTTGTGCAAAGCTATCGAGCATATCTTTAAAGTTTTTGACACCATATATGAATATTGGAGGTGGTCTTGGTACCGGTACCTTCTGTTGTTTTTCATTTCAGTGTGTTCAGTGTTCTCGTCGTTTGATAATGCACTGTATCGATTTTGTATTTTTGTTGGTGGTGAATTGGAAGAATTAGAATCGTTATTTTTGAATTTACGTTTTTTGACTACTTGCCATGAGTTCTTATTTTGGGCTTCTTTGTCTTCGTCTTCGCTAAACTCAATATCCGAATTTTCTGAATGTATATTTTCAAGATTTATCTGTCTTTTTGAGGTCTGCTCTGCAGTGGATGGGTTGTTTTGGACGTAGTACATTGGTTGTGATTGTAGTGGAAATTGTTGTAGTTGTGCTGGAAAAATGAATTGATTTTGTGGAATGTTTGCTATAGGAGTATTTGCCTCTTGACAGTAGTAAACGGAATTTGGTGCATTTTCGGAAGTGTTTTCTGGGGGCGAATATTGTTTGGGAGTTGGGTACATGTTCCTGGATGTATATTAATAGTGGACCTGCTGTTTACCTACAATCTCTGCTAATACCAAAATAGACACTGGTTGTATGTATTCCGTATGTGTGAATTGTTCATTGTAGAAAAACAGAATTTGGTACGTCACTGTCACTTCACTATTTATTTTATACTTACTTACTTACTTAATCAGTAGACCCATTAGTACCTTTCGGTGTAGGGCCATTTATAATACAATTCATTAAATTACAATTCAATAAATTACAATATTTTACAATCTTCTGAATTGTCCTAGCTCTTAACGAACTTTCTCCATTCCTTCCTATTGGATGCCATCTGTGTTGCTTCCTGCCAAGTCTTACCCTTACTCTGCAGTATCTGCGAAATGTCACTGTTCCATTCTTTGATGGGCCTTCCTCTTCTATTCTTACCTATTGGTTTGGCTTCCCACACTCTTTTCACTTGTCTATCATTGTCCATCCGGGTTAGATGTCCGAACCATGCCAATTTTTTCTTCTTGATTGAGTCGAGTATCGGCTTGATTTTGAGTCTTTCTCTTATTTCTTCATTTCTGATTCTATCTGTTCTTTTTACTCCTATCGTTCTTCTGAGGTATTTCATCTCTGCTGCCTGTATTCTGCTCTGGTGTCTTTTGTTTAATATCCAATTTTCTGCTCCATATGTCACCGTAGGTCTATATATTGTTTTGTATATTGTCATCTTGGTCTTTGTTGATATTTCTTTGTTATTAAGGAATCCTCTATTTAGTGCTTGGAATAGTTTTCCTGTGTTTTCCATTCTGTTGTTAAGATCGTCCTCTATGTCTCCTTTGTTGTTGATTACTGTTCCTAAGTATTTGTATGAATTTGTCTGTATTAATTGATGTTGGTCTATCATTATTTCTATTTGATCTTCCGTCCCTTGTTTCCTTGATATTTTCATTATCTGAGTCTTCTCTTTGTTTACGTTTAAGTTGTATTTGCTTGCTTCTAGGTTCCATTTCTCTAAGTTGTATTTCAGTTTTTCTGCTGTTTCCGCAATTAGTACTATGTCGTCTGCAAATATACACATCTCAGCGTTTATCATTTGCATTCTGTTCCAACCGATGCAGTATTTCTTGAAAGTTTTCTTACATTCTTTCACTATCTCATCTATTACATTTATGAATAGCACTGGGCTGAGACTTCCCCCTTGTCTAACTCCTTGAGTTGTTTCAAATGGTTCTGACTGTATATTTAACATTCTTACTGTATTTGTTGTTTTCATGTATATACTCTTTGTTGCTTCTATCAGTTCTTCGCTTACTTCCTTCTTCTTTAGGCTTTCCCATATATCTTTTCTTTTGACTGAGTCGAAGGCTTTTTCCATGTCTATAAAGCTCAGGTATATTTCTCTATTTTTCTTTAGTGCTTTTTCTATTACTTGTTGCATGGTAAATATATGGTCTTGTGTGTTGTGTCCTTTCCTGAATCCACTTTGTACGTCCTCTAATTTATGTTCTATTTCTTTTCTGATTTTCCTTTCTATTATGGTTTCGTATACTTTTGCTGCTACACATAGTAGTGATATACCTCTATAGTTCTTACAGTCTCTTGTGTTTCCTTTTTTGTATATAGGTACAATTACTGCATTTGTCCATTCTCTGGGTATTACTTTTCTCTTCCATATTAGGTTATATATGTATAACAATTTTTCTTTTGCTTTTATTCCTATATATTTCATCATTTCTGGTGCTACTTCATCGCTTCCTGGTGCTTTTCCAATCTTTATCTTTCTTATTGCTTCTTCTAGTTCTTCTTTTTCTATAGTTTCTGGATTTTCCGTGTTTCTTATGGATACTCTCTTTATGTGGCTTTCCTTCTCCATTGTGTTCACTTGATTTCCATTCAGTAACAGCTGGAAATGTTCCCTCCATCTTTCCATTATTGTTTTATCGTCATTTATTATTATTCCTTCCTTGTTCATTATTTGTTTCAGTTTCGTTTCTTTGTTGCTTCTTAGGTTTTTCAGTGTTCTATAAAATAATTTTACGTTTTCTGTGCTGTTTTCTTCCATTTTTTCTCCAAATTTTTCCCAACTTTTCTTTTTCTCTTTCCTAACTATCTCTTTAACTTTTGTTCTTTTTCTCTTATAATTTTCATATTTTTGTTGTGTTTTGTCTTGTATGTATTCTTTCCATAATTTCTTCTTTTCTTTTATTTCTCTTTTCACTTCATCGTTCCACCAAGACGTTCGTTTCCCTCTGTTGTTATTTCTTGTGGTTCCACATATTGATTTAGCTGTTTTTATCATCGCATTTTTAAATTTTCCCCATTCTTCTTCTATTGTTTCTGTTATTATATGTTCATTGTCTATTTCTTTCTCTAGCCCTTCTGTGTATCTTATTTTCGTTGTTTCTTCCCTTAGTTTATAAATTTTTATTATTTCTTTGTGTTCTCTGTTTATGTTCTCATTTCTTTTTATTTCTTTTCTTTTGCTTTTGAATGTGGTTTCTAGTAGATAGTGGTCACTACCAATTTCATAACTCCTTTTCACCCTTACGTCTCTTATCCAGTTCTTCTCTGTTTTTTGCACTATAGTATAGTCTATAATTGATTGTTCGTCTCTTGATTTGACTTCTCTTGTGATCTTGTGTATCCTTTTATGTTGGAAGTGTGTGTTCATAATCACCAGGTTATTGTCTAGACAGAATTCAAGTAGTAATTTTCCATTTTTGTTTATTTTTTCCTCCCCATACGGTCCGATGACATTGTTCCATTTTTCTGCTTCTTTCCCCACTCTACTGTTCATGTCTCCTGTGATCACCATTTTCTCTGTACAATCATTTATCACTTCTTGTAATTTGTCCCAGAACTCATTCTTTTCGTTTTTTGTTGCGTCTTCATCTGGTCCATAGCATATGATTAGGTTTGTATTGGTTTCCTCTGTATCCATATATATGTCTACTCTTAGTATACGTTCGTTGTAATATATCCAATTTTTTACTTTGTTGATACTATCCTTCTTAATCAGGCACGCTACTCCTGCCTGAGCTCTCTTCGTTTCTTCCACTCCACTGTATATTAGTAACATTCCGTTTTCTAATATTATTGATCCTCTTCCTTTTTTCTTTGTCTCTGTTATAGCTACTATTTCAATGTTCTTATCTCTAATTTCTTCCCCCAGTTCTATTTCTTTCCCATTTATACCTCTTACATTCCATGATGCCATTTTCAAAATTGTTCTGTTCTTTTCTATGTTTAGGTTGTACTTCAATTTGTTTTTCCTTACGTTTGTGTTATTATCTTTAAATCTGGTCATGTCCCTGTTCTTTGCCTGTTTTGTTTCTCGGTCCATCATTGTGTTTTCTACAGCTAGTTTTTTGAACAAGTTGGTTCTGTATTGTATGTTACTTTTTCTATCCGGCTTGTTTTTTGGTTCCATTTCCACTTAATGTCTTCAATAATTATGAATCCATATCCAATTTTTGTCCTTTTCCCATTAGTCTTTTCCTCTGCTGCTATCTTCCTAAGGTTTCTTTGTATTTCTATCTCTTTTAATGTTAGGTCACATTCTATATATACTCTATGTTGTTTATAGCTCATTAGTTTACCCTTTTCTTTCAGTATTTTCATTTTATCTTCGAATTTTTTACATTCTATAACACACATTGTTTCATTTATCTTTTGTACCCTATTTATTTCTGATTTTACTCCCATTTTTGCTTCTATGAAGTTCTCTATTTGCTCTGTTCCTATTGTGTCTAGTGGTAAGCCTCTCATTATTAGGTTATTTTTCTTCTTTTCTTTCTGACATGCTTCCAAGGTTATTTCTATTTTATCTATTTTTTGTTTCATCGTAGCCATTTCTTTCTTTAGATTTTCATTTTCTCTTATTATTTCTTTCATTTGCAATTTGTATTCATTATTTTCCTTCCTAATTTCTTTTAGTTCCTCAATCATATTACCCATTGTATTTTTTATATCTTCCAGGTCCTTGTTTTTCTTTTTGTTATCGCTTGCTAATTGTCTCATTAGTTCCATCATTTCGTTCTGGCTGCTGGTTTCATTCGTTGATGGTTTCGACCTGTCTGGTGTTCGGTTCACTTTTCTACTCCTGCTAAATATATCTGGCTCCTCTTTGCTTTTTCTTTTACCGTCCTCATTAATGCTATCATTACCATCCGCCATCTTTCTTCCTATTCAAATTATTAAAGTATTTATTTTATAATTATATTTTTTCTGCAGATTCAACTGCTGAAGTTAGATAAACTTAATTATCATACAAAACGTCAAGACGAACTCGAATAGTATGAATAACGAATTCAAACTTTTTTAAGAATGTCTTTAAATCACAAAATTTGCAGAGAACTTTGAAATGTGTGTTCAAATATTGGCAGTTATTTTGACACAGAATAACTAACTAACAAAAAAAAAAGAATGTGTGTGTACTTTGTACGCACGTAAGAAGTTATACTTCTATTATAATATAATCTAACTTCATATTATGATATCAACGAAATCAATATACCTATATACTTTAAACAGTTTTTTTGTATTGTATTTAAATATTAAACTTAGAAAGAACAAAAAGAATACCAAGAAAAAAGGGATATGACTGTGTCAGGATTCGAACAGGGGACCTCTCGATCCCTAGGCGAATGCTCTACCGATCAGCTACCACCACTTTTGTATTGAGTCGATCATTTTTCGGACATAATTACAATCAAGGTTACAGATACATTAATTGAAAATAAACATTTTCAATAATACTTATAAGGAGGAAGACAAATCCACAGAAATAAAAATTATAATAAATATATTTACTAAAAACACTAATAGAGAGAGAGAGAGAGAGAGAGAGAGAGAGAGAGAGAGAGAGAGAGAGAGAGAGAGAGAGAGAGAGAGAGAGAGAGAGAGAGAATATATGTTTATTGTCAAAGAAAAAATCTTGTTGACAAACACTGTTTAAGAGTTTTAAATAAATAAATTAAATTAAAATATGACTAAATATAAAATATAACACATAACACATTTACATTATATAACAACTACAAAATATGTAGTATTGTCAAAAATAAAAAACAAACAAACTACAAGCTGTAAATATACACAAGATCACAAATACATCAGCTCCAATGGTCCTCAAAAAATTCTGTCAGATCATAATAGGCCCTCTTAGCGAGCAGTCTATCTAATGAATTTCTAAACTTTCTAATAGTTTCCAAATTTTTTATTTCACTTGGTAGTTTATTAAAAATTTTGATGCCGTTAAAAATAAATGAGTCTTTGACTAGTGTGCTTCTAGGTGTAATCAAAGCTAAATTGCTAGCAAATCGTCCAGATCGATTATTATTTTCATATAGATGTTTATTCTTAAAAATAATGCTTGCCGTTTCCAAAATGAAAAGAGATACAAGTGTAAGGATACTGTGTTTAATAAATAAAGGTTTACACGTTTCTCTAGAATTTACCTGGTACAACAGGCGTACTGCCTTTTTTTGAAGCAAAAACACACTACTGAAAAGCTCCTGACTACACGCTCCCCAAAACTGAATTGCGAATCTAAGATGTGACTCTACTAGTGCAAAGTACACAGTTCTTGCTTGGGCAAAACCAAGCTCCCTTCTAGTCGACCGTATTGCATAGCATCCAGATGCAAGTTTTGAATTCAAGGCTTCGATATGCGATTTAAATTTAAGGTCAGGATCAATATTCAGGCCAAGAAACCTGACGGACAGCTGAGGTTCAAGTTCCAGATGTAATTCAGGCATAACATGTTTAAAACACAGAAGCTTGGTTTTAGAAGTGTTTAATGTCAAAAAGTTCGCCGTGCACCAATTTCCAATCATTAAGAGTTCCCTACCTACAGATTGGCGTAAGACATTCAAATCTTTAGCATGCCATATAAGAGTGGTATCATCTGCATAAAGGGTGAAATGAGCAGATACATCAAGGTAGGCTAAATCGTTTATATATACCAAAAACAGAACTGGTCCCAATACCGAGCCTTGGGGCACTCCCCAAGTTACATTCATCAAGTCAGAGTCACAGTCTGTTCTAACAAACTGACTCCTACCCGACAAATATGACTCCATCCAACTCAGTGACTTATCTTTAATTCCGTAGTGTTTAAGCTTCTGCAGCAGCAAACCATGATTGACACAGTCAAAAGCCTTCGTTAAATCACAGAACACTGCCGCAACCATCTCGCCTAAATTAATATTATTGTAAGCTATCTCTAAAAAACTGAAAATCGCGTCGGTCGTGCCAGTGTTACCACGGAAACCAAACTGTTTCGGACTTGGTAGTTGGTTAACCTCTAAAAATTGTATTAATCTTGCTTTAACAATTTTCTCTATTATTTTTGCCAACGTAGGTATCAGAGAAATTGGCCTGTAATTGGAAGGGTTTATGTGATCTCCACCCTTGTGCAATGGAATTACAACATTTATCTTCAGGAAATCGGGAAATGTGCCAGCATTAAAACTATCATTAATTAAAATAGATAAAACATCCAAAGCAGAGTTTGGTAGATTATTGAAAACTCTTATAGAGATGTCATCATAACCCGAAGAGTTTTTGTTTCTGATTGATTTAAATATATTCTTTTCACGCACACCTTATTTGCGCTATATAACTTAAACGATGTAGCGACTGTCGGTGTGCGCATGCGCCAGGAAATGTAAAAATTTACCCTCGTGGCTAAAGAAGTACTTCAATAAGTTTTTTATATAATTATAAGTAAATATATTTAAATTTTCAATACAATAATAATTTAACAATTTACTTTGTAAATTGTTATTACCTACATAATCCAACTCGTTGTTTAGTATTATTATTTTTACCTGATTTACTATTAAAATTCTGCGACAAAGAAAAAATAGATCTATCTGCAGAATGAGATTTACGCCTTCTTCGGAGAGATCCCAACGTTAAGATAAAAGCGAACGGTCCGGGAAATGGTGTCAACACCACCGTTACGGTATGTTCCACTGAAGCATAGAAAGAAAAAGTTATGGCATCAGATGCTGCAAGCGTGCTTTTTTCTCTTTGTTTGAATTGTTATTAGATGATGTGAGATTACGTAAAGAAGCAGGTGTCCGACGATAAGCTTAAAGAACTTCGACTTTGTATGAACTGGTTGTCGATGAGTGCACTACTATATACGAGGGTTGATGAATATTTGTTAAGAATAGTGCTCCTGCACAAAGGAGTTATGGATATGTATAAAAAAAGATAATATTTTTCGTTAATAACTTATTAAAAAATAACCTACAGTCCCCACAAAAAATCCAAGAGAGCCAAATCTGGTGACCTAGGAGCCATTCGATGCTGCCTCTCCTCCCAGTCTACGAGTAATGCTATAAATATTTGTTAGAAATAGTGTTACTGCACAAATGATTTAGGAATATTGCATTTGTTCGAAACATTCTTCCACATTCCGAAACATTTGCGGAGTGATTAGTAGACATTCATTGACATAAATCTTATAAAGAAACGGGTGGTGTTCTATAGATTTTACTTTTTAGGCGTCCCCACAAAAAAGTCCAGGAGAGACAAATCTGCTAACCGAGGAGGTCATTCGATGCTGCATCTCCTCCCAATCTAATGCCGTGTAAAATTTTAGTCTAAATATTGACGAACAAGTAAAGCATAATGCGGTAAAGCACCATCGTTAGGGGATGTTCCACTGAAACATAGAAAGAAAAAGTTATGGCCGTGCTTTTTCTCTTTGTTTGAATTGTTATTAAATGATGTGAGATTACGTAAAGAAGCAGGTGTACGACGATAAGCTTAAAGAACTTCGACTCTGTATGAACTGGTTGACGATGAATGTACTTACTATTATTGTATACGAGTGTTGATAAATATTTGTCAGGAATAGTATTACTGCACAAAAGGACTTATATGGATATTAGTATTACATAGAGAAACAAGATCACATTTTTCGTTGATTATTATTAAAATACACAAGGGATTTTTTATTATCTGCTAGAGAGATCTGCAATCATGCAATCTGCCTAGTAAGCAACAAGAGTTTTTTCTGACAATGAAGCAAATGACATGTAGAGTATGATTTCTATGAATAATCTCTTTTAAAGTTATATAAACCTAAGTCAAACATTGTTTTTGTGAATTTATAAACAAGTGCTTTAAAAAACGAAACTAAGGTTTGCCTGATGACCTGATGTAGATGTCATGCCAAATTCCTCTAACCGGGGTTTAATTGGGACAGAAAATACCGGCCCTTAGCATACGGACTTCATTGGCATTGCGCACGCTTAGTTGGACCGCTAACCGATTTGGGTGCATTGGTACTCTTTCACTATAGTTGACACTAAAATGATGTATGGCTTGTTTGAGATTCTAAAGGGATATCATGCTGAATGATTTCGTTACTGACGTAGTAGGGAGAATCAATAATAGCTCGCAGTACTTTATTTTGGAGCCTCTGCAAGATGGATATGTTGGAGTTGATAGCAGTTCCCCACAGCTGGATGCCATATGTCCACACAGGTTTCAAGGTTGTTTTTTATAATAATATTTTGTTGTGTAATTTTGGTTTAATAATTAGAAATACATCATATCTAGGACACATAATGCGCCATAGGGAATTTGAGCAGCTCCAGGTAATATTGGAAGGCAAAATCGAAGGTAAAATGAGTATATAAAGGAAGAAAAAATCTTGGCTCCGAAACACCGGAGATTGAACCCACACAACAGGAAATGGCTTAATTCATCAAGCCCAGAACAGAGAGAAATTTGCCATATTGATCGCCAACCTCAATAGAGAAAGCACTTAGGAGGAGGAGGTTTAATGAAATTTTTAATTTGCGACCGATTAGCCAATACATGTTCCTTAGTTTGAGGCCACGTTGCTTGCACTTGGTGTCCAAATCAGTCGTCGATCAAGGTGCATGCCGAAGTATTTGGTTTTCAATCTATTTGCTTTAATCCATATTTTTAGCCAGTTTTCGACCTTGGTCAGTTTGTTTTTAGGTATCTTATTGTTTCTTTAACTGCATTCAAAATTAGTTCCCGGTACGTCCCTTCTTAATCTTCTTGTCAATTCGTATTTTCCTTTTGTTCCTTTTGTTGGTCTTCGCAGTATTCCGCCCATCCGTTTAATTTTTCAGTAGTTTCTTCTAGAAGTAAACTTTCTTTGTTTCTTCAATACTTTGTATTATTTTGTTTAGATTCTCCAGATTTCTTAACTTTTTGGTAGACATTTTTTTACCCCTTTGTTATTTTTTCATGCAGAAAAATACAAACACTTTTTTGGACAGACAGATATAGAAAATTGTAGGTTTTTCTTGACTGGAAGTATATATTTGTTCTCGTCTTCCTAAGACGCTTCGAATTATATAGATATCGCTTGTATTATTTCGACAACTTTACCATAGTACTTCAAATTGCAACTCTGGAAACGGAAGTTTGAGGTCAAATTTCTCACATTTAATACCATATTTGGGGTTTCATTCAACACCTCATTTGTCATTCTATATGTTGCAATAACGGAGGAGTTGTGTTTACGGACGGACAGACAGACATCGATAGTTCAAGCTTTTCAAATTTTAATATTGTGAGATAAGTAAAAACAAGGCTTGTTCCAACCATAGACCAGGGCGCATCGGTAAAATATTAGTAGATTTGGACGTTGAGAGGTGACTCAAATTTTTTTGCAGAAATTGCTTGAAAATGACTCAAATAATGATATTTGAGTTATCCTCCCTCTCAAAAATGTCCGGAACATTGTTTAAATAATCAAAATGTCAAAAAATGAAGGAAAAATTCGATTTTTTTCTTGGTTTTTTGATTATAACTTTAAAAGTATTTATTTCCAAGAAAAGTTGTATAGACATAAAAGTTGCGTAATTAAATTTCCTACAATATAGAATTAGTTCAAAATTTAAAAAATATTCACCCTTGTTGCAAAATAGCAATAATTGCGAAAAAACCATACAAAAACAAGTATTCAAATTTTACGTTTTTCAACCATTTATGCTACACTTAGGACCTTCACGTTTCACCAAGAAAAACTTTATGATACAGTAAAACAGTACTGTAAACTTCACTAAGATCGGTTCAATAGATTTTGCAAAATAAATTTTGCAATCCAGCTTTCGCAAAAAAATTCATTTTTTCAAAATGTCGCAGGACTGAAAACAAAGCAGACAGCACGTTGAAATTTTTTTTGCATATAGAAGTGTACTGTACCTTTCATTTTAAATTAGCAAAATTAAAATCGATTAACTACCACGGCGTCAGGAATTTTTTTAAATAAACATTAATTATTGGTGCTACGCGCAAGACAGCGGATAGTTTGCTCTGATTGGGCATTCCAATGACCTTTGGTAATGATTGATAGATTTTAGTTTTTATTACATTTCGATATAAATAAATAAATTTGTTTATTGCAAAATAAAAACACATATTCTATCTTTTGAAATAACACTTTTTTTAGCAAAAACTTTCTTTGTTCGTATATTTTAACTTAGAGAATAAAAGTCTATTATTTTTAAACATATGCAATTGTTTAAACAATATTTCACGAACAATAATAAAATTAGTTGGATTTTTGTGGAATTAAAATATTAAAATACAACAAAATATAGAGTAAGAAAATAGTATATTAGATAAAGATTGGAAGAAATTTTGGTGGAAATCAACTTGTGTGAATCGAACACCGCTGTCCTGCGCGTAGCACCAAAAATTAATGTTCATTTAGAAAATTTCCTGACGCCGTGGTAATTAATCGATTTTAATTTTGCAAATTGCAAATGAAAGGTACAGTACACTTCTATAAGCAAAAAAAATTCAAGTTGCTATCTGCTTTATTTTCAGTCCTGCAACATTAAAAAAAATGAATTTTTTTGTGCGAAAGCTGGATTGCAAAACTTATTTTGCAAAATCTATTAAATCGATGTTAATGAAATTAACAGTATTGTTTTGCTATATCCCAAAGTTTTTCTGTGTAAAATATGAAGGTCCTAAGTGTAGCGTAAATAGTTGAAAAACGTAAAATGCGAATACTTGTTTTTGTATGTTTTTTTTTCGCAATTATTGCTATTTTGCAACAAGGGTGACAATTTTTTAAATTTTTAACCAATTTTGTATTGTAGGAAATTTAATTACGTAACTTTTTTGTCAATACCGCTTTTCTCATAAATGAATAGTTTTAAAGTTATAATCAAAAAACCAATAAAAAAATCGAATTTTTCCTTCATATTTTGACATTTTGATTATTTAAACAATGTTCCTGACCATTTTCAGTGGGAGGATAACTCAAATATTATTATTTGAGTTATTTTCAAGCAATTTCTGCAAAAAAATTGGAGTCACCTCTCAACGTCCATCTCAAAACAGATGCGCCCTGGACTACCAGTCAAACACCTTTCTTGAACGGTTGCGCAGTAACGAATTTTCGTTACTGCGCATACTCGTAACCGTTCAAGAACGGTGTTTGTGACGAGTTGGAACAAACCTTATATATTATGTTAAATAGCAATACACAGTTTGAAAATAAAAACATTTAAAAGATTATCACTAGATTATGTACAAAATTATTTTTAGATGACTATTTCACTAGACTGTTTTTAACTGATAAAACGGCATAGCAACGCATCGTTTTCTACTGACAAAACTCCTTAGCGACGTGATTTCTCAGCGACAAAATTATGACAGATCCGTCACGAAAGTGTCTGGTAATAACAAATAAATAAAGATTATATTTCGTTGATATGGTGCATTAATTGTCTCGTGAAATAGTCTTGTCGAATATCATTCGAGAGAAAATTATTTACCTGCAAAACTTTCTCCTGGCTTCATTCAAATTCGTTGCCTTTTGGTAATTTTCGCTTATGAAATTGTGACAAAATCACTCGACTGACGTCTCGTGATTTAAGTCAAAATTTAATTCGCGAACATTGCCAGGCAACAACCTTTCATACCAGTCGAAAATATTGCCGGCAAAATTTTCTCTCTTGTATATATACGACTATTTCACTAGACTGTTTTTAACTGATAAAACTTCATAGCAATGCATCGTTTTCTACTGACAAAACTCCTTAGCGACGTGATTTCTCAGCGACAAAATTATGACAGATCCGTCACGAAAGTGTCTGGTAATAACAAATAAATAAAGATTATATTTCGTTGATATGGTGCATTAATTGTCTCGTGAAATAGTCTTGTCGAATATCATTCGAGAGAAAATTATTTACCGGCAAAATTTTCTCCTGGCTTCATTCAAGTTCGTTGCCTTTTGGTAATTTTCGCTTATGAAATTTTGACAAAATCACTCGACTGACGTCTCGTGATTTAAGTCAAAATTTAATTCGCGAAAATTGCCAGGCAACAAACTTTCATACCAGTCGAAAATATTGCCGGCAAAATTTTCTCTCTTGTGATATTATATACGAAAACATTGATTACTATCTCCGAAAAACCCCCAAGTAAATAAATTAACGGTATCAACCTAGAAACAAACTGTGCACCAAATCAACAATAAATTAATCGTAGATAAAATACTATCAATCCTAGATTCAAGTTGTCAAGACACAGTTTGTGAAACCATGTAAGTGGCAAATGGTTTATTATGCAATTCATACGACAGCAATTAGTCTCATAATAAAGTGAAAGGAGGCATATCGGCTTCTTATAAATTGTGCGTGTATTGTTTTTAATTCCATTCATTCAGTATTTTAATTATAGCTCACCGATTTAAACATTAATTTAGTGATTATAAATGTACTATTCTTGTCGTATATTGTATATTTGTTTCAATTTAATGTCAACTTAATCGAAACGAGACAGAAATTGCTGATTTATTGGCAGCTATACAGGGAGTCCCGAAAAGATTGGTCATAAAGTATACCACAGATTCTGGGTTTAAAAATAGGTTGATTGAACCTTACTTACCTTAGTATAAATGTTCACATAAAAAAAGTTACAACCCTTTGAAGTTACAAAATGAAAATAATTTTTTTGAAAAAGCGGCAAATTGAAAAGTGGCATTCTTATGGGAGGAACAGCTTGAAAGAAAATTATAGTGAAATTTGTGCACCCCCATAAAAATTTTATGGGGGTTTTGTTCCCTTAAACCCCCCTAAACTTTTGTGTATGTTCCTATTAAATTATTTTTCTACGAGCGTGCAAAAATGTCTACTTTCGCGCACGCATTTTAGTTTAGAAAGTTTCACTTTTCCGCACGCGTGTTACTTTTCCGCACGCGTGTTACTTTTCCGCACGCGTGTTACTTTTCCGCACGCGGTTTTTACTTTTCCGCACGCTTGTTAATTTAGATATGTTAATATGGCCTTAAAGTAACTATAATACATGCAATAAACTAATATTTAGATATTATTTACTAATTTATTTCAAATATATCTTATTGTGTTCCTGTTTTAATGAAATTAACGCGACAATTCAATGAAATAAAGTTATTTTGACATAATGTTCGAAAGTCAAATCGGTAGACAATAACAGTCGTTTTGAATCATCGTCATGGAAACCAAGATCGTCGTCATGCTAACTAATTATATTGAAAGTTTGGTTTTGACAACCTTGTCAAAGAACTAATTTGTCTATGTATTTTCATATTAATTAAATTAATTGATTAAGATTTGGTAATTTTTTAAAGACTCTTAGAAAAAATATTGTTCCTAACTCTTGAAGAAAGTCTCTTTTCCGCACTCAACTGCTTGCCGAACTCCCGCTTCGCGTCGTTCGGCAAACTGCAGTCGCGTGCGGAAAAGAATGACTTTCTGCACTTGTTAGGAAAATAACTATATTGTAGTACTGTTAGTTAAACATAATGTTTTTAAAACTTTTTTACCTCTTAGTACTTTTGTATATAGTTAAGTACGATTATAGAGACCTGGTAATAATATGAAAAATTTATAATTTACAATTTTTATATGAAAAAATACTAAGAGGCAAAAAAGTTTTAAAAACACTGTGTTTAACTAATGGTACCGCTACAAAATTTAATTGGATCGTACACAAACATTTAGGGGGTTTAAAGGAACGAACTCCCCATAAAACTTGTATGTAAACATTAAAAAAAAAGCCACATCTCGATAAAAACTGGCTTAACGAAAAAATATTAAGAGGCAAACAAGTTTTAAAAATATTGTGTTTAACTAATATTACCACAATAACAATTTAATTGGAACGTACACAAAAGTTTGGGGGGTTTAGTTTTCGGCATCCCATATCTCTACTAGAAATAGCTATAATTTAACCAAGTATAACACTGCCGATAATACATGCCTAGACGTGCCGATAATTGGAAATTCTTTGTTTTAGACTAAAATAAAGAAATTAACAATGTAAAAGAAAAAGTTAATTCAATATTCTTCCGAAGATATAAACAAAGCTGTTGTAGCTGTTCAGTCAGGAACGCCATTTAAAACAGCTAGCAAGTTGTTTAAGGTACCCAGATCGACTCTGCAGGATAAAGTAAAGGGTAGAACTTCTTTAGAGAAGAAATCTGGACCAGGGACCACACTAACAAAAGAAGAAGAAAACCTACTGGTAGCATGACTATCTCAGATTGTAGCCTGTGGACTTCCTACAAACAAAAACGCAGTTCTTGGATAGTGTTCAGCTATTGCTTAAAGAACTTAATAGGTCTAATAATTTCGCAGATGATGGGCCAGGACGGAAATGGTACAAATTATTTTTAAAAAGGCATCTCGAACTGGCTACAAGAATTTCCCAAAACCTCACTTGTGTTAGAAACACTAACAGAAAATCGAATTCGTCAATGATTTATTGAAATAGGGACTTTTTAGATGTGGCTCATTGATGAGCCACACACTAAAAGTATTTTTAAAAATAATTCACAAAAGAATATTTAATAAATTAGAAGAGGACATAAGCGCCACACAGTTTGGATTCAGAAGTGGACTGGGAACACGGGAAGCTTTGTTTGGTCTGAGTGTGTTAATGCAAAGATATTTGGATGTAAACCAAGACCTCTACGTAGGTTTCATAGATTTTGAGAAGGCCTTCGATAAAGTCAGACACCAAAAGCTGTATGAAATCCTAAGAAGCAAAAACAGTCGCGACATTAACATCATATCCAGGTTGTGCTGGGGACAAACAGCAAAAATCAAGGTTGATAATGAGTTAACCGAAGAAATTGAGATTCGTCGAGGTGTGCGTCAGGGTTGTGTGCTTTCTCCACTACTATTCAATATATATAGCGAAACAATGTCAGGAAGCGCTCCTAGAGCAAAACATTGGTATGAACATTAACGGAGAGTTAATTAACAATATACGATACGCTGATGACACGCTAATAGTAACAGATAACCTAGCAAATTTACAGTATTTGATGAAAAACATAAACACTCAGACCAATAAGTATGGTCTAAAACTGAACATCAAAAAGACTAAATTCATAATTGTAACAAAGAAGCTATACACCAATGTGAATTTAACCATAAATAATCAGCCAGTTGAAGGAGTTACGTCCTACAAATATTTAGGGGTTTGCTTCACTGATACTAATGACCAGACAAGAGAAATCAAGAGGCGAATTGAGATAGCGAGACAATCGTTTGTCAAAATGAAAAAGTTCCTATGCAGCCGGGATATAAATATATACTTAAGAACGAGAATGTTAAGATGCTATGTTTTCTCCGTTCTGCTGTACGGCATGGAAGCTTGGACCCTTAAAAAGATAAACATAAAAAAAATTGAGGCATTCGAGATATGGTGTTACAGGAGAATGTGGAAAATACCATGGACAGAAAGAGTAACAAATCAAGATGTTTTGCTGAAGATGGGGAAGGAATGCGAAGTCATAAAAACCATACAAACGAAAAAACTGGACTATCTAGGCCACATAATGAGAGGAGAAAAGTACTCTCTACTCTCTGTTAAGACTCATAATCCAAGGAAAAATCTCGAGAAAGAGAAATGTGGGACGTAGGAGGATTTCCTGGTTGCGAAATTTAAGGGAGTGGTATGGGTGCAGTTCAATACAGTTGTTCAGAGCTGCAGTCAACAAAGTTAAGATTGCTGTGATGGTAGCCAACCTCCGATAGGAGACGGTACTGCAAGAAGAAGAAGATAATACAAACAATCTCAGTGGCAACAATATTACAAGAAAATAAAAGAAAAGAAAAGACAAGAAGAACAGCTAAAAATGCAACGGAAAGAAAAGCGCATCCAAAACAAAATTGAAAAACGAAAAAATAAAGTTGAACACACTTTTACTAAAAGAATTTCTAACCGCAGGACATAGACTAAATTGAAGAATATCACGAAGGCCCGTTTTCCACACAAGAAAAGGGAACTGGTCTAACCGAAGATAATAGAGAAGGACTGAAATGCTTTGTGTCAATGACTGCTAAAATAAAGTGTGTTTAATACCTAATTAAATTTTCACCAAACATTAAAGATTTTATATTTAGCTTTTAGAAATATGTTATTTTATTCCTTTGATATATTAGTGGATATTTTATAGATTTAAACTTAAATTTTTGGTTTCATTTTGTAAAACGTATTGATTGAAGAAATAAAATTCGTCAAGAAACTGTTTATTTATTAGTCCTGTCGCCAGGGGGGGTACAACGGCCTCCTGTATTCAGATGGACTTACCCAAGTTTTTTTTATGTATTTTGACCTGTAGAACACGAATTTTTTGGGTAATAGTTGATCCGGATGTCGATAAGATTGTTATAAACCAAGAAGTTGAGGAATCACATAAGAGCGATTTCTTGCAAAAGAAAACATTTTTTTGTATTTTTTTGGGCCATTCTAACCAAAAAATGTTCCTACAAATTTTTTCGTAGGATGCATAGTTTTCGAGATAAACGCGGTTGAACTTTCAAAAAATCGAAAAATTGCAATTTTTGAACCCGAATAACTTTTGATTAAAAAATAAAATAGCAATTCTGCTTACCGCATTTGAAAGTTCAAGTCAAATTATATCGGTTTTAATTATTTGTATTGCTAAAAATTTATTATTTTATTGTTAAAACAAAGCTATAAACACCTAGTGCTTGAGTGATGTTTTCAATGATTTCTCATTTAAAATCGAATGAGTAGGTAGAGGAGGTAAAAGTGCAAGCGGGGCTATTTCTACGTAGCATGCATTAAAACGCATGTATTAGGCACGGGAAACACTATGTGTTTATAGCTTTTTTTTAACAATCAAAAAATAAATTTTTAGCAATGCAAATATTCAAAACAGATAAAATATGACTCAAACTTTTAAAGAGCAGAATTGCTATTTTATTTTTTATTCAAAAGTTATTCGGGTTCAAAAATTGCAATTTTTCGATTTTTTGAAAGTTCAACCGCGTTTATCTCGAAAACTATGCATCCTACGAAAAAACTTGTAGGAACATGTTTTGGTTAGAATGACCCAAAAAAATAGAAAAAATTGTTTTGTTTTGCGAGAAATCGCTGTTATGTAATTCCTCAACTTCTTTGTTTATAACAATCTTATCGACATCCGAATCAACTGTTACCCAAAAAATTCGTGTTCTACGGGCCAAAATACATAAAAAAAACTTGGGTAAGTCCATCTGAATTAAGAAGGCCGTTGTACCCCCCCTGGCGACAGGACTATATATAATTTTGCTTAAATTTTTGAAATATATATATTTTTTTTATATGTAGTTATCAATAAACGAACGACTCCTTTTAAAGTATAATAATTTGTCTAATAATGAAAAAAAAAGGTGGTAGAAAAAGTATAGTATTCTACCCACATGTAATGGCTATTACTCACTCTGATGAATAACGACACTCGCCTTCGGCTCGTGTCGAAAACTTCATCATCGTGAGTAATACCCATCATTACAAGCTGGCTGAATATTACGTATTACATAATAATGTAATAATAAATAATTATGAATTAGATTTAGTTTTGAGTTTTCAAAGCATTATAATTATGATAAAGCAATTTTTCTGAGTTTTATAGAAACAAAACTACTTAAAATATCTTTAACTTCCAAATTTTCGAGTACAATATTTTCAATATCCATAATCGAGGGAAATGCTAGTCTATTTTGTGCCACTGTCGAACGGTGACAGTTTTTAATAATTTTCATTTTTGAAAATGACCGTTCGCCTGTTGCATTTGTAATCAGTAGCGTAAGATAAATCTTACAGGCTACTGACAAGTTTTTACTTGACAAGTTTCGAAACTTCGATTTGAATTTGTTCTTATAAATAACCCAAAAAGACTATGAAGCAGGAATAAATTGTTTTCGCTACAAGTCTTGAAGATGGACTATAAAATATTTGAACTGTTTCGAGTTAAAGGCGTTGTAACCTTTAGACAAAGCTCTTGTTGCATCAGCCCTTGCTGTCCCCTTGCTGCCCATCTAGTGCTGCTTGTTCTTTTAAGAACAATGTTTAGATCATGGCGAATGGGATCGCTTGTTGAGTCGAGTTTCATTTAAGTATTTGATCTTAGCTTCTCAAAGGTGAGTTGAGGCTGAAAAAAGTTGTACACGGACTGAACAAATCCAAAATACGATATTGCTCCAACGGGTCCAACGTAACTTTTAGCAGTAGTGAGTAGGTAGGTACTTACTCCAACTAAAGCGAGTGTGCGGCACAAAAAATGTAAATTGCAAGTTTGTTAATCTTAGATAAATGAGTCTGGAGACCATTTTGTATTTGCCTGACATGTAGCGAAAGGCACGGGTTGTGAAGGAGAGGGTAGCGAGGGGGCGCTGGCTGACTCATTTCTTGCTCTTGCTCTTACAGAGCGACAAGCGAAAGGTGGCGGCTGACCTTCTCGTATTCTGCATTTGACGCTGTGTATTTTCGCTCAAGGTCACGCGCCAGCACTGGCTTGTCGGATAGTACTACTTTTCTAATAAACCAAGAAATATAAGAGAAGAAATGATACAAGAATACCAAATAGAAGAAGAAAGAGAAATAGAGGAATTCACAGAAAAAGAAGTATATGAAAGTATGAGAGAAATGAAAAGAAAGAAGGCACCTGGACCGGATAATATTCATGTTGAAATACTTCAAGCATTGTCGGAACAAATAATTCCAGTACTAACATCATTATATAATGAATGTCTTAGACAAAGAAGGTTTCCCAATAATTTTAAACAAGCAGAAGTTATAATAATACATAAAGGGGAAGATAAAGATCCTGCCTTACCGAAATCATACAGACCGGTATGTTTATTGAATACAATGGGAAAATTACAAGAAAAATTACTATGTAAAAAATTAAATCAAATAAGAACAGAAATTGGATTACATCCTGGTCAGTATGGTTTTAGGAAAGGTAGATCAACAGAAGATCCAATAAATAAAGTATTTGAAATAGTAAACGAAAGCATAAAAAAGTACGTTTTAATGATCTTTATAGACGTGTCTGGGGCTTTTGACAATCTTTGGTGGCCGTCATTCTTTGAAAGACTTCGAAGAATGAGATGTCCAAAGAATCTGTACGGAAGTCTCAGAAACTACTGTCAAGACCGATATGCAGGCCTAAGCTGTCCAACAGGAAAAAAGACAAAACATATCACAAAAGGATGTCCACAAGGATCAGTTTGTGGACCTATGTTCTGGGATGTAATGCTAGAGGAACTGTTGGAACAATTGACTATAGATCCTGAAGTGCTTGGAAGCATAGCATATGCAGATGATTTGTTGTTGATCATAGATGCAAACTCAAGAAGAGAATTAGAAAATAAATCAAATGAAGTATTAATAAGAGTAAATGATTGGATGAATAAAGTAAAATTAACAATATCAGATTCAAAAACAACATATAGTTTAATAAAAGGAAATTTAGAAAGAGATCCAATTATAAAAATTAGAGGGAAAACAATAAAAAGAAAAATGGAAACAAGATATTTAGGTATTATAATAGACGAACAAAAATTATTTACAAAACACATGAATTGTGTCTGTGAAAAGGCAACAAAGATCATGCATAGCATTCCTAGTCTAGCACAGAAGGAATATAGAATTTCGTTCCGACAGATGAGAATATACCTAAGTACAATACTTGCATCAATTGTAGGGTACGGTTCAAGTGTATGGGCACATAGATTAATAAATAAAAAAAACGCAGAAAAATTAAATAGAGCTCAGAGAGGATTTCTTGTAAGAATGACGGGAGCATTTGGAACAACTGCAACACAGGCACTCACAGTTTTAACTGGAGTAATGCCAATGCATTTAGAAACACAAAAAAGAGCATGTAATTATTGGCTAAAAAAAGAAAAATATGAAAAAATAATACAAATAATAGGATTAGATATAAGAAATAAAAGAGAATTAAAAGAAATAATAAATAGAAAAAGACAAAATGAATGGGAAAATTCAACAAAATCTAGACGTTTATACAATTTTATACCAATATTAGAAAACATTCCAAATTATTTTAATCCAAAACAAGGCTTAATACACTTTTTAACAGGACATGGACCGTACCCAACATATTTGGAAAGATTTAACTTAAAAGATGATGCATATTGTGAATGTGGAGAACTAGGTACACCAGAACATATAGTGTTACATTGTGAAAATACTATAGAAAATGAAGAACATAGAGAAATGAGAAGAAGATTAGAAAGAATTGAAATAAGAGATATATTACAAAATAAAGAATATTTTGAAATATTAAACAATCTCACACAAATAATATCTAAAAAACAACAAGAAATCTATAATAATAGAAGAAGACAACCAATAATCCAACCCTGATGAAGTTGAGTAAGATAAAGTTAAAATAAATAAAATAAAATACAAATTCAAAAATAGATATTTACAATTATAATAATAATAATTCAATATAAAATAAATAAATAAAAATAATAATTCAATACATAATTCATAAAAATAAAAAAAAATAAAAAAAAAAAAAAACTACCAACTCTCTTCTGAAAATAGAGGGACTGTCTTTATAACTTAGAAGGGAGTTGATAGTACCAAAAATATTTTAAATTGTTTATTTAACTTTGTTTGTTATACGTAATTAATAGATTATGGCAAATTGTTATTGTAAAAATAGATTTAATAGTTGAGTAAAAAATGTAAAAATATAAAAAAAAAATATCTGTAATCCCATCAGGAAAAAACGACCTGGATTAGTCACTAGAAGCCAGGTCATATGTATAAATAATAAATAAAAAATAAATTTTCTAATAAACCGTGCAGGCTGATAGGCAGTACTGTTCCTTCTGAGAAATGCATTCATTGGCGACTTATTCTCACAACATAGGCTTTCTATGTGAACAAAAGTATGCATTGTAATGTAGTTTTATACGTCCACCATCACTTGTATGGTATTGCGCGGTATTTGAATTTTTTAACAAAATATGATTTATAATTTTCATTTAAATCTAATTATTATTTTTTCATTTTGGGCCTGAGAGGCCCTGTTTGGGCTGAGGCCCCTAGGCAACTGCCTACTTTGCCTATTGGTTAATCCGGCACTGGTTGGACACATCTACATTTTCGTATGATCAAATTTCTTTTGTTGAAATAAATCTCTTTTATGATCATCAAGGAATGGTTTTAATTAATTATATTTTTTGCTTACGTACATCTAGCAGGTAAAACAATTCTTGCATAAATATAATATTGATAATTGGCTTCGCAAATTAAGAGAGTTTACAAGAAATGTAAATTACTTTTTTAGAATCAAATTTATTAATTATAACAAAGAAAAAACACAACCTGGTTTCTCGGTTACTTTCAGCTTTTAAAGTATAATAGTCCAGGCTGTATGCTCGCCCCCGCTAGGTAAATTATTCCGATTCTTTTTTTGCACAAACTTACTTAAAAAGAGGTCCTTATAACAAGTCCACAGGGTACCAGGAAGTACCACGGTCGGAAAATAGTATAAAACAATTTTTTTTAAATTCAAAAAATAAATTTTTTTACTTCAGACAATTTTTTTAGATTCTTTGGGTCATTTTGAGCAAGAAAATTATCTTGTGATTTTTCTCTAAAATTGATTGTTGTCGAGTTATACGCGATTTAAAATTTGAAAAACGCGAAAATGGCCATTTCAAGGCTTAATAACTCGGTTAAAATTTATTATTATGAAAGTCAGGCAGTGACCCAAATTGAAAGCCCCCTCTACAAGAAGAAATCCTGAAGAAATTTTTGTAATTTTATTACAAAGCTGTTATTTTTAATTAACAATGAGCGCTAAGCGCGTATTAGGCGGCCGTCTGATATGCTGGTGAATGCGAAATAGATGCACCATTCCGGCAGTTCAATGGTGCATCTTAATCGCACTCACATTGACGGCCGCCTAATACGCGCTTAGCGCTCATTGTTAATAATTAAAAATAACAGCTTAGTAATAAAAATAATGACAAAAATTTCGTCAGGATGTTGTGGTGAGGCTTTAAACTTTGATTTGGCCACTTTCTGACTTTCATAATAATAATTGTAACCGAGTTATTAAGCCTTAAAAATGGCAATTTTTGCGTTTTTCAAATTTTAAATCGCGCATAACTCGACAACAATCAATTTTAGAGAAAAATCATGAGACCTTTTTGCTCAGAATGACCAAAAGAATCTAAAAAAATTTGTCCGAAGCGCAAAAATAAATTTTTTGAGATTGTTTAAAAAAATATGTTTAAACAATTTTCCGACCGCGGTACTTCCTGGAACCCTGTGGATTTGTTAAGTACCTCTTTTTGAGTACGTTTGTGAAAAAAAAAACAAATCGGAATAATTTAGCTAACGGGGACGAGCATGTAGCCTGGACTAATAAGCTATTCAATTCAATTCTGAAAATAACAAAACAATTTTTTTATGAGTAAAGGACTCACTTTCTAATTCTGTACCGGTCTTCATTGAATGAATTCGCGTGATCTAAAGTGTTTTATTATTAAAGTATTGTATTAACAGGAATTTTTATGGCATTAAACAATAAAACCGATTGTTTGAAAATTAAATTATTTTTTTTACAGAAGTGAAAGGGGAATTGGAAGAAAGTAGACAACTAATTTTCAAAGAATTTAGATTCAACAAATAATTAATTTGATTTTTTTTTGTAATTACTGTGGTATAAATCAGAAAATTTTAACAAATTTAATAATAAACAATATCAATGTGGTGGCCGTAACTCAGTGCCTTTCACTTCCTTAGAATCCAGTTTTTACTTTCAATTTCATCACTAACTATCCTTTCAGACCAAGACACCGGTGTCCGACACCAGTGTCTTAGTCTGAAAGGGTACTTGAGTCCACGGAAATTTTTCTCGTTACATTACCCGCCCAAGCAAATGACAGTAGTAGTTTGAAGTAGTATGGATATCTATAACAAGAACCTATACTCATCGGCATGGGCGCCCATACCCATGGGCTATGGGGGGGGGGCGTGGTCCCCCCTTTTTTCGTCGGGTGCTTATACTATACCTATTATCATCCAAAGTATACAAAATGTAGCAACATCTTCACGTCTGCCCCCCGTTCCCCACTAGAAATTTTTATATGGGCACCGGCACAAAATTCCGCCCCCAAAATTTTTGATTAAGTTTGACAATTTATAACTTAATTATTTGTACTCCGATTTTCAAGATTCTTGCACCAGATTGTAGGTACATGCATTGGTATCGTTTGTTATTATTCCGGTAGAAAAAAATTGCTTGCATGTCATTATACAGGGGTGAATGAAGCATTGTATTTTCTCCTGACTAAAAAATTCTGTGGAAAACTTGAAGAGCTGATTTTGTTTCATAGTTCTGTCATATTATCCCGGAGGCATCACTAATTTTTTTTGAATTATCCGAATATTTCTCTTCTTTTAAGGGAATGGGTACTTGGGTACGTATTTTCGGCTGCAATGCTATTCAAATAGGGATTAATTTTGTTCGAATCCTGAAAAAACTAATAAGTATTTTTGAAAAATTTAAACGCAGAATGAAAGATTAAGTTATTAGAGAGGGCCGAAAGTCCCTGAAAACTTCTATAATGTTTGTTTTAATAAATTACAGGGCTGAAATCTAAGAAAAAATGTAGTGTGATTTTTAATTTCAAATATCTCATTCAAAAGAAAGTTTTTATTTATTCTAAGGGACTTTCGGCCCTCGATAACAATTTAGTTTTTCATTTGCGTTAAAATCTTTTAAAAATATTTATTAGTTTTTTCAGGATTCGAAAAAAATGGACACCATGTCAATGGTGATATTTTCCAAATCGAACATTCGCTATCTTTGTCATACAACGCACTGAGTCAAATAGAATATGATGACAAGACACAGTGACAGTTTTAAATATTTGACATGGCATCGGGAATATTTTGAGTTGTTGATTAAATAATATTGAAAGTGTGTTTGATAAATAATTGATTTAAGACGTGAACTTAATAAAAAGTTATTTATTGTTTATTATTTATGGAAGATCCAAGCAGAGAATACATCAGGATATATTCTGTGATCGAAAGTATGTTTTTGTTAAAGATGTTCAAAATTGTGAGCATTCCATCGTAACAATATATTGTTAAAAAATCACTTTAACACTTTTCCTCTTTTCTCGATTGAGTAATAGTTTTTGTTGTACATTTAAATTATTATAATCACTGAATACATAGTTAGTGAAAAAATTATCACATTTATTAACTGAATTAATAATTTGCAATTATACGAATAACATTTATCCAAGAACATTCAAAAGCCATCTCTTTAAAGTTAATAATGACATTGTCAAGTAGAATGACATTCTAGTAATGTTTACATATCCATACCAGTGTAAATTTTACTACACGTAGTTTGCCGTGTAAAGACAGAAAAAGTAGGGATAGCCGTAAAATATTTGCGAATTATGTACCGATGGCCTTAAGAGCTGTACCATTTTTTGTAAATAAAAACACTGATTGACTCATAAACATAAATATCTTAAATAGAGGTTGGATTGATAAGAGTAGAATGGCCAGCATGCAGCCAGATCTCAATCCTATTGAGCATTTATGGGATGAATTAAAAATAGCTTTTCGCTGTCATCCTAGGCCTCCAGAAAATTTGGTACAGTTATGGCCCTGGTAAAGGAATATCGGGCTATTCCCCAGGCAAGGATAACATATCTTTATTCGATGCCAAACAGATTTCGAGCAGTCGTTGCTGCAAGAGGTGGACATACCCGCTATTTAACTGTTTTGTTTTGTTGTTAGTTTTGTTTTATTTTGTTAATTTTAGTGCGTTAAATATTTATTTTATTTATATTTAAATATTTATTTATATTTAAATATTTATATTTAAATATTTATTTTTAATTAAATAAACCTTCAAAGCAGTGTTTTTATTTACAGCTATTACAAGCAAAGAGATATTAAGATAATTCAAAAAACAAAACTTTATTGATACCTCCATAATAATACAAAAGAAGTAAAAAACAAAATCAACATTCCAATTTTTCCACAGAATTTTTTAAAGTTAGGAGAAAATACAACGCTTCCATTCATCCCCGTATAATGCCATTTAAGCAAAAAAAATGTGTTACCGAAATAATAACAAACGACATCAATACATGTACCCACAAACTAATGAAAGAATCTTGAAAATCGGAGTACAAATAATAAAGTTCTAGATTGTCAAATTTAATCAAAAATTTTGGGTGGCGGAATTTTGTGCCGGTGAGTGTATTTGGAGATGGTTAGAGACTCGATTTGAATCAAAACGAAACCGTCTATTTTCATTTGGTTTCAAGCTGTATGCGGTGCAGAGTACAAAATAATAGCAGTTTAGATGGGTAAATTGCTGATGATTTAGTGAAATATATTCCTAGCATCGCCCGATGCCATGGATATGCCTCATGTTCACAGTTTACCTTAATCGCCATTGACACTCACTTCATATTTGCTCGTTAGAGGTCGCTAAAGGCATACTTTGGTAGAATATTTAAATATATTTGCCAACGAGTCTGTGCATTTTGATTCAATTCAGTCTTTTGGACATGTCAAAGGACAGCAAGAGTCTCTAATCGAATCAAAACGTAACCGTCTATTTTTATTAAAAACCTATGTTTCTGCAGTACCTACATTTTTTGGACTAAATTAGCTATTAAAAAATGAAGGCCGAAAAACGGTAAATTTTCGATTTTTTCTTCTATTAGCAAAAAGTGAAGCATTTCAGTTAAATTTGATGATGAGAATTTTTTCATATAAAAGCCTTCAAAATGAAATTTTTTAAATGTTTGTAAATATGCTTAGAAAATTGTAAAATATTTCAAAAATTGTAAATCATAATTCGGGTGTGCTCCTAGTAAAATTCAACCTATCTTGGTTTATTTATTTCTAGTGCATCTGTATTGCAATTTTAGTATATGTTGCTTAACCAATAATATTATGCAACAAATTTTCGTATATCCAATACTGTTCAACGGAGAAATATATGACACCGTTTTTAAAAATTGCAGAACCTTGAATGAAGACAAAAATACACTTTTTTGATTGTAAACCAGTATTCGTAATGCGGCCGGTATGCAAATTTTGACATTAAAAGTTATATTCAGGTTTCTATAAACAAATACAGATTTATGTAAAATCAAACTTCAACAAAAAAAAACAGCAAATCATAATATACTTATACGCCAGTCAATGGGAGTAAGAATAGGATATTACCTCCGAATTCTATCCTACTGCATGGATTTTAATGAAATTTTGGGCCTAGCCTCTACTTATCTCCTAATTCAAAGTCTACCCTATGCCGATGTGTGCTTTTACCTTGGTGGTGGTTCCCACCCCTTCTCAAGGGTGGAAAATATTTTGGTATAAATTATCACGGAATTCGCTAGAGAACCTAATTCTAAGCAAAAACTGTTCTATGTTTTTTTTGAAAACTCAATACTTTTTGAGTTATTCGTGGTTGAAAATTGGCCATTTTCATTGAAACATAATACCTTTTCGAACGGTTTTTTGCGAATACCTTAAAAACTATGCATCTAACTAAAAAAAAAACTATATTCATCATTTTTGTAAGTTATAAAAAAATAAAGAGACACCTGCCTCCATAACTCTTCTAGTTATAATACAAAAAGAGACATGGTAGGTGAAAATAGTTTGGTGTATTCAACTTGAAATAACAGAAACAGTCGATTTTAGGTGTATAGTGCTACCAATACCTTTTGTAGTGCTTGAAAAGACCTTTAAAATGAGCTATACTAAAGGTCCATTACAATAAAACTAAGCAAGATATGGTGCAAACAAAATTGATAACTAATGTGTTTTAAGAAAAAATGAGAAGTAATTTTAACCCCCATCCACCAAAATGTAAATGCATCGTTTTCATTCTACAATACCTTTTACTATAGTGTTATTACTATGTTCAAAAAGTTAAACGAAATGAATGGTTTTTGAAAAAAAAAAGATCAAATTATAGAGAGCACTTTTAAATTTTCTTAAAAATCTTCTTTTCTCCATGTAACTTGAAAATGAGATATAGTAAATGAAAAGTAAAAAGAAAATTTTTATCTGAAAAAACCCTAGATTTTTGTGTGGTATCTTTTTTTCGTATCTCTTATCATTTTCGAGTTACATGGAGAAAAAGGAAGATTTTTAAGAAAATTTAAAAATGCGCTCTATAATTTGATCTTATTTTTTCAAAAACCATTAATTTTAAACCAATCCAACTTTTTGAACATATAAATAATACTATAATAAAAATTATTGTAGAAGGAAAACAATGTATTTAAATTTTGATGGATGAGGGGTTAAATATACTTCTCATTTCTTCTTAAAATACATTAGTCATCAATTTTTTGCAGAATATCTCGCTTAGTTTATATGTAATCGACATTTGGTATTGCTCATTGAAAAGGTCTTTTCAAGCACTATAAAAGTTGTAAGTGTCATTATATACCTAAAATCGACCGTTTCTCTGTTATTTCAAGTTGAATACACCGATTTGAGCATGCAGCAAAAAAACAAACTTTTCTTACATTCCATATCGCTCTTTCTATTTTACCTAGAAGATTTATGAAGGAGCGAATCTCTTTGTTTTTTTATAACATACAGAAATATTTTATATGTTTTTTGTTAGATGCATAGTTTTTAAGGTGTTCACGAAAATCCGTCCGAAAAGGTGTCATTTTTCAATGAAAATGGCCAATTTTCAACCACGAATAACTCAAAAAGTATTTAGTTTTCAAATAGTTATTTATGAAACAGTTCGTGAAGTATGCTTTTTGCGAACGCACGCGATTTTTAGAGCACGAGCGACAACGGAGCGAGTGCTATAAATCGCGTAAGTTCGCAAAAAGTACTTCACGCACAGTTTCATACAATATTTTATCTACGATAAACAAATAAAAAAAGCTGTAACTCTTCGTTACTGGAATTCATTTATATTCTACAATTTTTAGAACTTTGACACATAAAAATTCTAACTACTTTCAAACCACAATACTGTCATAACTTTTGTTGTAATTCATGGCTCATATTGTCATCACTATGACAACGCAAAAGTTAAGGATTGTCACCATGACAACTCGAAAGTTAAAAACAGTGCGAAAAAGTAAATCCCATTTAAAATACATTGTTACTTCACACACACTTGAAATCCTTCACGCACTGCTATCTATAATGACAGTTTTTACAAACTACAAACTTATACATAATATGACATAGAGTAGATAAAAATAATTATAGAACAGTTTTTGCTTAAAATTAGATTCTCTAGCCTCACTAGCCTCTTCCGTGGCTATTTTAACCAAAACATTTTTCACTCCCGAGAAGGGGTGGGAACCACCCCCAAGTTAAAAGCGCACATAGGCATAGGGTAGACTTTGTTTCATGAGCTATTCCGTACTTACTGTGAAAATATCAAGTAAATCGATGTAGTAGGATGGAATTCGGAGCCAAATACCCTCATTGACTGCCGTATTAGTAATCGCTTTAGCTTAAATTTTAACACTTTATGAATTCAAAAATAATATTGTGTTATTGAGTCTTCAAAATCGTCATTTTACGTTTTTTTAAGTTTTGAATTGTTTATAACGCGAAAATGATCAACTGTAGAGAAAAATACAACAGATCTTTTTTATTCACAATTATCCAAGTGATCACTGTAAATCAAAAAACCTAAAAAACCTGCGGGGCCAAAAAAATTAATTTTTACAATTTGTTTAAAAAATGCTTAAATTTTTTAATTAATTGTTCTAATTTAATGAACAAATTACAACCACTTTTTATACGGGCGACGGCAACGAACCCATGTTTTTCACCTTGTCAATTTGAACGTAATATCAATTTTTCAGAATCTAAAACAACATAGTCCAGGGCGCATCTGTTTTGAGATGGACGTTGAGAGGTGACACAAATTTTTTTGCAGAAATTGCTTGAAAATAACTCAAATAATAACATTTGAGTTATCCTTTCACTAAAAATGGTCCGGAACATTGTTTAAATAATCAAAATGTCAAAATATGAAGGAAAAATTCGATTTTTTTATTGGTTTTTTGATTATAACTTTAGAACTATTCATTTCTGAGAAAAGTTGTACCGATATAAAAGTTGTGTAATTAGATTTACTACAATATAGAATTGGTTGAGAATTTAAAACATAGTCACCCTTGTTGAAAAATAGCAATAATTGCGAAAAAAAACATACAAAAACAAGTATTCGCATTTTACGTTTTTCAACCATTTATGCTACACTTAGGACCTCCATATTTCACTAAGAAAAACTTTATGATATAGTAAAACAACACTGTAAATTTCATTAAAATCGGTTTAACAGATTTTGCAAAATAAATTTTGCAATCCAGCTTTTACAAAAAAAATTCATTTTTTCAACTTTCATTTGCAATTTTCAAAATTAAAATCGATTAAATGCCACGGCGTCAGGAAATTTTTTAAATAAACATTAATTTTTGGTGCTACGCGCAGGACAGCGGTGTTCGATTCACACAAGTTGATTTCCACCAAAATTTCTTCCAATCTTTATCTAATATATTATTTTCTTACTCTATATTTTGTTGTATTTTAATATTTTAATTCCACAAAAATCAAACTAATTTTATTATTGTTTGTGAAATATTGTTTAAGTAATTGCATACGTTTAAAAATAATAAACTTTAATTCTCTAAGTTAAAATATATGAACAAAGAAAATTTTTGCTAAAAAAACTGTTATTTCAAAGGATAGAGTAGGTATGTGTTTTTATTTTGCAATAAACAAATTTATTTATTTATATCGAAACGTAATAAAAATTAAAATGAATCAATCATTATCAAAGGTCATTGGAATGCCCCATCAGAGCAAACTATCCGCTGTCCTGCGCGTAGCACCAATAAATAATGTTTATTTAAAGAAATTCCTGACGCCGTGGTAGTTAATGGATTTTAATTTTGCAAATTGAAAATGAAAGGTACAGTACACTTCTATACGCAAAAAAAATTAAACTTGCTATCTGCTTTACTTTCACTCCTGTAACATTTTGAAAAAATGAATTTTTTTTGCAAAAGCTGGATTGCAAAATTTATTTTGCAAAATCTGTTGAACCGATCTTAATTAAATTTACAGCATTATTTAACTGTATCATAATGTTTTTTTGGGTGAAATATGAAGGTCCTAAGTGTAGCATAAATGGTTGAAAAATGTAAAATGCGAATACTTGTTTTTGTATGGTTTTTTTTTGAAATTGTTGCTATTTTGCAACAAGTGTGACTATTTTTTAAATTTTTAACCAATTCTATATTGTAGGAAATTTAATTGCGCAACTTTTATGTTAGAACAACTTTTCTCGGAAATGAATACTTTTAAAGTTATAATCAAAAACGAAGAAAAAAATCGAATTTTTTCTTCATTTTTTGACATTTTGATTATGTAAACAATGTTCCGGACCTTTTTGACAGATATTATTATTTGAGTTATTTTCAAGCAATTTCTGAAAAAAAATTTTGAGTCACCTCTCAACGTCCAAATGTACTATGTAATGTTGTTCTGAAGCTATTTTCTTGTGGCATTTTTATAATCAAGTATATTCAAATGGGAAATAAGCCACAATTTTACCTAAAAATGATTTTATTAACGTTTCGACGCCCAAGTCGGGTGTCGTTGTCAAAATACAAAATAATACTAAATAAACAAAAATGTTGTTGCTTAGTAAAAAATTCTTCTAATAATTTATTTAATCTGACTCATTTATATCGGCAATTCAGACACGTATTATAAATTTTAAAGTAGACGACTTTAAAATGATATTGCCAATATTGATGAGTTGCGTTCCTGGGACGACTTTACTAAAAGATAGTTACAGTGCCACCGTTGCATTTGGTTGTCTTTTTAAAGACAGATCACATGCTATGATTTTTTGTGGCGGATATTCTTGAGTTTGGATTGATTTCATGTAATCGAATGAACTATCTTTTAGTAAAGTCGTCCCAGGAACGCCACTCATCAATATTGGCAATATCATTTTAAAGTCGTCTACTTTAAAATTTATAATACGTGTCTGAATTGCCGATATAAATGAGTCAGATTAAATAAATTATTAGAAGAATTTTTTACTAAGCAACAACATTTTTGTTTATTTAGTATTATTTTGTATTTTGACAACGACACCCGACTTGGTCGTCGAAACGTTAATAAAATCATTTTTAGTACTATGTAATATTTTTACAGATGCGCCCTGATCTAACAGGCACATTTTGTTTTTCTTTTTGCTCTTCTAATTTATCTTAAAAATTGAGATACGCGCCTTTCTCCGGAGAAGGACGATTTGTTTAGAACCAGTTCTGTTAAATAATCAAGAAAAAAAAAACTAAAAATACTTCTCACGTGTGTTCCAAATATGAAATAACAATTATTTACACTCTTATCTGTATTCTCTTCTTGCTAACAGTAAAAACTGATCGTGTAAGTAGACTAAAAAGTTGAACGTTTGCAGTCTCAAGAGTCAAGAGTCTTCCTTACTGTTGTATTTTACTGATTCGTCTAATTATCTCGAATAACGAGATAAAAAAACACATACCGTTTTTTTTTGTGATTTATTATTTGGTTACTAATAAATTATTTAATATATCTATTTTAAACAGAGAGCCAAATCAAACTACTGGATTTATTTAATATGCTTGTAATATCTGACAAGCAAAAGTTTGTGTGTGATATTGGCTATATTATAGTCCTCAAGAAAAACCCAGAGGAAGAACATATATTGAAAGATCACCAGGGGATGACGAAAATGAATCAGAAAATATGGCGAAAATAACCAAGACTGCAAATAATTCCGGCACAAAGCCAAAAAACTGAGATTGTATGTAAAAGTAGCACATAGTAAAGAACAAACGACTAGTATCACTAAAACATACCGGCAAACGAATATGGAAAACACATTTATGGAATGTAAAGAGACTGTAAAGAAAATGAATGAAAACCTGAAGACGAAACTAGCACGGAAAAAGAACAACGAATCAAACATAAGAAAAAGAGATAGAGAAAGAAAAACCAAGAAGAAAAATAGAGTAAAAGTAGGAACTTGGAACGTTCAAACATTATTGAGACCAGGAAAAATGGAAGAGGTAGCAAGAGAAATGCAAAGATAGAGAATAGACATACTAGCACTACAAGAAGTACGATGGAAAGGAGAAAGAAATATCAAAAAGAAAAACTACATAATATACTACTCGGGAGAAAACAAGCAAGGGAAAAACGGTACAGCATTCATGGTTAACAGTAAGATTAGGGACAAAGTTATAGAATTTAAAGCGATAAATGGACGAATGTCGTATATAAAAGTAGAAAACAAACAAGCCAATATGACAATCATAAACATATATGCACCCACAGAAAATACACCAGAAAATGATAAAATTGAATTGTATAAACAACTGGAAGAATTATATGAAAGATTACCCAGAAATGATATAGTACTAATGGTTGGTGACTTCAATGCAAAAGTAGGCAAAGAAAACCAGTATAAGGAAGTAGCAGGGAAAGAAACTATTCATGACGAGACAAACGATAACGGAAGAAAATTATGCCAACTAGCAGCAATAACAAACAGTTACATTATAAGTACAAACTTCATGCACAGAAGAGAGCATAAAGTAACATGGTTGATACCTGGCACAACAGATGGCAATCAGATAGATCACATACTAATAACCAAAAAATGGAAAGCAATAATGCACGATGTCAGATCATATAGAGGAGCAAACGCGGACACAGACCATTTTCTAGTAATAGGAGAAATCAAAATGAAGATAATTAAAGCAGAGAGAACAAGACAAAACAAAAGAAGATGGAATCTGGAGAAGTTAAAAGTACAGGAACTAAGAGAACACTATGAGACAACCCTAAAGGAAAACCTAACACAAGCAAGTAACACAGAGGACATATGGAAAAATATAAAAGCATCCATTTTGAATTCAGCTGAAGAGGTGCTAGGATAGAGGGAAATAAAAAGAAGAAAAGAGTGGTTTGATGCAGAATGCGAAAACAAAATCAAACAGAAAAACCAAGCAAGAGATAAATGGATATCAACTAAAGAAGTGCATCATCGAAACGAATATAAAGAAAAAAAGAAAGCAGCCGATAATTGTTGCAAGAACAAAAAAAAACTGTGGATCGAAGAGCTGTTAAAGGAACTAGAAATGCATAGTAAAAACAGCGCCAAACTATTTGGATACCTAAAAGCTCAACAAAGAAAAGGAAGACCAGTAGTTAAAATTGACAATAGATCATGGGAAACACACTTCACAGAACTATATAGATGCAAAGAAAGCCCGGAAGAGGAGGTAGGCGCAATGGAAGACATTAGAGATAATGAAATAGGGATGCCAACACATGATGAATATTTAGCCATCATTCAAAAAATGAAACAGAAAAGAACACCAGGCCCAGATAAAATTCCCAATGAGCTCATTAAAAACGGAGGGGAAAAGTTATTAACAAGCATCTATAACCTAATAGTTAGAATATGGGAAGCAGAAGAAATGCCCGAGGATTGGAAAGAAGACAGAATTATACCAATATTTAAGAAAGGAGAAGTAACAAACTGTAACAATTACAGAGCAATATCTCTACTGAGTACAACATATAAAATTCTAACAGCCCTCATCAAACAAAAACTCAATCAATTCACAGAGAAAAAAATTGGGGACTACCAGCAAGGATTCAGAGAAGGCAGATCCACTACAGATGCGATCCACATAGTTACACAAACAATCAAAAAATGCCACGAACACAACATAGAACTCCACATCCTCTTCGTAGACTTCAGACAAGCCTTTGACTGTATTGGAAGAAATAAATTATTTATTGAAATGAAAAATCAAGATATACCAGCAAAATTAATCGGATTAACAAAAATGACTATGGATGGAGCTCGAGCCAAAATAACAACAGAAGTTAGCACAAAATCAATTGCAATAGAAACAGGAGTGCGACAAGGCGACTCCCTGTCAACCACATTATTCAACATAGCACTAGAAGGAACAGTCAAGGCCAGCAAAATTAAAGGAACTATAGCCCACTCCTCAACACAAATAGTTGCATATGCGGATGATTTAGTTCTTATGGGAAGAGACAAGGAAAGATTAAAAGAAGCAGTAACAATCGTGGCAAAGGAAGCACGGAAAAGAGGTCTAGAAATTAACGAAGCAAAAACAAAATATCTACTCTGCTCTAGAAGAGAAGATAACAGGATGAGAGAAATCAAAATAGAAAACTACACTTTTTGAAAGAGTCCAACAATTTAAATATTTGGGAGTAATAGTGAATGGCCAAAACAAGAGAAGTGAAGAAGTAACGGAACGAATACTAACACACAACAAAACATACTGGAGATATCACAGGCTTATGAAGGACAATAACTTATCCAGAAATACAAAACTGGAAATATACAGAGTTGCAATCAGACCAGTAGTTACGTACGCAGCTGAGACAATGTGCCTCAAGGAAAAAGATAAAGAAAAATTGAGAATATTCGAAAGGAAAATCCTCAGACGCATCATGGGCCCGATAAGAATGGAAAACGGAGAAATGAGAAGAAGAATGAACCGTGAACTAAGAGACATAATGAAGGGAGAAGATATAGTTAGATTTATTAAATCACAGAGGCTGAGATGGCTGGGACACATAGAAAGAAGGAAAAACGACCGACTGATTAAGAAGATCACCAGATGGAAACCGGCAGCTGAAAGACCAAGAGGAAGACCCAGAGAGAGATGGGAGGACCAGGTCATGAGAGATATCAAAATTCTGGAAGTGAGAAACTGGAGGGAACTATGCACATATCGAAATGAGTGGAAGAAAGTAGTAACGAAAGCCAAGTCATACAACAAACTTTGACAACATACAAGTGGAATGCGGAGTGATTCACCGCAATACGCGAATCTGAGAGCTCTAAGTAAGAGCGGCAAACATTTCACCTGGAATGAAAAGCCCTGATGATGATGATAGTCGAAGCAATAAAGCACTGAACCTTCGAAAAAAAAAAGGACAAAACGGATCTTAATAATTCTTTCTGCATTCGATTCGTGAATGCGCCAGGAAACTTTGTGACCCGGAGCCATGATATAATATTGAAAAATTGCATACAAAAAATGCATTTTTAAAGTGCATCTCAAACAGACAATAACAAAAATTCAGAACTCGTCAATTATCGGCGGAAATGAGTTCAATTTTGTTATTCGGGTGTTTTTGGGGTCGCTGAAAACGAATATGACGTCAAAAGTGATCTCCGGAGTACCTGGTGCCCAGAGTACCTACTGTGTACCTCGTCTTGTGGAGTTTTCGGCAAAAAAATTATTAAACAAGTTGAAAATGCGAGCATTATCATAACGAAAACTTTGTTTATATACGTATTTAAATTCATAATATAGAAAATTGCTATTACGAAAAGCTGTTTAGAATTAAAAATTATGTTTTAATCTGCAAGTATATCATTCTAATTTAAATATTGTGAAATATAAAGATACTTTACTCGAAATTCGTATTTTTTACATACCTCGTATAAAATTAATAAAATTTGATTCATGATAGTTGCATCATAAATCTTAGACCAAGAAGAGATTTTTATGAAGAATAACTTTTCTTCGTCAAATTAAAAATACAAGAGTTATAAATGAAAATGATGTTGGTATCCATAATTTGAGAAAATTCGTCAAATATTTTTTTCCATTAGAAGGATGTAATTTCATATATCAGAACATACTTTTTTATTCCAAACCATATTTTAAATAACAATTTTCCAATATTGTAAAATAAATAATACATACATGATAAAGATACTTTTTACTGATGAACGACTTGGATCAACAGACCGAACGAGTCTCGTAAATTCCACGGGTCTGCGCCACGCTTCACGCAACCGTATTTGCGTACTTGTGTTTTGAGTTGTGTGGTCGTACCAAATTTAAATATAATCGTTTCTACAAGGTTTTTTCTGATTCATTATTAATATAGTATATGTATTATTGCTTTCAAAATACATATACTGAAATTGTATTTTTATATATTTATTACACATATTATTTTATATAATAATTAAATTCACTATAAAATGTCATTTATATTTTATTAATAGCTAAATCATTTAAAATTTAGTTTGACATTCACGACACGAAGTGTCAAACTCAAATGTAAATAACCTAATATTATGCTTTGCTTAACAAATCGAGATTAAATAATAATTCAAAATAACCAAATATTGTTAAAATTATTCAAATTCATTAGGTAATTAGAAAACGTCACATAATATAGGTACCTTGTTGTGCATTACGTTCAATGGTTTTTAATTTCAAAAATAATTTATACCTATACGTACAATATATTTATATAACCTGAATTTAAAATTAAATTAAAGGAATAAACGGTTTACTTCGATATTTGATGTATTATAAGATATAAGATGTAAGAAGGTAGATTGATTTTTTTATAGTCACACAAAAATACGACAGCGCTTGTTCAATTCTGGAAGAGAAATGTCAAACATTTGTAAAACTACTATGGTTTGTTTTTAAACCAAGAGGAGTGATTCAAATTTACCGCGCTGTAATGCTTGTTTGTAATTGGTCCAACCGCAGGCAGGTTTACTCCACTGTTATATAATTTTGAGACTAATGACATTTATCAAATTTTGCCACTTTTGGCATTTCATAGGTTAATTAAGTTATATCGGCAATTTTTTGTGTTTTCTGTGTTATTTCTTTAATTTTTAGATTTTTAGTCTACTTTTATATAAAAAGCAGTTGTTTTTAGAACTTTTTAGCAACGTATTAGTATAACGTAATATTTATGGATTACCGTTGAGGGCCGACATGATCAACCAAAAAAGAAGATGTATTTGATGATTTTTGTAGTGACTTTCTTGGGTGTGTATCTGTCTTTTTAATTTACTCCTCCTGGTTAAAAAATAAACCATAGATAATTATTACTATAGTTTATCTTTTAACCAGGAGGAGTAAACTAAAAAGACAGATTCACACCCAAGAAACTCACTAGAATAATAACCAAATACATCTTCTTTTTTGGTTGATCTAGTCGGCCCTCAACGGTAATCCATAAATATTATATTAAATTAATACGTCGCTAAAGAGTTCCAAAAACAACTGCTTTTTATATAAAAGCAGACTGACAAACTAAAAATTAAAGGAATAACACAGAAAACACAAAAATCCCCGATATAACTTAATTAACCTATGTAATGTCACTAGTGTCAAAATTTGATAAATGTCATTAGTGTCAAAATTTGATAACAGTGGAGTAAACTTGCCTGCGGTTGGACCAATTACAAACAAGCAATACAGCGCGGTAAATTTGAATCACTCCTCTTGGTTAAAAAACAAACCATAGTCTACTCGTAACTTATTGAGTTTGATGTTTAGCTTTTTGAAAAGTAGCCTACTTCCTAATCAACCATTTGAACTGACGTTTAGTGCGTCTGTAGAAGATAACCGGATTGTGACGTCACATTTTTGACTTTGAGGTCGATTATCTCGAAAACGGTTAGAGATATCGAAATGCCGTTTTCAGATTTGGATTCAGAAGGCAAAACTACATAAGAATCCATCGATATACCTGCTTTAAGTATTGCAGGAGCGGCGACGCAATAACACACATACTTTTGCAAATCTATAAACGAAAAGTTTTCGTTGAAAATTAGTCAAAAATAATTACATATTCGGGGGTTTATATCGAAAGCGATCTCCGGAATACCTGGTACCCAGGATACCTACTTCTTATGGAATTTTCGGCAAATTCATTAAAAATTAGTCAAAAATCATTACTCGGGGCTTTTTGGGTCGCTGACGACGAATATGACATGGGAAGTGCTCTACGGAGTACTTGGTACACAGGGTACCTACTGTTTACCTCGTTTTCTGGAGTATTTGGCAAATTCATTAAAAAATTAGTCAAAATTCATCACTCAGGGATTTTTGAGGCCTCTGGCGATAAATATGACATCGGAAGTGATCTCCGGTGTACCTGGTGCCCAGGGTACCTACTGTTTACCTCGTGACTAATGATTTGTGACTAATTTTTTAATGAATTTGCCGAAAATTCCAGAAAACGAGGTAAACAGTAGGTACTTTGGTTACCAGGTACTCCGTAGATCACTTCCGAGGTCATATACATCGTCAGTGACCCAAAAACACCCAATAATGATTTTGGCAACTTTTTTAATGAATTTGTCGAAAACTTCAAAAGAAGTAGGTACCCTGGGCACTAGGTATTCCGGAGATCGCTTCCGATGTCCTATTCGTCGTTAGCGATTCCAAAAATCACGAGTAATTATTTTTGACTCATTTTTAAAAAAATTTTTTGCCGAAAACTCCACAAGAGAAGTAAACAGTAGGTACCCTGGGCACCAGGTACTCTGAAAATCACTTCCGATGTCATATTCGTCATTAGTCGCCCCAAAAACCCCCAAGTAATGATTTTTGATTAATTTTTAATGAATTTGCCGAAAACTGCACAAGACGAGGTAAACAGTAGGTACTCTGGGCACCAGGTACTCCGGAGATCACTTTTGACATCATATTCGTTTTCAGCGACCCCAAAACTCCCAAAATCCCCGAGTTACAAAATTGAACTCATTTCCGCCGATAATTGACGAGTTCTGAATTTTTTTATTGTTTGTTTGAGATGCACTTTAAGAATGCATTTTTTGTATGCAGTTTTTCAATATTATATTATAGACCAAGAGGCAGCGCTGAAAAATCTCATTGAATTTACTAAAGCTAGATTTTTTACAGTTGATTACTGTGAGTGTGTAGAGAAACATACTGCGGTCGGTCAAGCGATACGTAGAACAGGGGTTACTAAGAGGGTATTAAATTTGCTTTCCTACGAAGGTAATTAAATCCATTTACTAAGGCTGAAAATCAGTACACACATTCTAAATTAAATATAAATAAAAGTTATTATAGTCGGTCAGCTGTATGACGGGACAGAGCCGGTCGGTCGGCCCCAATAGTCGATTGAGCAAATGAAGCATTTTGGCTCGCAATTTTTCCGTCCAGCATGGATTTACTTGAAATTTTCACAGAAGGTAGGGAATAGTACAAGGATCAATTTCTATATCATGCCGCTATCATACGCTAAAACCTTGGGGGTGGTTGCGACCCCATCTCGGGGGTGGTAATTTTTTATTACATTTTAATCATGTAATTCGATGGAAAAAGTGATTCTAAGAAAAAAATGTTTTTTACATTTTCTTCGTAAAACTAATATTTTTCGAGTTATCCGCGCTTGAAAATAACAGTTTTCGACGAAAAAATCCACTTTTTAGGGGGTTTTTCGAGAATACCTCAAAAAATATTCTAGTTATTTTAGAGCTATAAGACTGTGTAAATTAAATTCCGTGAGATCCCTTAGTTTTTAATTGGGGCAGGTTTAAAGGGGTCGAATAAGGGGGTTTTTGCTGGTAAATAGAGGTTTTAAACAGCTATATTTGGCTAACTGTTCACTGTAATGAAAATCTATGCACAAGGTAATTTTGGTCATTAAAAGAGCTACAATTTAGTAGTTTATAATTTTTTTCGAATCGTCAGTATTTTCGGAGATATTTTGAAGTAAAAGGTGAAAAATACCAAATTGCAAAAAAATCAATTTTTCTTTATACTCCAATTTTTCCAAAATTAGGCATTTTAAATAGGTCAATCTCCTTGAGTGTATTGATAATATAAATATAAAAAGAACTACAGAAAGGTGAAGACCAATTTTAAATTAGGAAGGTAGTTAGGGGGTTGTTTTCACTGATTTTTTCGTAGAGAAAAGCAGGTACCGATGTTTTTATGATTATAAGTCGCTTAATTTTCATGCTAAAACTTTTTATTATTATTTTTTAAAAGGTCTAATTGTATACTTGAAAAAAGATTATTTAAGTTTCCTACGAAAAATGCAAATTTTTCCCATTATTTGGCTTTGAATATTTCAAATTATGCATTTGACGAAAAATGTAACCTTTAACTCGGTTTGTATTGGTCTTAAAGATATTATTGGAAAATAATTTGGTTTGTGTTACTAAAAGATATAATATTGATATCTACAGTTTTTTTTACTAAATGCATATTTTTCGAGGTATTCTCAAAAAACCCTCTAAAAAAGTCGATTTTTTCGTCGAAAAACTATTATTTTCAAGCGCGAATAACTCGAAAAATATACGAAGGAAATGTAAAAAACATTTTTTTCTTAGAATAACTTTTTCCATCGAATTACATGGTTAAAATGTAATAAAAAATTCCCACCCCCGAGATGGGGTGGCAACCACCCCCAAGGTTTTAGCGTATGGTAGCAGCATGATATAGAAAATGATCCCTGCCTTCTGTGAAAATTTCAAGTAAATCCATGCTGGACGAAAACATTGCGAGCCAAAATGCTTCATTTCCTCAATCGACTATTGGGGCCGACCGACCTGCTCTGTCCCGTCATACAGCTGACCGACTATAATAACGTTTATTTATAAGATGAAGTTTTCGATCCTAATAGCATTATTATTAATATTTAGAAAATATTAAAATATTACTAAAAGATTTTTAAACTGAAAACTTATTGGTCCATTTCCTTGGTAACACCTCCAAGGCTTCTAAAATTTGCAAGCCAAATGGATGCTGAAGCGAAGAAGACAAGAGGGAATTCAAAAAGCTTACAATTCACGACCCCGTCTGTTCAACTTGTAAATTTACCAGCTGGTATAATATAATAAACAATTTCTGAAAAATGTTAATTTTTTTATAACTATTTTTTTAAACATTTAAAGATTATGCAAAAAAATGAAAAATTTATATTTTGTTGACAAAATAATAAATAGGCATCACGTCTTTATATTCTTTCTAAGTTTGATCAATGTCTCATGATTATTTTGGTTGTTATTGCGACTGTAAATTGTTAATTTAACAATTGAATTGTTGCTAAAATATTCGTTTAATTTTCACCGGCTTCTGCAGTTATAGACCAATAATTGAAAAAAACACGATTTGGGGGCGAAATTTTGTTAATAAAAAAAGTAGCACAATATCTGCGGACTTTTCATACCTATATTATTATATGATCATAATATTCGATTCCAGCAATAAAATTTCTGGTAAATAACCTTTCTTTGTACTTTACTAAGTAGACCAGCGTATTATAACTATTTTTTTTTCAAAATTTAAAGAATATGCAAAAAACGAAAAATTTATATTTTGTCGATAAAATATTAAATAAGCATCTCATCTTTATAATCTTGATGAATGTATCATGATTATTTTGGTTATTATTGCGATCGTAAATTGTTAATTATCAATTGAATTGTTGCTAAAATATTCGTTTAATTTTCACCGGCTTCTGGAATTACAATATATACCAAGAAAGCTTTGATGTCATTAAGTTATTTAATTATTGATTAATAATTACTTACCTAAAACTTTATTTGAAAATTAGAGATTTTGTTGTGAAAACCCGCATTTTCCGAGGAAAATTTTCGTCAGAACAAATCAGGAAAACATATCTCTATGCAGAATTTAATTTGGGTGTTTTTGTTGTAGAGTTAAAATCTTTGGAGTTATAGAGCAATAATTGAAAAAATACGATTTGTCGGCGGCATTTTGTTTATAAAAAAAAGTAGCACACTATCTGCGGACTTTGCATACGTATATTATTAATATATAGGATCTTATAATTCGATTCCAGCAATAAAATTGCTGGTAAATAACTTTTCCATTAATTGTGCTAATTAGCCCAGAGTATTTAGTTATAAGCGAAATAGGTGTTGTGGTACGCCTACTTCTTTTAGTACTCGCCATAAGTGTCTCCACTTTACCCTGTTGGACGCCTTACGACAATCTATTATGTACAGTGGAATATTGAATTCCCTAGAGTTTTCTATTATCTGTCTTATATTCAATATGTGTTCTCGAGTGCCTCTACCTTTTGTAAACGCTGAAAACATAGTTAGTAGAAAATACCAAGAGAATATGAACGATCCTGTGTTATAAAAGGAAATTAATAAAAATATGCTTTCAAATAGTTGATTTTAATGAATTTTAAAATCGTGTATAGTCCAGAAAGCCACTGCGCATCCGCTAGGAAAAATATTCTAATTCGGATTTTTTGCACAATCTTACTCAAAAAGGGCCCCTTTTAAAAAATTTGCATGTTGCCAGGACCAAAAGTTGGTCAAAAATTTTTTTTTTGTTTTTTTCCTAAAATTTTTTTTGCATGGAACAAATTTTTTTTTAGGTTTCTTGGATCATTCTAAACAGAAAAGGTCTTTAGTGACTTTTCCATAAAGTTGTTAATTTTTGACATATAAGCGATTAAAAATTGAAAAATTGCGAAATCGGCCATTTTTAACCCTAAAAAACTATGTGAAAAACTGAAAATTTTAATGTCACCACGGTAGGTAGATATTCTTTAAACATCGATTGATGAAATCCCGAAGAGTTTTTTGCAATACAATATCAAAAACCCCTTTGTTTTTTAATTGCCAATCAAGCGTGCGCGACACTATTTTCCACCGTTGCATGTGTATGCAGTATGGTACAAATGAAAGGAATAAATTCGTTATTTTGTAAACCGGCGACTTTAAGGTAAAATCCCGAAACAGGTCGATTTTTATTTTTAAGTTATGATATTGTGACATATATGGTATACTAGTAACGACATCCATCTGGGAGTGATGACGTAATCGATGATTTTTTTTAATGAGAATATGGGTCGTGTGCTAGCTCACTTAAAAGGCTCTTCAATTCTCTATTCAGTAATATAAACATTTACATAATTATTTATAGAGGGTGTGCAATAATTAAATTTTTTTGTCAATTTGCCAAATGATTTAATTTAATAAAAAAAATTTGGACACCCTGTATAAATAATTATGTACATGTTTATATTACTGAATAGAGAATTGAAGAACCTTTCAAATGAGCCAGCAAACGACCCGTATTCTCATTTAAAAAAATGATCGATTACGTCATCACGCCCAGATGAAAAATTTTGGACACCCTGTATAAATAATTATGTACATGTTTATATTACTGAATAGAGAATTGAAGAACCTTTCAAATGAGCCAGCACACGACCCGTATTCTCATTTAAAAAAATCATCGATTACGTCATCACGCCCAGATGGATGACGTCACTAGTATACTATATATGCAACAATATCATAACTTAAAAATAAAAACCGACCTGTTTTGGAATTTTTCCTTAAAGTCATCGGTTTACGAAATAACGAATTTATTCCTTTCATTTGCACCATAATGTATACACATGCAACGCAACGGTGGAAAATAGTGTCGCGCACGCTTGATTGGAAATTAAAAGACAAAGGGGTTTTTGACATTGTATTGCAAAAAACTCTTCGGGATTTCATCAATTAATGTTTAAGGAATATCTACCTACCTTGGTAACATTAAAATTTTCAGTTTTTCACATAGTTTTTGAGGGTTAAAAATGGCCGATTTCGCAATTTTTCAATTTTTAATCGCTTATAATATGTCAAAAACTATCAACTTTAGAGAAAAGTCACTAAAGACCTTTTCTGTTTGGAATGATCCAAGAAACCTAAAAAAATTTGTTCCATGCAAAAAAAAAAATAATTTTAGGAAAAAAAACAAAAAAAAACGTTTAAAAAATTTATGACTAACTTTTGGTCCTGGCAACACGCAAATTTGTTAAAAGGAGTCCTTTTTCAGTAAGATTGTGTAAAAAATCCGAATTAGAATATTTTTCCTAGCGGATGCGCAGTGGCTTTCTGGACTAGTAGTTATAAAGATACATCTTCTTTTGCCCTTTAATTCGTCCAATTTTGAACATAGGCTTCCCCCAGTTTCCTCCATCCGCTTCTGTTTAGTGCTTTCTGTTTCCAGTGCGTTCCTCCTATCTTTTTAATGTCGTCTCCCCATCTCATCTGGGGTCGTCCTCTTGCTCTCTTTCCTGTCCATGGTCTCCATTGTTGTATCGTGCTATTCCACCTATTGTCCGTTTGTCTAGCGTTATGACCTGCGAAGCTCCATTTTAGCCTGGCTATATGTTGGCCTGCGTCTTTGACTTTTGTTCTATTTCTGACCCAGTTGTTTTGCTTTTTGTCTGTCAATTTTAATCCCTCTCTCCATGGCTCTTTGTGTCTTCATTATTTTATCCATGTTTGCCTTTGTGAAGGTCCATGTTTGGCATGCGTATGTGAGAATTGGAAGTATGCACTGGTCAAACACTCTTGTTTTTAAGTATTGTTGTATTTTTTTATTCTTTAGTACCCATTTTAATTTCCCAAATCCTGCCCAGGCCAATCTGACCCTTCTTTTTACCTCCGCTGTTTGGTTTTCCTTATTTATTTTTATCATCTGTCCCAAATATATATAATCATTAACCGCTTCTATTGTGGTGTCGTTTAGTATTACGTTTCTATTGTCTTGTGTGTTTGTCATTGTTTTTGTTTTGGCAAAATTCATCATAAAGATACATACCTACGTCTAAAACAAAACATTTGATTGTTTATTTACTGTATTCTATTTACAGAATATACGAGTATTATTATGAGAATATCTGTTTTTTCGATTGCTTCATTGAACATTGAAGTTAATCAGGATGAACTAGAACGTGATATGGATGAAGTATCTACTCAATCAATGTTAAATTACAATCTTTGCCGCTAAATAACTAGAGATGATTCTTCAAATTACTTTTTTCATCGACCGAATAATTCTAAGAACAGCTACTAGTTTATTTAAATTAAGATATTTTAAATATTACTATATTTATTACGTGAATATTTTATGCAGGAGATTAATCAAAACAACTGTAATCAACATGTATCAGATGTATCTATTCCGCATAAAAAATATCATGCGAGACATAAGTTAGGGATATAGAAAATTATGCTCAGTTTGATACATTCTTCCAAGAAATTAACGCACCACCTTTGGTCATTTTTAATGTCTCGAATTTCCTAAACCTGCTCTGCGATTTAAGTAATTTTTAACATATTCTTCTTCTTCTACGGCACTACAGCCCAAATTGAGCCTTGGCCTCCTTTATTTTTTGCCTCCACCCTTGCCTGTCTGTGGCTGCTCTTCTCCATACACGGACTCCTAAAAGGGCTTGTGCGTCGCTGTTTACTGTGTCTTCCCAGCGTTTTCGTGGCTTCCCAACCGGTCTCTTTCCTTGCATTCTAGCATTCAGTGCTCGTTTTGGTAGCCTATCCTCTCCTATTCTTATCACATGTCCGGCCCATTGCAATCTTTGTATTCTAATGAAGTCTGACAGGGGCGTTTCCTTATAAAGTTGATAAAGCTCGTTGTTGTATCGACTTCTGAAGATTCCGTTTTCCCTCACAGGTCCTAGTATTCTCCTAAGTACTTTCCTTTCGAATGTGTCCAGTTTGTTTTTGGATGTTTCTTTCAGGACCCAGGCTTCACTGCCATAGCATGTTATTGGTCGAATTAAGGTTTTATAGATTCTCCTCATCTTTGTATTTCGGTGGACACTTTTAGACCGAAATATATGGGAGAGGACAAAATAAGCTCTGTTTGCCTGCGTTATTCTCTTCCGTATTTCTCCATCTTCTGATCCGTCGGCATATATTTCTACTCCCAGGTATGTAAACTTTTCAACCGTTTCAATATCATCTTTATGTATAATATTTTCTGGGACTATATTTCTTCTCGTCTGAGTCGTTATTTTTGTTTTTTCTGTGTGAATTTCCAGACCTAGCCTTTTTGTTTGTGTTTTTAACTCTGCATATGTTTCCTGTGCTCTTGTTGATGTTCTACTCATAATATTAATATCATCAGCATAAGCGGCCAGTTGAACTGTTCGGTTGGTCAGTAGATTTCCTCGTCCAGTTTGAATTTGCCTAACCGCATACTCCAGTGCCAGGTTAAACAATGTTGAGGCCAGTCCATCTCCCTGCTTTAGTCCCTACGAAATGTTGAAAAAGTCTGTCCGCTGGTTTTGTATTCGTACACATGCCTGAGTTTTATCTATTGTGGCTTTAATGAGTCTTATTAGCTTGTGTGGTATTGCCAATTCAGCCAATATATAGTATAGTTTGTTCCTTTTGACTGAGTCGTATGCCTGTTTGAAGTCTACAAACACGTTGTGAACATCAACATCGTGTTCCCATGCTTTGCTCAAGATCTTTTTGACTGTAAATATTTGATCCAGTGTCGATCTTCCCCGTCGGAAGCCCGTCTGATACTCTCCAATTTTATTTTCTGCTAGTGGTTGGAGCCGCTGGTTTATAATATACGTGAGGACTTTATATGCTGTACATAGTAGAGAGATTCCACGGTAGTTTTTGCACTGGAGTTTGTCTCCTTTTTTTATAGATCGGGCATACTATAATTTTCTTCCAGTTGTCGGGTATTTTCTCTTCTTGCCATACATCTTTGATGAGCGCGTGGATGTGACTTGCTAGGTGGTCGCCTCCTACCTTATATAGTTCTGCTGGTATTTCGTCAACTCCCGGAGCTTTATTGTTTTTCTGGGCCTTAATGGCTTCGAGAACTTCCTCTATGGTTGGAGCTTCTACTCCATTCTCTTCTACGTAGATCATACCCATTTCATCTTCCATGTCTACTTGAGTTCCAAGTGGTGTCTGAAAATAATGCTTCCAGGTTTCTGTGACTTTCTGTTGGTCACTGATTATTTGCCCACTTTCATCTTTACATAGACTTGTTTGAGGTTTATACCCACTTTTTATCTTTTTTAGGTATTCGTAAGCCCCTCTAATTTCATTGTTTTTGAAATTTTCTTCCATTTTTTCTATTTGTCCATTTTCATATGCTCTCTTTTTATTTCTACATGTCTTGTCTGCTTTCCGTCTTGTGACTTCAAATAATTTTCATATTTCCCGTGTTCTTCTTGTTATGTACATTTTGTGTGCTTCATTTCTTTCCTATATTGCTTGTCTGCACTCGTCATCAAACCATGCTGCTCTTCTCTCCTTTTTCTTGTTTCCCAGGGTGGACGCTGCTGCTGTCAGTACTGCTGTTTTGATATTAGTCCATTTGCCCTCTATGGAGTGCAGTTCTAGCGTCCTTAACTTATTTGCGACTTCTTGTTCAAACTTCTCTTTACATTCCTGAATCTTCAGTTTTTCCAGGTCCAGTTTGTTTGTTCTTTGTTGTCTTTCGTTTCTTTCCCTGTTCACTCTGCATCTAAATTTGGTTTGTACTAAAAGATGGTCTGATCTACAGCATGCTCCTCGTCGTGCTCTCACATCGGATATACTACTGGCTGCCCTTTTGTCTATCAGCACATGGTCAATTTGATTGGTTGTGGTTCCATCTGGTGAAATCCATGTCATTTTGTGCATGTCTTTATGTGGGAAGCATGTGGAACTTATAACCATGTTTTTACTGGTAACAAAATTTATCAAAAACTTCCCATTCTCGGTTGTTTCATTGTGCAGAGAGTGTTTTCCTATTGTGCCATAGAACTGCGGTTCCTTGCCTATTTTAGCATTCATATCACCCATTATAATCTTGATGTCATTTTTTGGCGCATTTTTAACATGTTATAGCGTTATTTTTTAACAATATCGCTGTAATAATATTGTTGCTAGACAGGCAAATTGTCATTGTATACCGGGTGTACCAATCAAGCTGTGATTTTCTCTCAAAGTTCGCGTCGCTCTATGGAATATTCTAGCATTTATAAAATACTGAAGTTAAAACCCAACTATAGTCTCATATTTTCTTAACCTTTAGTTTTTTTATTCATTCGCTAATGTTGGATAATAAAAAAGTTAGGTACTTTAACAACTAGCCTCGTTTTTCATCAATACAGGGTGTTTTTAAATAAGTATGGCAAATTAAGAGGTCATTCTGCATGAAAAAATGACAGTTTGCTTTGTAAACGCATGTCCGCAAATGCATCGTTTCCGAGATAAGGGGTGTTGAAATTTTTCTTGCAAACTGACGATTTATTTATTGCTCTAAAACCGGTTGAGATATGCAAATTAGATTTGGTGGGTTTTAAGAGGTAGTTATTGGGCATTTTTTGATATACAATTAAGAATTTTATGGTTACCATTGGCACACATAAGGATCATATTACCCGTATGCACGCCACTTTTTAATATTAAATTCCTAATTGTAGGTATATCAAAAAATGCGGCAATAACTACATCTTAAAATACACCAAATTTGATTTGCACCTCTTAGGCAGCGGTTACATTGGATGCGAGTTCGTACGAAACTTTATTCCTATGAATTCGTACTAATTTAAGTCATAAGACAGATTGGTTACATTAGATGTAACCTCAGACGAAAAAACGCAGTAGATACAGGGTGAGTTTTTAGTGCGGGATCGGTCGATAACTCCATTATGGTATATAATATCGAAAAAAGTAATTTAGAAAAAATGTAGGTAATGATATTCTCCAGGCTTGGAAAATCTGTCGAGTTCTACAGGGTGATCAGTAACTGCGTGGTATAGAAAACATATAATTTTTTAAAGGGGACACCCTATATATTTTTTCATATTTATATTTCTCTTATAATTCTTCTTATAATATAAGGTTTTACATTACTATGCAGAGTATTTAAAAAGTTATGACCATTTTTATTTCGAAATCCCTATGAGATTAACACCTTGTATATAAAAAAGTAATTTATAAACAACCATTTATTTTATATAATAAGATGAATAATATACTGTAGTTCTTAAGTTAGGCTTAATTAAAATCATTGACGAATATTTGTATACAGGGTGAACTACAAAACATCATTACGATTTTCTCATTTTTTTTAAATGGATCACCCTATATTTTATTTTTTTTAAATATTGCATTTATAATACTCTTTCATTTTAATAAGCATTTCCTATACCTAAACTCATTATTTTCCGAGATATTTTTAGTTTTCTTCAAATTTCGGGAATACATTCAATTTTTGTAAGTAGAAATGGGTAAGTATTGTGATAATGTAAATAATATAACAAAATTATATTTATTTAATAAGTAACTAACAAAAAATATAAACCATTGCAATATGGTAATGAATGTAACAATTAATGTGATAAGTATTAAGAAAACTAGTCTAAAGCAAAATGTTCAAAATCTCCACCTTCAACGTCTATACAAGCTTGTTAGCGATTTTCAATTGACCGAGCCACATTTCGTAACATTTGCACGTCAATATTATCAAAAGCTTCTCTGATTCTATGTTTAATATCATCTGGCGTTGTTGGAGGCTTCTGGTATACAAGGTCTTTTATATAGCCCCACATAAAAAAGTCTATTTTGGAGAATTCCGGTGATCGCGGTAGCCAAACAGTTGGTCCTCCTCTGCCTGTCCACCTCTCATTTAAGTTATTATTTAAATGATTGTGAATAGGAGCAGTGTGATAAACTAGAGCAGGGGTCACCAATTAGTGGACCGCGGTCCGCATCCGGACCGTGGGCTAGTTTTGTGCGGACCGTCAATAAATTCAGAATATACCTAGTGTTTGGCAATTTTGAAAATGTTTGGCCATGAAATTGTGTACTATGTTTGGCTCAACTTAGGTGTGCGAAGCCGCTTTATCAAGAATGAACTTAATTAAAAATCAGTAGAGATCTCACTTAACAGATGAATATCATCTGAACTCCCTAATGAGACTCAGTTGCACTAAACTCACACCAAAGACAGGTTGTAAATAAAAAAAATGTCATTTTTCTCTCTGATAATTTAATTTGGTAAAGAGTTCCCTTATTGTTATACTTACTAATCATTAATTTTGAAATTAAGTAAACTGTAATATAAAATTGTTATGTTCATTTTTTGTATTCATTTCCTCTCTACTATAGTAAAGTAGGAGTAATTTTCAGATGTGTATTTAATTAAAATAATTTTCAGATTTAATAAGTTTGCAACAAACACCTTGCATTGAAACTAATGTAGAAAAGATAACGTGTTAATAAGCATTTTGTACTGTGATTATTTATATTAAATTCCTCAGATTCCTTCCTTCAAAATTGAAGATGTCTAAAAACTTCATTAGCATTCAAAATATAAATTCATAACTTTAAAAATTTTCTCAGATTCAAATATTCTAAAACCATTTACAATACTGCTGTTTTCAAAATATACTGATAATAACATCAAAACAATGAATTTATATTTTATTTATTGTACCAGGAAAACTTACAGGAAAGTATACAGGAACCAAAAAACAATCAGATATTATTAGTTTTCCTTTCCATATTAGTCCATGTGTGAGGCCACTTTCGTATGAAAAATGTTTCTGACTCGATTTCTTTGCGGATTCCTGTTCAAAAATGTCCCCTTTAAACAAATCAGAAGGGTGAAGCATTTTTTAAACAAATTCAAAATTACTTTTTTGCCTCGAAGAATGTATTTTTAGGTTTCTTGGGTAATTGTAAACAAAAAAGGTCTCTTGTCATATTTATGAAAAGTTGATAGTTTTCGAGTTAAAAGCGATTTAAAATCTGAAAAATGCAAAAATGTGCATTTGCGATGCTTGAAAACTCTTAAGTTTTAATAAATCTAAAAAATACTAAAAACATGCTAAAAGCTTTTAGCAAAAATGCTAAAAACGTATTATCGAGGACAACAAAAGTGATGTTTTGAATTTGTTAAAAAAAATGTTAAACAATTTCTGCCCAAAAATTTCGCCCGGCACCCTTCTGATTTGTTATCCCCTATAATATTTTTTAACAAGAATCCGCAAAGAAACCAAATCAGAACAGACAGACACAGGCAGCATAAATCCGGACCTCGGAAGTGTCATAGGTTTTCGAAACGGACCCCCATGGAAACTAATTGGTGACCCCTGAACTAGAGCACCATCGTGTAAAAGCCACATTCGTTGTCGAATATTAAGAGGTACATTTTGTAGTAGTATTGGCAAACGACTATTTAGAAAGTCAAGATATATGGCACCATTTACACGGCCGTCAAAAAAATATGGGTCAATTACATAATCGCCAACAATACCACCCCAAACATTTATAGACCACCTAGTTTGACTATAAGTCTTAACAAGGTATGAATTGCTTGATGCATAATAATGAAAATTATGCCGATTTACAGTTCTATTTTTGTGAAATGTAGCCTCATCTCCAAAAAACACATAATCGAAAAAGAATGTGTGTGTACTATGTACGCACGTAAGAAGATATTCTTTTATTATGTAATAGGTAATTTAAACGAAATAAATATACTTAAAAGGTTATTTGTATTTTATTTAAAAATCAAACTAACTTTCTTATCTACCACTTTCAAAAAATTTTTATTAAAACAACCAAAAATAAAAAAAAATATGAATAGCCCGGGAATTGAACCCGCAACCTTCCAATCTCAGTACTAACGCATTTCTAACTACTCCATCGAGGCACAGGAAATAGATATGTAAGTTTCGGATATAATTACACAACACGGCGACATATAGTGTAAAAATATTATGCTTACATAATATTTTATTAATCCAAACACACAAGAATTATAATAAATAATACATTTCCTAAAACCACTAATATATTCTTTTAATGACTTATTTGCACGGTTACAGATACATACATACCTATCTTGAAAGATTAGCAATGAACTACATACTGTCAGTGTGCGCAGGCGCGCGGTAAATGTACAATTTTACTCTCAATCGATCCGCCGCTAAAGAAGAATATCTTCAAAAAAATCGGTCTCGTTGCACTTTGCTGCTGAGACCATTGGCAAAAAGCTAATCTTCGTTGATAATCATCGACCGTCAATTCTTGATGTAACTGTATGCGGTAAGGATGCAGTTTGTGTTTACGCTAATTTTTGCCGCCGAAGTTTGACTAATATCATGTTGACGTGAAATTTCACGAGTACTGATGTGGGGATCTTCAGTGGTAGCTATCAGTACATATCATATTCTTTTTCTTCACTAAGAACAGTGCAAATAAAACGATCCATTTATTTTTCAAAAGCATTTGCGGTTGATTAAGAAGATAAAGGCATAGAGCGCTTCACGCTGGCCTAGTTTTTTGCATTCGATTAGGGTACCGCATGGAATCTTATTACCCAGGATTCCATTGTGAAGAGCATTTGGCTACGATAGTTGTGCCCCCATCACGCATCAGCGTGCTATGGGGGAAAAGGGATGGCCTGGGGCATTGGAGCGAGTTGGGGTGATCCCTGTTTTTACTGGGGTCAAAACACCTCGCCCCAATGAATTGTTACACCCGAATGTACTTTTTCGATAGGGTGGACATCTCCCACAGGTCGGGTTGAAAAAAAAAAGCATTTGCGGTTGGCTTCCTCCGTTCAGGATATCGCTCGTGATATATTCTGGACGTAAGTAGGCAATTTCTCGAACTTCCTCCTAATATTCAGATCATATCTGTTAATTCTTCTACAGAAAAGTTCATTTTTAACAATAAAGCACACAGACAAGCCACACAGACCGATTAAAAAGGTAATAATATGCAAACTGTCATTTTCAAAGCCTACGGTTTACGATTTAATAATGTGAAAACTGTCAGTTTTTCAAAGCCTACTGTTTTACCTTTGCAACTGACACAAATGGCACAATCGGCAGTTAGGAATTTTTTACTAAAAATTAATTAATTGTATTTGTATTTAAACATCTAATTGTAATGCTTAGATTAGTACCAAATATTAAAAGTAACGTTAATAGGTCATTTTTTTATGACGTTAAAACCTGCCTCTCCGCAATTGCTTTTCCCTTGATGATTCGTAGAAAATATAAAAAACGCCAGATTATCTACACAAATAAAAATGTCACAAGGAAATAGTTTCAGAACAACATGACGTACATTTCATATCTGCTGTCATTGAAGAAAAAAAATTATATGTTGCTCCACAATATTGATATGATATGCAATTATTATATAAAGGTAAATTTATTTATGTAATTGTCTAAAAAGGGGTAGTTCCCTGGATTGGCTGTATACCTTATAGTTAAACAAACTGGAACATGAAGTAAAAACCACTTCTATGTAAAAGGTATATTTACTAAAAATTTTTAGAATCCCAATGGATTCAATAAAATGAGTTCATCAGAACGTTTTCAAACCTATCGGTCCATCATCAGTGAATTTGAATACTTGCAAAATAGCCCCAGAACCAAACAATGGTTGTGATTATAAATAAATCTACATTATGTTGAAATAAATTTAAAATGGCTAAACGCCGATGTTCAGGGATTAAACCTCTGGGAATATGGTGAAACTCTACCCGAGGACCCAATCAACCGTCTTCGGTCAACCAGAGTTTCACCATGTTCCCAGAGGTTTAATCCCTGAACATCGGCGTTTAGCCATTTTAAATTTATTTCAACATAATGTAGATTTATTTATAATCACAACCATTGTTTGGTTCTGGGGCTATTTTGCAAGTATTCAAATTCACTGATGATTGACCGATAGGTTTGAAAACGTTCTGATGAACTCATTTTATTGAATCCACTGGGATTCTAAAAATTTTTAGTAAATATACCTTTTACATAGAAGTGGTTTTTTACTTCTTGGTCAAGTTTGTTTATGTAATTGTATTTTGCTTGCAGTACTGCATTTTAATAACTAATTTTATTTACTACATACAATTGTTTACGTTTTAATAACATAACCTGAAGCTTATTTTTTCTTCTTATTATTTTTTTGGACTATGGCCTTGACAATTATCCAGTAACCAGACCTAGCATAATTGGCCAATATAATTAAAAGTGCGAATAAAGTTGCAGAGCGTAGAAATAGGTGTCGCTTTACCGAACTTGCACGGTCCCAATATCTCTAACTTATGTCCCACATGATATTTATGCGAAATAGATAGAGCTAATACATGCTGATTACAGTTGCTTTGATTAATATAAATGCGCGATATGATTTGTTTCTCTTCTTCTTCTTCCTCTTGATAAACAATTCTGTTTGTTCATTGGCGGATCGATACCTCTATGGAAGGTTGTCACTCCATCTTTTGCGCAGTCGACCTATACTTCTTTAATGGTTGGTGATTTATCTTTTGCCATTTTGATCAAGGTCTCCCGCATATCTCCCCCATTTTGCTGATGTGGTTATTACATTCATTTTTCCATTATTTTTTCGATTTAGTGTCCATTTGTTTATACACTGTACGTTATCGAAGGCAATCCATAAAGTTTAGTTCCATATTAGTCCCATTACAAAAAAGTATTACAATGTCGAAAGACTGTAATTTAAATGCACCAGCTGACAGAATCACTGATTCATAAATCCAACATAATAATGTGTCTTACGTCATAGTTATACCTGTAATGGGATCCTACAGTGGGCAGGTACAAGGTAAACATTCTACAATAATAATTTATATTCAGGTGTTTATTTATTTATTTCAAAACATGATCTCTGCGTCCTCTATTTGAAATGTTGAAGGATTTAAGCAGCTGATAAATATTTAATAGATTTTTTATGGATTAAGATTCTTTAAATTCTGAACTTGAGAGTATATGGGCCAATAGAAAAGAATAGACTAAAATTTAATAACTATATAAATATATAATATATCCAAAATAAACTATACTAAATTTATAATCAAGATACAGTAGAAATAAACAAACCAAGGGTCGGTTTCACCAACGACAAATAGTAGTTTACTCTTTGATTACAGGTATTCGACCAATAAACTGACATTTCTACACTTTACTAACCTCAAATAGGAATTATTTTACTTATTTATCAAAAAAATAAGTAAGAAAGTAAATTCGCCAGTTAAACTTTATATTATCAAAATTATATTGAAACAAAATACAACTATAAACGTCTAATACATTTTATTCGATGAATTCATTGATTTATTTGTTGTTGGTGAAACCGGACCCAAGACACGTTAAATGCTACTAGAAGCACTCCTGAATCATAATTTACAATGTATATGTTACCGGCCAAACCCAATTTCAGGACAAACTAGTTTGGCCTATGGCTAAACTAGTTTGTCCTGAACGCGTTAGGATAAACTAGTTTGACCTAGACCAAACTAGTGTGTCCTAAACGCGATGGGATAAACTAGTTTGGCCTAGGCCAATCAAGTTTATCCTGATATTAATACGGACACCGCAGGATAAACTATTAAGAGGAAACAGTAGCGATCAACAGCATTTGTCACACAAATGACAAATACGTGTGCCAAATCAATATAGCCAGGGAGGTAGTGTCAAATTTGACCGGAGCATTTTAGCATGGCTGGTTTCTTATTATTTAGGTAGGTGCTCCAAAGCTTATTAAGAAATGATGTGTCAGCTGGCCCAAAACCGGGGATTTTAGTCAAGAAAAAGTAAAACATGAAAGTTGATGGACCAACGCTACAGCTTAAATGTCAAATAATTATATACGTTACTCAGAACATTTAATAGACTTACTTACTTGGCGCCTACCTTTCACTCAGGAGATCGGCATTTTATTTTGAAATGTCACTCAGACATTTTATTTTGAAAAATATTTATTTTTCTAATACCACGTTTTTATTATTTATACGAGACAATATAAAAAAATCTGTATGTCTTTTATAGAATCGCAAACTATGCATTTTTGGTCATATTATGATTGATCTTAATAAGCAAATGTGTTTGTTGTACATGAACCCCTGAAGGTTCCTGAGTTGGTAAGACCAACAATCTAAGTGAAAAGGGAGATATTATTTGTTATTTTTTTGGACACACTGTTTTTTCTTAATTTTATATGTTGTAGAACCGAAAGATACAACCCTAAATTTTCACTTTTCTATCACCAACCCCCATGTTTTAATAGCAATCTAAATATTTCCGTATTCTCTATAATATATATAAAATATAATATACAAAAAACAGTTTGTCTAAAAAGATAAAAAATGTCAGGAGAGGGGTGGGGTGGGGAGGCCAACCCCCCTTTTCACTTAGATTGGTCGTACTAACTCAGGAAGCTTCAGGGGTTCATGTACAGTAATTTTGCTTATTAAGGTGAATCATAATATTTATGATCAAATGTATATATTATGCTATGTCATAAGTTCTATGCATAATTCTATAAAAGACATACAGATTTTTTTATATTGTCTCGTTTAAATAATAAAAACGTGGTATTATAAAAATAAATATTTTTCAAAATAAAATGTCAATTTAAAAAACAAAAAGAATTTTCCGCGCCAGGATTTGAACCCCGATCTCCTGAGTGAAAGGTAGGCGCCAAGTAAGCAAGTCCATTAAATCTTCTGAGTAACGTATATAAATATTTCAGATTTAAGGTGTAGCGTTGGTCCATCAACTTTCATGTTTACCTTTTCTTGACTAAAATCCCCGGTTTTGGGCCAGCTGACACATCATTTGTTAATAAGCTTTGGAGCACCTACCTAAATAATAAGAAACCAGCCATGCTAAAATGCTCCGGTCAAATTTGACACTACCTCCCTGGCTAATAGATTTGGCACATGTATTCGTAATATAATAAAGAATGGCGGTACAGAGCCCAATTTGAAAAATATATTAATATGTGGAGATTACTCTGTAATTAAATGCAATATTAAAAAAACGAGCCTGTACCGCCATTAAGAACAACAAAAAATACACTTTCTTCAAATAAACTTTTTTATCCGATGCCTAGATTTTGTGTCATTTTGGAACTACTAAAATTTTTTATTTCATTAGTAGTTCCAAAATGACACAAAATCTAGGCATCGGATAAAAAAGTTTATTTGAAGAAAGTGTATTTTTTTGTTCTTGTTAATGGCGGTACAGGCTCGTTTTTTTTTTAATATTGTATTTAATTACAGAGTAATTTCCACATATTAACATATTTTTCAAATTGGGCTCTGTACCGCCATTCTTTATTATATTACGAATACGTGTGCCAAATTTCTCGAAAAATCTCGCATTATTTTTGTCCTCTCTGTGTCAAGTCGTTTTTTTGCCGCGTGTCATTATTGATCTGATGACTGTTTTATAAATTCTGCTTTTCATTTATTTCCCGATATTTTTATTTGTCCATATTCTTTCATTCAGGCAACCTGCGGCTCTGTTTGCTCTATAAACTCGATCTTCCACTTCTGTTTCGAGCTTTCCGTAGCTAGATAGTATGATCCTTAGAAATTTAAACCCCAATCAAGTGTTTTAGTATCTGACCCTCAACCTCTAGTTTACAGCTTATTAGATTTGCTGTTATAACAATGCTTTTTGACTCTTTTGGGGAAATTAACATGTTAAATTTTCTGGCAGTTATATTAAAATATTGCAGGATACGCTGCTAATCATTTTCAGTTTGAGATTAGTAGGTATTGCATTGTCTGCATAGCAGATTATTTGAAGTTGGTTTTGTCCCATTTGGTATCGGTTTTTAGTTTTTACTTTTTTTATTATTTCATCCATGATCAAGTTGAACAATAGAGGACATAGGGAATCTCCCTGTCTTATCCCATTGCCAGCTTCAACGGTGCCAGTTATTTTTATTCTTTATTATATCTTATCATACAATTATGTCGTAAATAAAATAACCAATGCTTACTATTAATCTGCACGACCCAAAACTAAAACGACTTACACAGAAAAAACCTATAGGCAGTTAAATTTTTGTGGTTTGATAAGAAAAACCCAATTTTATGGTTTGAAATACACTTTATTGTTCAGTATAGTCTAACCATGGACGCCCATACCCATGGGCAGGGGGGCCGTATCCCCCTCTAGCTTTTCGTCGGGTGCTTATACTATACCTGTATTGTCATCTAAAGTATACAAAATGTTAGCAACATCTTCACGTCTGCCCCCCCCCTAGAAATTTTTATATGGGCGCCCATGAGTCTATCTGAACATCAATTCACTTGTTCCAACGAGATTCCAATTTAAGAATTTCATCCTTGAAGTGAAAATCTGAAAGGGTTGGAAAATATGCTTCCACAGCTGCTATGATCCCATAATTTGATGAAAGACGCATGTGTTTTTATAGATATTGAACATATGGAAGTCGCTAGGAGCCAAATCTGGTAAATACAGTGGGTACTCCAACAATAATTAAAAAATGAGTTCATAGATTTTAGGATTCTTAATGAACACATTGTACAAAACCGAGTATTCCTTCTGTGCGAGACTAGAATGGGTAATAAGCAATTTGGATTTAGAAATGGTCTAGGAACTAGAGAAGCACTATTTTGTATGCGCGTTCTATTACAAAAAAGTTGTGAATTCCGAAAGAACGTTTATGTTTGTTTCATCGACTTCGAGAAGGCATTCGACCGAGTACAACATGATACACTTTTCGATTGCCTGCAGGCAGCAGGACTTGACCACTACGATATAAGACTGCTGAAATACTTATATTACAATCAAGTAGCCTCTATCCAAATTGGAGACAGTCGTACTGAAAAACTGCCGATAAAATGTGGAGTACGACAAGGTTGTGTTTTATCACCCACCCTTTTTAATCTGTACTCTGAAGAAATCTTTAGGGAGGCGTTGGATGACAGACAAGAGGGAGTAAGGCTAGTCGGAGATGTAATCAACAATATTAGATACGCTGACGATACAGCCATTCTTGCTGAAAATTTACAAGATCTTCAGACACTACTAAATCTAGTCAATGAAGCAAGCTATCGGAGAGGCCTTAAAATCAACATTTCAAAAACAAAGTGGATGGCAGTTGGAAAGATTAATATAGATCAAGGTCAGCTTTCTCTTGATGGAGAGGAGTTAGAACGGGTAAATCATTCCAAGTACCTTGGCAGCTGGTTAAATGTAAATTGTGACTCTGATGAAGAGATAATAACTAGGATCGAAATATCACGGAAGGCTTTTATGACCTGGAAACCAGTTTTATATAATAGAAACCTGTCGATGAATATTCGAAAGAAGGTGCTGAAATGTTATGTGTGGTCTATCCTATTGTATGGTTGTGAGACATGGACGTTAAAAACCACAATGCTCAACAAAATAGAAGCATTCGAATTGTGGTGCTATCGACGAATCCTAAAGATATCGTGGGTCTCGCACACTTCCAATGAAGATGTTCTTCAAATGATGAATTCGGAACGTCTGCTTATAAGCATCATAAAGAGGAGAAAAACAGAATACTTCGGCCATATAATTAGAGGACCTAAATACCATCTGCTTCGCCTTATAATACAAGGAAAAGTGGAGGGAAAGAGATGGATTGGTCGAAAGAAACTTTCATGGCTGCGTAATATTAGACAATGGTTTGGCTGCACAGTAGAAGAATTATTTCGCACAGCAGCCGATAGAGAGAGATTTCAGAAAATTGTAAACATGATGAAGGCCAACGTCTGAATACAGACACGGCACCTAAAGAAGTAGAATGAACTAGTAGAGTAGTAGATTGGATCATAATGAATTAGTAAATTGAAAGATTCTTAATGAGTAGATTCTTAATGAATTCGAACGAACGAATTTATAAACAATTTTACTTTTTTGCTGCTGATGATTTTCTGCTAAATCTTCTATTTCTATGCTGAATATTTGATTTATACATAAAATTTTTTTTATCTTTGAAAATGCGTGTCACCTAAAATAAGCTCGCGTGTAAGGTTCGACATCTCTGTTTATAAATATGATAAATATTTTTCAAATGAGGAATTTTTAAGATAATAGATAAGGCAAAATATTTTATCTAGGGTTAATAATCTAAAAAAATCCTTAGATTAAATGAGAAATACAGTATGCACCAAAACAAACGACACTGAAAAACTAAAGCTTTATTAAACATGAAAAATTAAATAACAGCATTTCAAATAATGCGAATTTTAAGTTTTGCTTCTATACAAAATGTGTTCAAAGTGCTCGCCATTGCGTTCCAAGCAGTACTCATAACGCTGAACAAGATTGCTAATTAAAAATGGGCTGCTGCATTCTTCTGAAAAAGGTCAAAATTTTTTCACGGATTTTATCAATAGTTGCCGGTGGGTTTTCTGTAAAAACGGCTTGTTTCAGCATACCCTATACGTAAGCATCAAGAATTGTTAGATCAGGTGAATGAGAAGGGTAAGGAAAATTCGTGTTACGGGAAATTAGGCTGTCTTCAAAATTTTCTCGAATCAGATCTAAGGATGCTCTCGTGGTATGATAAGTAGCCCCATCCTGTTGAAACCATTGGATATTGAACTGTATGTTTCTGGCACGACAGAATTGTCTGAGATCAATAAAAAATAGTGTCAAGATTTGTTCTCTATATCGCACTTGATTTAATGTAACGGGTCTTCTACGCTCGTCTTCCACGAAGTAAGGGCCCAATAAACCATTACCTGACACTGCGCACCAAATCGTTATACGGTCACTATGAAGAGGTTTCTCTACGATGATGTCTGGTCGTTCAAAACCAAGAAAACGATTTGTCTGTCGAGTGATAAATCCATTGAGATGGATGTGACATTCGTCTGTAAACCACACATTTGAAAAAAATAGGGGTTATTCATAAACCATTGGCAAGACTGAAGCACAATAAACAACTCTTAATTTCTTGTCTTATCTTGTCAAGTGTTGCCCAATCTGTATTTTATAGGGAAAATCACCAATCTCCTTAAACATTCTTCGGGTAGACGTTTCACTCAAATTCATTTTTAGAGATGTTCTGCGGAGACTTCTTTTTGGTGATTCTAACACCTGTTGAAATAGCCTTCTTTGATTCGCATTTGTTGTCACGGTAACTGGACGACCAGTACAGCTTTTTCGTTGAGTTAGAACGCTTCCTGTTCATCGAAATTTTGCAACGAATCTTAACAAGTCCTTATTAGCCGGTGCAGGCTTCTGAAACTCTTCCCGAAATTGATTGGCAACCATTAACAAACTAGGTTCAGTTGATCGTCCATTCCCATGTGAGCGGAAATAATACTCAATAATAAATATTTTTTCTTGCGCTGTAAGCACCATTTCGAATCTTTTTGACAGTTTGTTAGAATAAACAATGTTTAAAAATACCATGACAACTATTGCCACTTGTTTCATATGACCCGATTATATTTCACAGGCTTCCTCATTTCAGTGTCCTTTGTTTTGGCGCATGCCGTATTATGCTAAACTTCCTTCCCTTTATTTATGTCGTAGTTTCTTAGAGAATCGGCTTTTGAGCTAAGAAATCGGCTACTTAGCTAAATAAGTAGCACTACTTAGACTAATCAAATTCCATGTCCAGCCCCTCTCCTCTATAAAGGTAAAGAGCCAGCTTTGTAGACCTCCAAAGTTTATTTGTTGAGCAATTCCTCCATCCAATGGCACTAGAGCCCAAACCAGGCATTGGCCTCCTTCAGCAAGCTTCTCGAATCATCTTGATTTACTGCCGTTCTTTTCCATGAAAGCGTTTTTAGGAGGTTTTTGGCGTTCTTATCTACTTCGTCATCCCATCTCTTTTTCGTCTTCCAACAGGTTATTTTCCTTACATTCTTGCATTTAGAAATTTTGCCCCCGTAATCTCTGCAGTCTAGTGTGTTGTGCTAGTGCTGGTTCGCTATATTGTTCGTATATTTCTTTATTGAACTTATACTTCTTTAGGTGCGATTGAGAGTAAAAATTCATAATACTGCGCGCATGCGCACACAGACAGTATGGCGTTTAGATGCTAAATCTTTGTAGTTATGTATAAATATATCAGTACAAGAAAAGGTGTGAAAAGAATATATTAGCGTTTTTAGTAAATATATTTATTATAATTTTTGTGTCTTTGGATTTGCCTTCCTCAGGAGTAAGATGAGTATTATTAAAACATTTTATTGTATATTTATTATATTTCACACCTTGTCTGTTTGTTACCGTGAATTGTCATTAGGTACGTCCGAACCGATACAGACACAGTCCTCGTAGCGTATTTGGTATAGCATTCGGCCAGAGATCGAGAGGTCTTGAGTTCGAATCCAATGCAATCTTATACTTTTTTTTTTAATTTTTTTGAAAGCGGTAAGCACAAAATTAGTTTGGTGTTTAAAAAAAATTAAAACAAACTGTTTAAAGTATATTTATTTTTTAGAAATCATATAATAGAAGTATAACTTCTTACGTGCGTACAAAGTACAGACACATTCTTTTATTATCTAATTCGCCAGTTGTTATTTTCACTTATTGGGCCCAGTATCCTACGTAATATTTTTCTTTCAAACGCGTCTAATGCATTGGCAGATTTCTGTGTTAACTTATATTATAACCCATGTTTCACGCGTATAACTTGCACTTGTGATGCACCAGTACATCAACGAGCTCACACACCAAAGCAATATCCTACATCGCATGTGGCATGCATTGTGAAAAGATACGCACTGAGTGTTACATCTGGTTTTCTGGGAATCTTCGGTGACTTTCGGTGGAATTTCGTTCACCGAAAACCAAATGTGACACTCAGTGCGTATCTTTCCGCAATTTATGTTATGTGATGTAGGGATATTGCTTTGGTGTGCGAGCTCTCTCACAGTGCGAAAGAGATGCATCATTCCGGCCGTAAAATGGTGAATCTCACTCGCACCGGTGCTCGCACTCACCATTGACGGCCGACTAACAGGCGCTTTGCGCTCATTGCTAATAAAATAACAGCTTAGTAATTATGATTTACTCGTGATTTACTATGGAATCTCTAACGCGAGAATTTTACTGGCATCGTTGCATTTGGTTGTCTTTTTAAAGACAGATCACATGCTATGATATTTTTGTGACGGATATTCTTGAGTTTATTGATTTCATGTAATCGAATGAACTATCTTTTAGTAAAGTCGTCCCAGGAACGCAACTCATAAATATTGGCGATATCGTTTTAAAGTCTTCTACTTTAAAATGTATAATATACGTCTGAATTGCCAATATAAATGAGTCAGATTAAATAAATTATTAGAAGAACTTTTTACTTAGCAACAACATTTTTGTTTAATTTAGTAGTATTTTGTATTTTGACAACGGCACCCGATTTGGGCGTCGAAACGTTAATAAAATTATTTTTTCAATTTAATTGTGGCTTATTTCCCAACTAAATAGTTAGTAATAAAATAATGACAAAATTTCTTCAGAATCTTTTAGGGCGGGCATTAAGATCTGGCCACTTTCTGACATTCATAATAATAATTTTTAACAGAGTTATTTCGCGTTTTTCAAATTTTGGAGGAAAATCACAGGAGATCTTTTTTGCTCATAATGGCCCAAATAATCTAAAAAAAATTGTTCGAGGTGAAAAAATTATTATTTTCAATTTTTTTGAAAAAATTGTTTTAACAATTTTCCGACAGGTACCTCCTGGCACCCTGTGGATTTTTTTAAGGGCCTCTTTTTGAGTAAGTTTATGCAAAAAACATATTGGAATAGTAAAACATGGTTTTGCTTGTTTTTGATTCAGAGGGATACACAATCGCTGGACAGATGTTTCCACCATTTCAGGCTTTATCAACAGCGCTAGCGTGCACTCCTCTGAATCGAAAAACAGCTCAGCCATCAATTTAAGGGGAATTTGAAAGATCATTCAAATTCCCATTGGGACGCGATCCATCAGCGACATCTCTTAACAAATTGAAGAGTCTCAGATGCAGAATCCACCACTTTAATAAAATTAAAACGGTAAATAGTTATTTAAATCTGAGACTTTTCGTGTTGAAAGTTCTTTCTGGTACATCCTTAATCTGCGACTTTTACAATTTATAAGACCGCAGACGACGAATATCGAAAACGAAAATGACTCCTTGCAATCACATTCCGTTTTCATTCGTCTAGGAAAAGGACAGAATCGGAATAATTTACCTAACGGGGGCAGCATACAGCCTGGACTAATAAGAAATCTGGCAACAGTGACAACAAATTACCTACATTGATTTTTGTTTATGTCAAAATTTTCTTGTCACTCGATTTGTTGTTGAAAACAAGAATGAATTAACTCGTTAGTTAACTACCCTTCGAAACTAACGTCGAAACGTTAATGAAATTATTTTTTCAATTTAATTGTGGCTTATTTCCCATCTAAATAGTTAGTAATAAAATAATGACAAAATTTCTTTAGGATCTTGTAGGGCGGGCTTTAAGATCTGCTCACTTTCTCACTTTCATAATAATAATAATTTTCAACCGAGTTATTTCGCGTTTTTCAAATTTTGAATCTCATATAACTCGACAACAATCAATTTTAGAGAAAAATCACAGAAGATATTTTTTGCTCATAATGGCCCAAAGAATCTAAAAAAAATTGTTCGAAGTAAAAAAATTAATATTTTCAATTTGTTTGAAAAAATTGTTTAAACAATTTTCCGACCGCGATACCTCCTGGCACACTGTGGATTTTTTATAAGGACTTCCTTTTGAGTAAGTTTGTGCAAAAAACAGTGACGGTTTAAGTCATCATGGGGCCCTAGGCGGTCATTTACTTTACAAGAAGTAGGCCCCTTTAAAGTGACCATTTACTTAAAACAAATTTACAGATATTTATGTTGTTTTGGAAAGCAGTTCCTACAAAAATAAATTACGACAATGCAAAAAAGATCATTTTTCTTTTTTTACTTCTGTTACTTTGCTAAAGATTTAAGTAAAATAACTGCATCTGATAAATTTATAGTTACTCTGGGCTAATTAGCAAAATACAAGGAAAAGTTATTTACCAGCAATTTTATTGCTGGAATCGAATCTTATTATTGTATGTATTAATAATATAGATATGCAAAATCCGCAGATAGTGTGCTACTTTTTTTATAAATAAAATGGCGCCCGAAAATCGTGTTTTTTTCAATTTTTGCTCTATAACTCCAAAGATTTTAACTTCAGACCAAAAACACTCAAATAAAAATTCACCACAATTAAATTCTGCATAGAGACGTGTTTTTTCCGATTTACTTCGACGAAAACTTTCCCCGGAAAAAGTGGGTTTTTCCAACAAAATCTTTAATTTTCAACTAAACTTTTAGATAAGTAGTTGTTAATCAATAATTAAATAACTTGGTAACTTAAAAGCCCTTTCCGTATGTATTATATATAATTCCAGAAGTCTATGGAAATTGAATGAACAGTTTAGCAACAATTAAAATGTTAATTAAAAATTTACGGTCGCTATAATAACGACAATAATTATGAAACATAAGAATAGCTATGATTTTTTCATAAAAAGACACTATACCTATCTAATGTACTTTACAGAATTGAAATTGGACTATTTATGCGGCCTCAGGAATATTTTAAAATTATAAACAATTTATTGGTTTATAAACAAATAGAATAGCTCGGGAAATATTAAACTAAATTAAATTGTTAAAACGGTATTCGAAAGACAGCGGTAGAACCCTTCTTTTAAAAGAAAAAACCTTTAATTATGGCGAGTGGTTCCTGAGATACAACCGGTCAAAGTTGACCGGAATTCACGGCAAAGTTATAAACAATAGGATCATAATTTTCAAACCATCACCTTTTTATTTTTGTCCTCTTTCTCCACACAAATTTTCATATCTTTAAAATCCTTATAACATATATTATTATAATAAAAACTATCGATAATACGTGTGAAAATTGCCAAAAATAGCAAAATTCCAATCAAAAATTAGGTTGGAGAAAATGTAACCCTCAAAGTTCAAAATCGGTATACGTTAACAAAATGCATTTTCTCGGCTTCCCATGGAGCAATTTCCTTCATTATTTTTTTGATCCCTAATAACTCGAGTAGAGCCATCGAACTAACGCATTATTAAATGTCAAACTTGCTTTTGTTTTGTTATAATAGATTAATTTATTTATAAGAACAGAAAATTACATATTTTTTCCAGTTGTAGGCTTTTTTTTAGATAAACTTACTACAAGTGTACCTTTTAAAGTTCAAAACATAAGTATTCTCATTTGAAAGCTGAATAATTATTTAAACAATTTTTATTTAAACAAATTAAAATATTGTGTTATAATAAAAAAATTAATTTATTATAACAAAACACAAGCAAGTTTGACATTTAATAATGCATTAGTTCGATGGCTCTACTCGAGTTACTTGGGAACAAAAAAAGAATGAAGAAAATTGCTGCATGGGAAGCCGAGAAAATGCATTTTTTTTAACGTATACCGATTTTGAACTTTGAGGGTTACATTTTCTCCAACCTAATTTTTGATTGGAATTTTCCTATTTTTGGCAATTTTCACAGGTATTATCGATAGTTTTTATTATAATAATAAATGTTATGAGGATTTTAAAGATATGAAAATTTGTGTGGAGAAAGACGACAAAAATAAAAAGGTGATGGTTTGAAAATTATGATCCTATTGTTTATATCTTTTCCGTAAATTTCGGTCAACTTTGACCGGTTGTATCTCAGGAACCATTCGTCATAATTAAACGTTTTTTCTTTTAGAAGAAGCGTCCTGCCGCTGTCTTTCGAATACCGTTTTCACAATTTAATTTAGTTTAATATTTCCCGAGATATTCTATTTGATTATAAGCCAAAAAATTGTTTACAATTTTAAAATATTCCTGAGGCCGCTTAAATAGTCCAATTTCAATTCTGTAAAGTACATTAGATAGGTGAACATAGATAGGTGACAGGTTACATAGGTTCTTTTTATGAAAAAATCATAGTTATTCTTATGCATCATAATTATTGTCGTTATTATAGCGACCGTAAATTTTTAATTAACATTTTAATTATTGCTAAACTGTTCATTCAATTTCCATCGGCTTCTGGAATTATACTATATATGGAAAGGGCTTTTACGTTACCAAGTTATTTAATTATTGATTAACAACTACTTATCTAAAAGTTTAGTTGAAAATTAGAGATCTTGTTGGAAAAACCCGCTTTTTCCGGGGAAAGTTTTCGTTGAAGTAAATCAGAAAAAACACATCTCTATGCATAATTTAATTGCGGTGAATTTTTATTTGGGTGTTTTTGGTCTAAAGTTAAAATCTTTGGAGTTATAGAGCAAATATTGAAAAAAACACGATTTTCGGGCTCCATTTTGTTTATAAAAAAAGTAGCACACTATCTGCGGACTTTGCATATCTATATTATTAAAATACACAATCATAAGATTCGATTCCAGCAATAAAATTGCTGGTAAATAACTTTTCCCAAAAATGGCCTATTCTCCGATAATCAGCCCAGACTAAGTTGGAACTTTTAATGTTTACTAGCAGCACTAAAACGTTCTAAAATTTTGGACCACATAATGGTTAAAAGAGCTATTTGATTCTTATTCATTTTCCTATATAACATTTGTACTGCTATAATAACAGTATCAAATCTAGCTGACCATCTATTATAATACGTCTATTGTATATACTACAGTGCGTCCATAAAGTATCGCATAAATTAATTATTTAGTAAACCGGCGACTTTAAAGAAAAATACCGAAACAGGTCGATTTTTATTTTTAATTTCCGATTTTTTGGCATACATATCATACTCGTGACGTCATTTATCTGGGCGTGATGACGTAATCGATTATTTTTTTAATTGAGATTAGGGGTCATGTGATAGCTCATTTGAAAGGGTATTCAATTCTTTATTCCCTAATATAAACATTAACATAATTATTTATACAAGGTGTTCAAAAAAATATTTTTTTAATTAAAATAATTGAGACAAAAAGAAGAATGTATGTAATTTATCTAATTCAAAATACGTTTTAATGTCAGAAAACAGGAAAAACATGTTTATTTGACAAATAAATATAGTTTTTCGCTTAAATTCAATGTTAAAGCTGCAACCCACCTGCCTCTTGCCAGTTTGAACATTTCGTTCAAGCGAAAATCAATGTTTATTTGTCAAATATTTTTTTTTCTGTTTTTTGACAGTAGTAAAACGCATTTTGAATTAAATAAATTACATACATTCTTCTTTTTGTCTCAATTATTTTAATAAAAAAAATGTTTTTGAACACCCTGTATAAATAATTATGTTAATGTTTACATTAGTGAATAGAGAATTAAATACCCTTTCAAATGAGCTATCAAATGACCACTATTCTCATTTAAAAAAATCATCGATTACGTCATCACGCCAGATGGATGACGTCACTAGTATGATATATATGCCAAGAAATCGGAAATTAAAAATAAGATCGACCTGTTTTGGGATTTTTTCTTAAATTCGCCGGTTTACGAAATAATGAATTTATGCGTTACTTTATGGACGCACTGTATATACCATATATGGTATACCATCTAATATTCCATCTAGTAAATCTTTTAAGCGACATTTCGTAACAACTTGTCATTAGTAGTCCACTTACTCACGGTTTTTGCTCCGAATAGAAGAACCGCTTGGATTGACACAAAATTTGGCACACAAGTAACTAACATGCCAAAGAAAAAAAGTGATTTTGTGCTGATGTGTGATTTTGCCCTAAGGATGAGTGCCACCCATTTGGGGTAAAAAAAAGTTCAAAATAAATGCAGAAATAGATAAACTAATTAATTCTAAGTAACTTTTGTTCTATAGGGTTTTTTCACTAAGTCAATACTTTTCGAGTTATTTGCGAGTGAATATGTTCATTTTTCAACAAAAAAAAATACGTTTTTAGCCGGTTCTTCGCAAATAACTTAAAAATTAAGTATTTTAATTAAGTATGAAGTATGTAGATCCAGTATAAGAACAGCTGGAGCTAATGGAAAGTAGATTCTTATCCGACCAAATCGAATATTTCCACATAAATAACCAAAAAATGAAGCACTTGTCGGTGAAAACTCATCACAAATTAAAGTGTTACAAAAGCTTAATTTTTTTTAGTTTCTAGTATTAGAATTAAGCAAGTTAAGCTCAAAATAATGTTGGTCCTTTTTTTTCTCAAAAAAAATCTTGAAAATCACTCCCCAGTTTGTACTTATGTATTATTTATAAAATATGATCTGTAAGGTTCACCGGTTCACAGTGCTTATATTTCAAAACATTGGGATTTAAAATAAAACAATATTTTTTAATTCGAAAGAACTGTGTTTTTTTCAAAATACCTTAAAAATTATTAGTGATACCAAAAATACTTAAAAATCAAGAGTAAGAAAATATAGATTTTGGTTTTCTGAATATGTTGGAATTTTGTTTTATTGTAAGACAAAAATTGGTTAAGATATGGCTGTTCAAAATTTGCATACACTCGTGATTAGTGACTTGTTCAAGCCCTTTCTACTACAGCCCTTTCATAACTAAGCACATTATACCGGCAAAACTTACAGAGCATAATATAAACAATGCATAAATAAAGTAGCATGTGAAGCGGTAACGATTAATTTCATTTGGGATGCTAATTAGGAGGTAAGTTTCACCAGTTTTTGAATTATATGAATAATAACCCACTTTTCATTGGCTGCAACTCTGCTTCTACTGGGTCTACACACATACACCATTTCTTTTCACTTTTTCATAAGCTATGTTTTTATGATGATTTTTTTTTCAATAAAATACCTACTTTTGAGTTTTTTGCGTAAAATCATCTAAAAAAGTGTTTTTTTTTTGTTGAAAAATGAACATATTCGCTTGCAAATAACTCAAAAAGTATTGACTAAGTGAAAAATCTCTATTAAACAAAACTTGCTTAGCGTTAGTCAGTTTATCGACTTCCGGACGTATTTTGACCGTATATTTTTTCATCCTCAGAGCAAAAGTACACATCGGCACAATATCACTTTTTTCTCTGCCATGTTAGCTATGTGTATACCAAATTTCATGTCAATCCAAGCTCTTCTTTAAAATCCAAAGGTTCTTTAAAATCCGGAGATTTTGCAATATTTCACCGTGAGTGAATGGACTGTAGACCCATCGGTGGGTATAAATTGAAAAAAAATGAATAGTTCTTGAACCATACCAAAATAATTAACAGCTTCTAAGCAAAATGTGCTTGCAAAATTGATTCATAAATTAAGGGAATGATAAGAACATGGAATATAAAATTCCATTGAAGATAACTGCTTAATTTTGACTTGAAGTCGGTTGTGTTTTCCTGGCATATTTGAAAGAAGACAAAACAAAAAACTGAGTTTGATTGGAAATCATAAATTAACCATTCTCTTTTTGCTTTATATCCGTTAGCCTTATTTGATGTATTTAACTTTTTACAATCTTTTTTAAATTACTGCTTAAATAGTTTAATATTAATTGATGCATTTGAGTGAAACGCGGGCCCCATCAAGTGCGCAGTGCGCGGGCCCTTAGCGGCCGCCTAATCCGCCTAATGGTTAATCCGGCACTGGCAAAAAACGAATCGGAATAATTTACCTAACGGGGGCGAGCATACAGCCTGGACTAATAAGAAATCTGGCAACAGTTGGCAACAACTAAATTACCTCACTGATTTTTGTTTATGTCAAAATTTTCTTGTCACTCGATTTGTTGTTGAAAACAAGAATGAATTAACTCGTTAGTTAACTACCCTTCAATTACCACATAATGAAGAACTCGATGCCTACTAATTACAAGGCATTATCGCAAACGTTTCACAATGTTGATATGTACCTAACTACCATTAATTGCCTCTGATTAGGAAAGTTTAAGACCAATTACCTCTATATCATAACGACTATTTTTCAAAATCATCTGCATTCTCGACGTGACGTAAATCCTGATTGGTTGTTAGTCAAATCTATTCCATTAATCAGAGGTACTGAGGTTTCTATCGACAATGCTATCAAATATTAATTAAAATATTAATTGCTATTAAAATTACAAGAAAAGTATACTAGTTTATAAAAAAATTAAAGAAAATTGTAAAATTAATGCAAAAAGTATTTTTTATAATACTTAGAATATAAACATATTAAGCCTATAATAACAAACCTGCTAACCACAAAAGTCCTAACGAACAAAATCAATAACAAATTTGTACTTAGACAAATCACAGAAAAGGCCATTGAGTACAATAAACCAGCATATCTATGTTTTATAGACCTGACAAAGGCTTTAGATCGCATCCAAGTAGAAGACGTCTTACATTTACTGTATAGAAGAAACATACCAATCAATATTATACAAACCATCGAAAACATCTATTTTCATAATCGAATACAGGCAAAGATAAATGGAAAACTAACGTAGTTTATACCAGTACAAAGCGGAGTAAGACAAGGTGACTCATTAAGCCCACTGCTCTTTAATATAATAATTGACGAAATAATAGAAGTAGTACGTAAAGGTCATGGTTACAGAATGGGTAACACAGAAATCCAAATATTATGTTATGCAGATGGCGCCGCAATAATCGCCGAGACAGAAGACGATCTCCAAAGATTAACACACATCTTCAATACAACCGCCAAGAAATACAATATGATAATATCAGCAGAAAAAACCAAACGTATGACAACATCGCAATACCCACTACGATGTAAAATCGAAATTGATGGGAAAATAGTCTGGGCTGATTATCGGAGAATAGGCCATTTTTGGGAAAAGTTATTTATACTACATTCGCTCTCGCGAGATTTTTTTTGACACTGACCTTAGTAATTTCTTTTTTGAAAAATTCAGTTGTAAGAAGTGACTGGAAATTACTACAAAACCAACGCACCTGCTCATATCCAATATTATTAATAGTAAACAGACATAAAAATAACATAAACCTTACGCCAATCAATATTTATTTATTTAAACCATTATAATGTATTGATAGCAAATGAGAAAATTATTTATTGTACAAAATAAAAATATTTTGTAGAAATAAACTTCACAAAATTTTATGAGATTAGTAGACACTCCCACTATTTCTAATAATTCTTCTTTTTTTAATGAAAGATTAAGTTGATTTGAGTTGATTTTAGCAGTTAATAGTGTAAGGTAGGAATTTTTGTGTTGTACGTTTCCTATTCTGAATGTCTCAAAAAAAAATCTCGCGAGAGCGAATGTAGTATACCAGCAATTTTATTGCTAGAATCGAATATTATGATTGTATATATTAATAATATAGATATGCAAAGTCCGCAGATAGTGTGCTACTTTTTTTATAAACAAAATGGCGCCCGAAAATCGTGTTTTTTTCAATTTTTGCTCTATAACTCCAAAGATTTTAACTTTAGACCAAAAACACTCAAATAAAAACTCACCGCAATTAAATTCTGCATAGAGACGTATTTTTTCCGATTTACTTCGACGAAAACTTTCCCGGAAAAAGCGGGTTTTTCCAACAATATCTTTAATTTTCAACTAAACTTTTAGATAAGTAGTTGTTAATCAATAATTAAATAACTTGGTAACGTAAAAGCCCTTTCCGTATGTATTATAATTCCAGAAGCCGATGGAAATTGAATGAACAGTTTAGCAACAATTGAAATGTTAATTAAAAATTTACGGTCGCTATGATAACGACAATAATTATGATGTATAAGAATAACTATGATTTTTTCATAAACAGACACTATACCTATCAAATGTACTTTACAGAATTGGAATTGGACTATTTAAGCGGCCTCAGGAATATTTTAAAATTATAAACAATTTTTTGGTTTATAAACAAATAGAATATCTCGGGAAATATTAAACTAAATTAAATTGTGAAAACGGTATTCGAATGAGAGCGGCCGGGCGCTTCTTTTAAAAGAAAAAACGTTTAATTAACTGAGATACAACCGGTCAAAGCTGACCGGAATTTACGGCAAAGATATAAACAATAGGACCATAATTTTCAAATCATCACCTTTTTATTTTTGTCCTCTTTCTCCACACTAATTTTCATATCTTTAAAATCCTCATAACATATATTATTATAGTAAAAACTATCGATAATACGTGTGAAAATTGCCAAAAATAGCAAAATTCCAATCAAAAATTAGGTTGGAGAAAATGTAACCCTCAAAGTTCAAAATCGGTATACGTTAACAAAATGCATTTTCTCGGCTTCTTATAAAGCAATTTCCTTCATTCTTTTTTTGATCCCTAATAACTCGAGTAGAGCCATCGAACTAACGCATTATTAAATGTCAAACTTGCTTTTGTTTTGTTATAATAAATTAATTTATTTATTATAACACAATATTTTAATTTGTTTAAATAAAAATTGTTTAAATAATTATACAGCTTTCAAGTGAGAATATTTATGTTTTTAACTTTAAAAGGTACACTTGTAGTAAGTTTATCTAAAAAAAAGCCTACAACTGGAAAAAATATGTAATTTTCTGTTCTTATAAATAAATTAATCTATTATAACAAAACAAAAGCAAGTTTGCATTTAAGAATGCGTTAGTTCGATGGCTCTACTTGAGTTTTTAGGGAACAAAAAAAGAATGAAGGAAATTGCTCCATGGGAAGCCGAGAAAATGCATTTTGTTAACGTATAACGATTTTGAACTTTGAGGGTTACATTTTCTCCAACCTAATTTTTGATTGGAATTTTGCTATTTTTGGCAATTTTCACACGTATTATCGATAGTTTTTATTATAATAATATATGTTATGAGGATTTTAAAGATATGAAAATTGGTGTGGAGAAAGAGGACAAAAATAAAAAGGTGATGGTTTGAAAATTATGATCCTGTTGTTTATATCTTTGCCGTAAATTCCGGTCAACTTTGACCAGTTGTATCTCAGGAACCACTCGTCATAATTAAACGTTTTTTCTTTTAAAAGAAGCGTCCTACCGCTATATTTCGAATACCGTTTTCACAATTTAATTTATTTTAATATTTCCCGAGATATTCTATTTGATTATAAACCAAAAAATTTTTAATAATTTTAAAATATTCCTGAGGCCGCTTAAATAGTCTAATTTCAATTCTGTAAAGTACATTAGATAGGTATAGTGTCTTTTTATGAAAAAATCATAGTTATTCTTATATATCATAATTATTGTCGTTACTATAGCGACCGTAAATTTTTAATTAACATTTTAATTGTTGCTAAACTGTTCATTCAATTTCCATAGACTTCTGGAATTATAATACATACGGAAAGGGCTTTTATGTTACCAAGTTATTTAATTATTGATTAACAACTACTTATCTAAAACTTTAGTTGAAAATTAAAGATTTTGTTGGAATAACCCGCTTTTTCCGGGGAAAGTTTTCGTCGAAGTAAATCGGAAAAAACACGTCTCTATGCAGAATTTAATTGTGGTGAATTTTTGTTTGGGTGTTTCTGGTCTAAAGTTAAAATCTTTGGAGTTGTAGAGCAAAAATTGAAAAAAAACACGATTTTCGGGCGCCATTTTGTTTATAAAAAAGTAGCACACTATCTGTGGACTTTGCATATCTATAATATTAATACATACAATAATAAGATTCGATTCCAGCAATAAAATTGCTGGTAAATAACTTTTCCTTGTATTTTGCTAATTAGCCCAGAGTAAAATAATAAAGCAGGGAGCAAGGTTTAGATATCTGGGAGTAGATATATCTAGTTACGAAAAAAATTGAAGAAGTACAACAAAGCTTAAAAGCAAGTAAAGCGGCGGGATCTCTTAATGACACAATGTGGAAGAACAAACACTTAAGACAAGACACAAAAGCAAGAATCTATAAAGCAGCAATTAGACCTATATTGACATACACGGTGGAGACAAGACCTGACACATCTAAAACGAGACTACTTCTAGAAACAACAGAGATAAAAATACTCCGATGAATATCAGGGAATAGTCTGTTGGATAGGGAGAGAAGCTAAAGCATAAGAAGATCATTCAATGTAGAAGACATAAATGGATGGGTGACAAAGCGGAAACAGGAGTGGAACGAACACATTAGTAGAATGGTAGATGATATTACTAATAGCACGAGATAAGTCACCAAATGGACGAAGAAGTATTGACAGACCAAGAAAAAGATGGTGCGATAACTTAAACAATTTAGGAGGCTAATATTGAAGAAGAAACATGCTTTAAAGCCTATATACAAGAAGGAAGAAGAAGAAGAAGAAGAACAAGAAGAAGAAGAATCCTATAATAGTTCTTTTTGGAGAATATGCTGGGAAATATACCAGACGATATTATATTTCGCAGGCTGCTCCAAGACAGCTCAGAAATAACTGTGGGTATATGTAGAACGTTCACAAAAATAGTGCCCTCATTATCCTAATGAACTCTTCAGAATGATGGTAAAATAATAAAAATAATTCCCTTTTATTTTTCTATTGGTAAAAATCACCAAGTTATCAGGACAGTTTTGCATCTTAATTAAATAATCTTCTTAAATCGTTTTGAACGAAAATTTTTTAGGCGTATTTCATTGAAATAAATATTAGTTCTGTCGATTATTTCATTCATAGGAGATTCTGACCAATAGAATGCTACATAAATAAAAATTTCAGCGATTATTTCATTCATAGGAGATTCTGACCAATAGAAAGCTATAGAAATAAAAATTAAAGTGATAATTTTTGATAATATCCCGTCGTCAAGTATATTACGTCAGATGACCTTCGTTGCTACGAAAAAATACATTCAGTGACATTAATGACAATTAATGTTTTAAAAATTATAAAAGTGATGACTTTCAAGCGTCAAATATTTATAACAACTCTGTACTAATTTGTACTTACATGAATAAATTACAATAAAATTTTGATTTTGAACAGTTTTATTCATGAAATAATCGCAGCAAATTGCACTCGATCTCTAAAATTATTATAGAATTGTTGCCCTTGTGACACTTTGACATAATTTCACTTCCCTTCGGGTCGTGAAAAAACTGTCAAAGTGTCACTCGGGAAAAACTCGATAATTTTAGAGCTCTTGTGCAATTACTACTGATAATTTTTTATAATATCCCGTCGTCAAGCATTACGTCAAAAGCCCTTCGTTACTACGCAAAAATGAACATTCAGTGACATTACTAACAATTAATGTTTTACAACTTGTCACAGAGAAGACCAAGAAACAGGTTAAGTAAATATTCAAGTGAAAATATCAATAAAATATTAGTTAACATGATTTAAAAAGACAGTTTTATCCATGAAATAATCTCAGCAAACTACACTCGATCTCTTAAATTATTATCGACTATATAAACTGTCAAAGTGTCACTCGGAAAACAAATCGATAATTTTAGAGCTCTCGTGCAATTAGTACTGATTATTTCATTCATAGGAGATTGTGACCAATAGAAATCTACAGAAATAAAAATTAAAGTGATAATATTTGATAATATCCCGTCGTCAAGTATATTACGTCAGATGCCCTTCGTTGCTACGAAAAAATATATTCAGTGACATTAATGACAATTACTGTTTTAAAAGTTATAAAAGTGATTAATTTCAACCGTCAAATATTTATAACAACTGTGTGTTTAACTGTAGTAATTTGTACTTACATAAATAAATTACAATAAAATTTTGGTTTTGAACAGTTTTATTCATGAAATAATCGCAGCAAATTGCACTCGATCTCTAAAATTATTATCGAATTGTTTCCCTCGTGCCACTTTGACATAAAACTGTCAAAGTGTCACTCGGAAAACAAATCGATAATTTTGGAGCTCTCGTGCAATTACTACTGATAATTTTTCGAAAAATTCTTTCTTTTCGAGTTATTTGCAATTTTTTGTTGAATAAATGCCTAAATTACTGATTCTTGGATTTTTTTTCAAAAAAATTACTAAATGAATTACAATTCTACAAAAAGTTTTTTAATCTTTAAACTTTTAAGTGGTTAAGAGGAAACAGTAGCGATCAACAGGTAGCGAAAACGCGTTCCAAGATTGCGGCTGTAATTTTGAATATTTTTTCGAGATATTTGGCACACGTATTCGTAATATAATAAAGAATGGCGGTACAGAGCCCAATTTGAAAAATATATTAATATGTGGAAATTACTCTATAATTAAATACAATATTAAAAAAACGAGCCTGTACCGCCATTAAGAAGAACAAAAAAATACACTTTCTTCAAATAAACTTTTTTATCCGATGTCTAGATTTTGTGTCATTTTGGAACTACTAAAATTATTTATTTCATTAGTAGTTCCAAAATGACACAAAATCTAGGCATCGGATAAAAAAGTTTATTTAAAGAAAGTGTATTTTTTTGTTCTTCTTAATGGCGGTACATGCTCGTTTTTTTAATATTGTACTTAATTACAGAGTAATTTCCACATATTAATATATTTTTCAAATTGGGCTCTGTACCGCCATTCTTTATTATATTACGAATACGTGTGCCAAATATCTCGAAAAAATATTCAAAATTACAGCCGCAATCTTGGAACGCGTTTTGGCTACCTGTTGATCGCTACTGTATCACCTTAAGTGGATAGGTGGTTCTATCTTACTAAAAAATAGTATTGAATTAAAAAAAGAATTCTACGCGCCGTGTACCTGTATCGTCGCATCCGCTGTACGCACTTACAGCGCAATGCATATATAACCGCATATTTGAAATATTTAGGTCCATGTTATCAGCGATATGAAAACCACTTATCCTTGTCAAAATATTCTTACTTGTACTTAAAGGTTTAAAGATTGTAAAGCTATTTGTAGAATTGCAATTCATTTAGTAGATTTTATAAAAAAAATCCAAATATCAGTAATTAATTCATTTTTCAACAAAAAATTGCAAATAACTCGAAAAGGAATCATTTTTGAAAAATTACCAAGAGAGGAAAAGTATTTATTTTCATGAGATATGTCTAAAACAATTTCATTCAAAGAGATTCGGGAAAAGTTATTTTTATTAATATTAATTTCAGGCCCACTAGGAAAATTAAAACAATTGATTTGAACTTTGTAAAATTAGTAGAATCGAATAAAAAAGGTTGGTGGTGGTTTTTGGGGTCGCTGAACAAGAATGAACAATAATAGAGGACTTTTTCCTGACGTCACCCTAAACACAATGCAAATAGTTGTAAGCCGAAAGGCAAAATGATAACAGTCAACACATACTTCGACAAAAGTCCCAAAATTTGTAGCTAAATCGAATAAGCTTTCCATCTATAAATTGCTTCAATGAGTTATATCCATATTCGTTATATCCATAAATAACATTCTAGGTCTGGATCCCGCGTATGAAAAAAAGTTGATTAATAGCAAGCTGAAAATTTGTTAATAGCTTAAGGGTGTCTAGTCGGACAAACTTTGATATATGGGAACACTGGAACAGGGGAAGTTTTAATTGTGGAACAGGTTAAAAATTTGGAACGGTCAGACCACGAAAACTTCACATGTATTTTGTCCGACAGAACAGAATTAAACTCTTCGAACAGAGATCAACCTCTCATGCAAAAATCAGACTGCTATTTATCACCTGTCATAATTCCTGTCATTTGATATATTCTACATGCTCCACTCATTAAAACGCTCATTTGGTGATAAATAGCAGTCTGATTTTTGCATGAGAGTTTAATCTCTGTTCGGAGAGTTTAAGTCTATTCTGTCGGACAGTCTATTATGTCGGACAAAATAAATGTGCCGTTTTCGTGGTCTGACCGTTCCAAATTTTTAACCTGTTCCACAATTAAAACTGTCCCTGTTCCAGTGTTCCCATATATCAAAGTTTATTCGACTAGACACCCTTAAGCTATTAACAAATTTTCAGCTTGCTATTAATCAATTTTTTTTCATACGCGGGATCCAGACCTATTCGTTATATCCAAAATAATATCAGATACTTAGTCCAATCAACAGCCATTTTCTCGTGAAATTTTGAGAACCAAAGTCGATTTCCTTGAAAATTCCACACCTGTAATTTTGAACCAATCAAAATACGTTATTTTGACAGATCACCATGGCAACGGAGGTATTTTATCGGAAATTTTTTGCTCTTGGGGTACCCAACAGCGAATTATAGTGGAAATTTTTTTGACGTTTACAATAACAGAACATTTTTGACAGACTGGTTTTATTTGTTTACATAATTTAAAATAAAACGCCAAAAAATAATTTTCTATCACTTGTAGTTACTCAAAACTTATGTAAAATTGAAGAATATACTATTTTCTATCTTGAAATGGTATTCCCATGCAACTACAATGAGTAGAAATTACGAATTTGAAAGCCTAAATAATTGCTGACAAAGGTATGGCGCGCTATTAATCTGTTCATGCAGCTTTGGATTTTCAAATGCAAATTTGGTGTGGAATTTTCTTACCGAATACCACGCGAAGTCAAATTAATATCCGGAATTTTTTTTTTGATCATGAATATTTTTAGAAAATTTCCCTCGTCTGCGACTCGGGAAATTTTCAAAATATTCATGATCTCAAAAAAATTTCCGGAAATAATTTGACCTCTAGGGGTATTACTAGTGAAAATTTGTATTTAGATAGTAATTATCACCTTTGTCAAAATCTACCCTATGCCGAACTGCGCTTTTGCCTTGAGGGTGAATACAACCCCATCTAGGGAATGAAATTTTTTTATTCAAAATAACTATGGAAATCAATGGAGCGACCGATTCTGAGTAAATTTTGTTTTATAAAATATTTTTGCAAAATTGACACTTTCCAAGTTATTTGAGATTGAAAGTATGCATTTTTCATTGAAAAATCTCAGGTTTTGGAAAGATTTTCATAAATAACTTAAAAAAAATTTAATTTTATAGAAAAAATCATTAAGAACAAAATTGTAGCTAATAAAAAAACAAAGAGATTCGCGTCTAAAAGAGCTAAGTAAACCCAATAACGACTGAGTTATTGCTCTTTAAAGGATTGTTATTTTCGAAGAACATCGAAATGGAGAACTTTTAATCTCAAATAACTCGAATGTGATGCAATTTTTTGGGAAAACTTAAGAGACATATTTTAAAGCTTAATGAAAAATCTTTCAAATAAACTTTAGAAGAAGTTTTTTTGCATTAGAACAGATTGACTTATGACAAAAATAAAGTCGATCTCTGCTTTTTTCTTTTTGAAATGTAAAAAATTAAACCCTCGTCGTTACAATCCTAATAGCAATGCATAGATTTCCACTTAAAATTAACTTTATTTAGGTATATTTGATAGGATTCATGTAATTTAACCGGTTTGGAATGCTTAGTTTAGAAAAAAATAGTTGTTAAATCAAAAATGACATTTTTAAAATTAAAAAAGAAAGTGCGTTCTATTTAAATAAATCTACAAGTATTCATAATATAAAAAAATGTTTCAAATAATAATTGTGGAATTTCTTTTTTCTTTTTCTTTTAATAAAAATAATGTCATTTTCGCTTTAATCAACTATTTTTTCTAAACTAAGTATTCCAAATCGGTAGAATCACATGGATCATATTAATTATACCTAAATAAAGCTAATTTTAAGTGGGAAGCTATTAGGGCAGTCAATGAGGTTATTTGGCTCCGAATTTCATCCTACTACATCGATTTACTTGATAGTTTCACAGTAAGTAGGGAATAACTCAAGAAACAAAGTCTACCCTACACCGATGTGTGCTTTTATCTTGGGGGTGGTTCCCACCCCTTCTTGGGGGTGAAAAATGTTTTGGTTAAAATAACCACGGAAGAGGCTAGAGAACCTAATTTTAAGCAAAAATTGTTTCATAATTATTTTTTGAAAACTCAATACTTTTTGAGTTATTCGTGGTTAAAAATTGGCCATTTTCATTGAAAAATTGACACCTTTTCGGACGGATTTTTGCGAATACCTTAAAAACTATACATCTAACAAAAAAACTATATAAAATATTTCTGTAGGTTATAAAAAAAACAAAGAGATTCGTTCCTTCATAAATCTTATAGTTAAAATACAAAGAGGGATATGGTAGGTAAGAAGAGTTTGTTTTTTTTGCTGCATGCTCAAATCGGTGTATTCAATTTGAAATAACAGAGAAACTGTCGATTTTAGATGTATAATGATACTAATAACTTTTGTAGTGCTCGAAGAGACCTTTAAAATGGGCAGTATTAGTGGTCGATTACATTCAAAGTAAGCGAGATATTCTGCAAAAAAGTTGATGACTAATGTATTTCAAGAAGAAATGAGAAGTATATTTAACCCCTCATCCATCAGAATTTAAAAACATCATTTTCCTTCTACAGTACTTTTTATTATAGTGTTATTTCTATGTTCAAAAAGTTGGACTGGATTAAAACGAATGGTTTTAAAAAAAATAAGATCAAATTATAGAGCGCATTTTTAAAGTTTCTTAAAAATCTTCCTTTTTCTCCATGTAACTCGACAAAGATAAGGGATACGAAAAAAAGATTCCACACAAAAATGTAGGGCTTTTTCAGATAAAAATTTCCTTTTTATTTTTCATTACTGTATCTCTTATCATTTTCAAGTTACATGGACAGAAATGAAGATTTTTAAGAAAATTTAAAACTACTCTCTTGAATTTAATCTTTTTTTTTATTCCATTCATTTTAAACCCGTCCAACTTTTTGAACATAGAAATAACACTATAATAAAAGGTATTGTGAAAGGAAAACGATGCACTTACATTTTGGTGGATGGGAGTTAAAATTACTTCTCATTTTTTCTTAAAATATATTAGTTATCAATTTTGTTTGCAGCATTTCTCGCTTAGTTTTAATGTAATGGACCTTTTATATACCTCATTTTAAAGGTTTTTGCAAGCACTACAAAAGGTATTAGTAGCATTATACACCTAAAACCGACCGTTTCTCTATTATTTCAAGTGGAATACACCAATTTGAGAATGAACCAAAAAACAAACTATTTTCACCTACCATATCTCTTTTTGTATTATAACTAGAAGATTTATGAAGGCAAATGTCTCTTTGTTTTTTTATAACCCACAAAAACGTTTAATATAGTTCGAAAAGGTTCGAAAGGAATCCGTTCGAAAAGGTATTATGTTTCAATGAAATTTGCCAATTTTCAACCACGAATATCTCAAAAAGTATTGAGTTTAAAAAAAATTATAGAACAGTTTTTGCTTAGAATTAGGTTCTCTAGCGAATTCCGTGGTAATTTTAACCAAAAAATTTTTCACCCCTAAAAAGGGGTGTGAACCACCCCCAAGACAAAAGCACACATCGGCGTAGGGTAGACTTTGAACTAGGAGATAAGTAGAGGATAGGCCCAAAACTTCATTAAAATCCATGCAGTAGAATAGAATTCGGAGGTAATATCCTATTCTTGCTCTCATTGACTGGCGTATATTCATTTCTATTAGGATTGTAACGACGAGGGTTTAATTTTTACATTTCAAAAAGAAAAAACAGAGCGACTTTCAGTCGTACTGACAGAGTCAGTTCGTACGCAAGTAATTTTTGTCAGAACATATTTGAAATATTTTTAATGAGCTTTAAAATATGTCTGTGAAGTTTTCCCAAAATGTTGCACCACATTCGAGTTACTTGAGATTGAATGTTTTCCATTTCGAGGTTCTTCGAAAATAGCCATCCTTTAAAGAGCAATAACTCAGTCTTTATTAGATTTACCTAAGTCTTTCCGACGAGAATCCCTTTGTTTTTACTAGCCACAATTTTGGTCTTAATAATTTTTTCTATAAAATAATTTTTTTTAAGTTATTCATGAGCAACGGGTATAAAACATGTTTTTTCAATGAAAAATGCATAGTTTCAATCGCAACAGACTTGAAAAGTGTTAATTTTGCAAAAAAAAACAGAAGTTACTCAGAATTGGTCACTCTATCGATTTCCATAGTTATTTTGATTAGAAAATTTTCATCCACTAGATGGGGTTGTTTTCACCCCCCAGAGCAAAAGCGCAGTTCGGCATAGGGTAGAGTGAGAGGAAAAAAATCACTCCTTTCAAACAAGAAGGAGTGAAATTGGGCAAAGGACTTGCTTCTATGAGGAGAAGGAAAGAAGAAAAGAGGACGATCACGGAAAAGGTGGTTAGAAACGTGTAAAGAAGACCTTAAATCAATCGGGATAACAAATTGGAGAACTGCGGCCATGGACAGAAGGAAATAAAGGAAAACAACGGAAAATTTCCAAACCATGGACCTTTAACTCCTGTTCTGTTCCTGTTAATATTCCCAGTAAACGATAAAATCGGCCGATATAAAACTTTTATTATTAAATGTATAAATCTAAACAAAATAAATCAGAAATATGTCCCATGTTTATTATAATTTCTTATTGAAAAGATGTTGTATTATATACAAAATATAATACAGAAAAAATTATAATTCACTTTACCAAAGCTTGAAATTATGGAAAATTTTTGTTTAAAAATTTTAAGGGGTTGAAAAAAAAACTAATACAGAAGTAAAAACTTCAATTTGCATATTCGTATAAATTTTTTTTAAACTTTTTAAAACCTTTTTAAAAATTTTTATACCAATTGAAGTTTCTACTTCTGTATTAGTTTTTTAACTATGGTATACAGCCATCTACTGGGATTTTCCCATTATTTTGAAAAAAAAACTTTAAAATTTTCAATGATCTATAAATAGAACGGTGGGTTACAGCAATATACCCAAATAAAATATAGTTTTATAAATAACAAACTTACCTTGTACAATATGACGAGGAATATCCTGCTGAAACGCATACAAAATCCAGTAACTTCGTCACTATTATGCCGACATGTTAGATCACTCTCACTTTCGAAATAAAAATCACAGTAATTGCCCAAATCGCGCAAAGCGACTGAACGAGTGGGTTTCAAAGTCACTCGCACAACACCACACACTCACTTGTTTCTTTACCTTACAAAGTCAACTACAAAATCCATTCTTCGGCGTCATCATCATAGGCCAACTGGACTTAGACCACGAGACCCCGCAGTGGGGAAAACTATTTCTTAAGATATTGTTTGTTTGCTGTTACGTCACCGAAATCACCGCGGAGTGAATCTTATCCTGCTTTTATTCTTATTTTTGTTTAAGCGACGATTTTTTTTGTTTTTGCTGCACAAATATGCGGTTCTCAGGAATCGTTCTTCAATGATGGAATAAAATAAAGTATAAAGTCGATAATAGTGCTACCTGCGGTCACTTTGCAAGTAACTATTCAACCTTGGCTTACGTTGCTGCTAGCAGAGGTGGAACTCGAATAGTTTGAAAATTGCTATGCACCTTAGTTTTTTTTTTATCGTTTGGAGGCATGCGAGGAATGCCAGCTGATAAATATTATCTTCTAATAGGATTTGAATGGAATTAATCCGATGGAATGCGATAAATCTCTATTTTATCTAACAAAAATAAATTGATGCGAGCGTGTATTTATGATATTTTTATTAATTGAATTATCAAAATATCAAAAATTAACCCATTAACGGGCCAATATATTTTTAAGTGAATACTTCTTATCCCTCGGTCTGCGTTTAGTAACCCTGCGGTATACTGTATTATACATTTAAACCGTTTTGGAAAACTAAGTGTAGATACCAAATTTTAAATTATTGACTGAGTTTGGGGTGGTTTCACCGCTACAGGGATGATTGGTACAATTTTTTCAAAAAATATAGTGCGGCACATGTTTTTATACTAAAACTAAATATAGATTCCAAATTTTCTATTCACGACTGGTTTCGGGGTGGTTTCAACCGAATAGGTGATGTTACATGTCATTATGCAAAAACAAAATAGTATTAGGTAGTAGGGGAGCAAAGTATGCTAAATTTGCAGTTATCGGGACTTATTGGGTTGTGAAGGTTAGGTCCTAAAACAAAAATAGTTAAGTGTTTCAATTCAGTTGGGACTTTCCATTTTTTAATTTAATTTTCCATTTCTAACAATCGTTTTTTCTGATTATAGCGCCAGCTATCAGAAATTCGAAAAAATGTCTAGAATAAACTTACTAATTTTTACGTAAGGAGTCCAAATCTGCAATAAAAAATGGGGGCTCCCATTTAAGATTTTAAAGTAACCCCCACCCCACCTCCGTGGGAGGTAGTATTTGATATCATTTGATGGATTTAAAAAATATTTTAATATAAAAAACATAAATATATAAAACACGTATTTTTCAGTCTTTTGATCTGATTTTCAATTTTAAAGTTACCCCCTACCCCTCTCCGCGGGGGGTTGTGTTTGGCATAATTCGATAGATTTTTGAAAAACATTGAACACGTATTTTTTAATTTTCCGATCTCACGTTCATTTCGCCCCGCTCAAATTGTCAAATTTCTGGAATATACACTGTCCTGCATGTACTTACCTTACCTTATCTTAATCTAACGATTTCGAGTTTTTCTAAGAATAGATTTTTTCGGGCCCCCCTTAACGAACTCCCCTGTATTAAGAGTTCATATAAGGTAGGGGTACATTTACAAGGTACAATGTTTCTCCAGATGTGACTTTTTGAAGCGCTCGAGTAACTGCAAGAATCCCCGCTTGGGCTCCCCTACCATAGTGAAAATTTATAAATAACAGCAAAAACAAAGATTTAAAAAAAAATATCCCTGCCACTTTTTTTATGTATTTACAATTAAATAACTTTTTATGATGTACAACATTTATTTGAACCATTTTTTTTTCTAAAATGTATTATCATCATTCTCTTTGCCTTATCCCTATGCGGGGTCGGCTTCCCTAATTGTATTTCTCCATACAATTCTATCTTGGGTCATATCAATATTAATCCCCTTTACCAACATGTCCTGCCTTATCGTCTCCCCCCAGGTCTTCTTTGGTCTTCCCCTCCTACTCCTTCCAGGAATCTGCACTTCAGCTATTCTTCGTATTGGGTGATTAACGTCTCGACGTTGAACATGACCAAACCATTTTAACCTATGCTCTCTCATTTTGACATCAATTGGTGCCACACCTAGATTTCCCCTAATATACTCATTTTCAATTTTATCTTTTTTGTCGCTCCACTCATCCATCTAATTATTCTCATTTCCGCTACATACATTCGTTGTTCCTCTTTCTTTTTTACTGTCCAACATTCAGTTCCGTACATTATAGCCGGTCTTATGGCTGTTTTATAGAATTTTCCCTTCAATTTCATTGGAATTTTCCTATCACACAGCACACCACTCGCTTCCTTCCACTTCATCCATCCAGCCCTAATTCTACTGCATGCATCTCCATCTATTTCTCCATTACTCTGTAATACCGATCCCAGGTACTTAAAACTATTGCTTTTTTACAATCAGTTCACCATCCAAAGATACCATTTTATTTGTAGTAACTCCATCTTTAAATGAACATTGGAAATACTCTGTCTTTGTCCTACTGAGTTTTAAACCTTTTTCCTCCAGAGCTTGCCTCCACTGTTCCAGCTTTTGTTCTAAGTTTTTTTCACTATTTCCTACTAACACGACATCATCAGCATACACTAACCACCATGGAATGTTACCCTGTAGTTTCGCTGTTTTCTGGTCCAAAACTAATGAGAATAAATACGGACTAATCACCGAGTCTTGGTGCAATCCTACTTTTACATGAAATTTATCAGTCTTTTCCACCTGTCCTAACACTAGTCGTTACTCCCTCATACATATCCCTGACAATCTTTACATATTCACCAGGGACTCCTTTCTTATTGAGTGCCCACCACAGAATCTTTCGAGGAACTCTATCATATGCTTTCTTAAGATCAATGAATACCATATGAGCGTTTGTTTCTTTACTCCTGTATTTTCCATCAACTGCCTTATAATGAAAATTGCATCTGTTTTTGATCTGCCCTGCATAAAGCCAAACTGATTCTCGGATATTTCGGTCTCTTCACGTATCCGTCTATCAATTACTCTTTCCCATATTTTCATGGTGTGGCTAAGCAGTTTTATAGCCCTGTAGTTTGTACATTGTTGTATATTTCCCTTGTTGTTGTAGACAGGTACTAGTATACTGCTTCTCCATTCGTCTGGCATTTGTCCAACTTCCATAATTCTATTAAATAAACCTGCTAGCCACCTTGTTCCTGTCTCTCCCAATGCTCTCCATACTTCCCCAGGAATATCATCTGGTCCTACCGCTTTTCTTTTCTTTATTTTTTGAAGCGCTTGAGCCACTTCCTCGTTTATTATTTTGGTGACCACTGCTGCTACTGTCTCCGTTGACTCTACAGGCTGTCTGTCAAATTCTTCATTTAATGAGCTGTAAAGTACTTTCTCCATCTCTTTTTGACATCCATTTCGTGAACTGGTATTTTATTATTTTCATCTCGGATACATCTAATCTGATTAAAATCTTTTGTTTTCTTTGCTCTCTGTTTGGCTATTTTATATATCTTCGTTTCGCCTTCCCTGGTATCAAGTTGATCGTATAGGTTTGAATACGCTTCTGCTTTGGCTTTTGCTACTGCTACTTTCGCTTCCTTTTTCGCCACCATATAGTTTTGAAGATCTGTGTCGGATATGGTTTCTTGTCACTTTTTATATAATTTTCCCTTCTCTTTTATTTTTCCTTGTACTTCGTTTGGTCACCACCAAGTCTCTTTATCTTCAAACTTTTTTCCTGACGTTTTCTAAAGTATTTCAACAGCAGTCTCTCTAATACTACTGGCCATTTTTCTCCAAATTGTATTAGGGCTTCCTTTCATGTTCCAACATATTTTTTCTACTATTCTTTCCCTGAATAGACCTTCTTTATCATCTTTTAGCATCCACACTTGATTTTTTGTGGTCCTCTCCGATATTTTGGTTTGGCTTCACTTTTTACTTCAATGTCCAGAATTTTTTTTTAATTTCAATTTTTTTCTAAAATGTATAAGATACGTTTTATACGCACTTTTTCACTCTTTATGATTGTTAAAAAAAAACAAAGCAAAATTAGCTGTACGTCTTCAAGGAATTTTTATCAGCTACTCCCAAAACACCTTTTAAAACCATCTATTACCTGTATAAGGTTTTTTCATGTTTTTCCCTATTAATTTGCGTAGGGGATCCGTGTAAGGTTAAATGTAAATAAAAAATGGCCAAAATTAATTTTAGCACATACGATATGTCCTGCTTTAACGGTATATACGTACCTAAGTAAAAAATAAGTATTCTTAATTGCCAATTTAATTACTAGAGAAAATCAATTGTCACCGCACTAAAGCTTAAAGCTTAACTAACAAAACCTACAAATCTGGGACAGCTTGGTTATTAGTGCACCCTAATATGTCTGTGTAGATTTTGGCATTGGATCCGAGCGTGACATGTAACACCGTTGCCGTATCCTCTATTTTTTCATACTATCACATTACAATTTTTTGTGATATCATATTTTGTGTGTGAAATGTATCATTTGTGTATTTTACGTATGTTCTAATATGTTATGTATAGATAGGTTACAGTTTTATAGGGACATAAAAACAATGACGGGCAACACGATCAACAGCCCAAGATTTATAAAAGACGATGCAGGACAATTGCTCACTGACGACGAAGAGATAAGCCGCCAATGGAGAAAGTATTTTGAGCAACTCTTAAATACAGAAAACGCCACAACGACAGGGCAACAAAGACAGTACCAGTTAGCCGAACCTGAAATACCAGGGCCCACACTAGCTGAAGTAAAGTCCGCAATTTCGTCCCTAAAAAACCATAAAGCCCCAGGCCCAGACGGCATACAGGCGGAACTACTAAAAAAAGGGGGAGACAAACTACATCTTGAGATATATCATCTTATAAGAGAAGTCTGGGAAAGAGAAGAAATACCGAAACACTGGCATGAAAGCCATATAATACCTATTCACAAGAAGGGAGACAAACAAATATGTCGGAACTATAGAGGAATATCGTTAATTAATACAACATACAAGATTATATCCATAATACTGTTTAGAAGATTAACTCCATACGCAGAGGAAATAATAGGCGACTACCAAAGCGGATTCAGACCGGGAAGGTCGACTATAGACCAGATCTTCGTCCTACGCCAGGTGTTGGAAAAAAACTGGGAATTCAACCGCGATGTACACCAAATCTTCGTGGACTTCAAACAAGCTTACGATTCTGTTAGCAGAGAAGCATTGTGGGAGACTATGGTAGAAATGGGAGTACCTGGAAAACAGGTACGATTAGCAAAGGTGAGCACGGAGAACGCTTCCGCACGAATCAGAGTCGGCAGCAACACGTCGGAGGAATTCCTCATTGACACCGGACTTAGACAAGGAGATCTTCTCGCCCCCCTACTGTTTAACTTCGCACTGGAACATGCTGTAAGGAAAGCTCAGCCACAACTGACAAACGGATTTGCAACCCAAGGATCAAAAATACTATTAGCCTTTGCGGATGACGTGGACACAATTGCACAATCCACCAGAGATGCAAAAGAAGTTTTCACCCTATTCGAGAACGGAGCCAAGGAAGTTGGTCTTAAGGTCAACGAGGACAAGACCAAGTACATGGTGGTTACGAAGAACCCAAGACCAAGGGTTAGACAAAACGTAACAATTAATGAATACAATTTTGAAGTCGTCAAAGAATTTAAGTACTTGGGAGCGATCATAACATCTGAAAATAACTATGAAAAGGACGTGGCAGCCAGGATTATTGCAGGAAACAGGGCATATTACTCGTTAAGGACCCTACTTAAATCAAAAATACTCTCAAGACCAGCAAAAATAAGAGTATATAAGACAATAATTCGTCCCACAATAACGTATGGAAGCGAAACGTGGACTCTGAATCAGCGGGAAACAACAAAATTACTGGTACTTGAAAGAAAGATACTGCGGACTATCTATGGGCCTTGCAGGCCCAGAGAAGAAGACACAATGATGAACTCCAGACAATATACGGAGATGAAAACATAGTACGCTACATTAAATCAAACAGAATACGATGGGCGGGTCACGTACTAAGATCAAGTGACGAAAGACTTCTAAACGCCACATTCTGGGAAAGGCCCGTTGGAAAAAGGTCAGTTGGTCGCCCAAGAAAGAGATGGAAGGACGCAGTAGCCAGCGATCTACGCAAAATGGGAGTACAGCAATGGGAAATAGCTGCTCAGGACCGACAACAATGGAGGGAAATAGTAAACGCGGCCAAGACTCACATAGAGTTGTAGAGCCAAATGATGATGATAGATAGGTTTTTACTTGATTATTTTAAATCATTGTGAAGTTTAACTTGCTAGAAACCTTGTAATATTGTGTAATGTGTAAAAAATAAGTAGTTTTGAAACACCAATTAAGTAAAGTTTATTATGTTGTTGTTTTCACCAATTTTGAAAAAATGTGAAAACGTTGAATTATCCACGTCCGTCTGTCCGCCCGTCTTGTCTGTCTGTTTGTAAACTCAACTCCTCCGTCATTATACCAGGTAGAATGACAAATGAGGTGTCAAATGAAAGCTTATAATCCAAGGATGCTACTAAAGGTGAGAAATTTAACATAGGCTGTCTGTCCGTCCGTCTGACCGCGAATATAATTCCTTCGTCACTATACCAGGTAGAATAACAAATGATGTGTCAAATGAAGCTTATAAACCAAGGTTGGTACTGAAGGTGAGAAATTTGACCTAGGCTGTCTGTCCGTCACTATACAAGGTAGAATGCCAAAAGATGAGAAATTTGACATCGGACTTCCGGTTTTAGATTTGTAACAGCAAGTACTGTTTTAAAGTCACCGAAATAGTATAAGCGATATATCATTCGACGTGCCTTACCAAGATGAGAACAAATGTAGAATTTTGGTTTTTATATCATTTCCGGTTAAAAGGTTCTAACCGGAAGTGCCATATTATAGTTGCAGAAATACATGTAACACATCAATCGAAGCGTATTGAAAAGTCGAGTTTGAATCTTTAATTTCGATTTTGAAGCCATATCTGTTTAAACAATTATGACCCACAGTTTAGTAAATATGTCTCAAAATTAGTAAAATCGTATATCAATCGACGCAAAGTTACAGGAAGGGTTCAAATATCGACTTCCAGTTCTACTTTCGATTACTTTGGGTGAAAACCTTGGACTTAGTTGTCCAATTACGACTTGGCCTAATATGACGAAGTCCAATTACTTGTTTTTTACAAACAGCTCAAAAGAGGGATGTTAATTATAAAAAAGTAGATAAATAATTATAATAAATTAAAAAATAGTTTTGAAACACCAATAAAGTAAAGTTTTTTTAATACAAAAAGTTCAAAAGAGGCATTTTAAATCAAAGTTACCTTAAAATTGTTATAAAAAAGAAAATCAACTGATAAATAAAAGAGGTCAATGAAGATAAACTGTAAAAATGTTTTTAAATCGAAGTTAATTTAAATCGTTATAAAAAAGCAGATAAATAGATAAATCAAACAGAAGAATGATTAAAATAAATTAAAAAAAAAATTTGAAACACCAATCAAGTAAAGTTTTTTTTTCATTTGACACCGCATTTGTCATTTTACCTGGTATAATAACGGAGAAGTAAACGTTCTTATAAAATTATTCTATTGTTCTTGTAGGTACTGTTATATTTCTATTTGATATGAAAATTAAATTTTGATAATTATAAACAAAATTCACTTTAATATAAAATATTTTTAATTTTCTCAACCTCGGGCATATAAATTTAGAACAACCTGTATACAACAAATTGTTATATTTAATTTTAAGAAGTGATTAGAATAAGCGTACGAAACTCGGAACAATGTGCTTAGATAAACAAAGTGAATGACGCGTACCATTATCGTTCTTCTCGGAAGGTCGATCATTAGCCTATGCTAAATAAAACTCAGTGAAATAGATGATAGTTCATTATCGTTTTTCGCGGAAGGTTTCGATCATTAGCCTATGCTAAATAAGACTCATTTGAAAGAGAAAATAGGTCATTAAAATTTGTAAATAGTTAGAAAGTATTTTAGAATGGGAATTAAATATTTTCTTTTGAAATCCATTAAGCATATTTAGAAAGATTAAAAATTGGTTTTGAGGAATATTACGAATGAGAGTTGGTGGTGGAAGATTGATTTGTGAATCTGGAAGGGATATTTAGAAAGTAGGGGAATGGATGAGAAAGTGAGATCAGAATGTTTTGAGCTGTCGAGAAGTGAAGTCGAGTAGTAGACGGTAGTGTACGGAGAGTGAGAAAGCCGATGTAGTTCCGTGAGTGTGGAGTATCTATCGTGGAACGAGAAGTAGGCCAGGTCGAGAGTAAAAGAACCTCCTTGAGCCAAGAGTGTCCCGGTAGCTGATAGCAGTTTCGAGAAAGGTAGAACACAGCATCACGACAGACGCAGGAACGAGAGCTATACGAGCTAGTTTTTCAAAGGAGAACATTACTGGAAGCCAGGACGAGGTTTGATCGCAGCCAAGGATAGCAGGAAACGGGTCTTGTGTGAGGACATTTTCAGTTCACCAGGAAAAGGTCAGTCTCATTTGTTTGGACATGAATGTATGGGTTTTTCGTATTAAATTCCACATAAAAAATTGAATAACATAATCAATAATATCAGAAAAGCTTCATCAAACTTAAATAGAGTTGTTCCTAATAACTCCTAATAGTTAAATGTTAATAAAAACTTTCAATTGAAAACCAAAAGGAAATAAGATTCCCATTTGTAAATGTTATGTTTAAGAATAATAAGAAATAGCAAATATTAAGCATTGATTGCCTTTTAAATAAAATAAAAAATATTTTGATTATAATTGTAACCCATATGTGTATTTTTTTTACTCTTTTCTTTTCTATCCCGATTAGGAACCATTAAGAAATATTTAGAAGCCACGAAAGTAAGTAATTAATTTATAATTCGCCCTGAGATTGAAAACATATTGATATGTGATCTGGTTAATTAATTAGATTAGTATTAATACATTGATTAAATTAAGTGACATATAAGAATATTATCTCATATCAATAATCAAGATCACATCAACTGTCGTCCAACGTGGAAAGCATTGTAAAGTATTTCTAGTGGCAAATTTGAAGGATAGAAAGAGTAAAGCCGGTATTTGAAAATTTATATGCCTGTGGTAAAAAGTGAGATACTTACATTTGATAACATAAAATTTTAGATCTCTTTAGGTACAAATTTTACATAACTGATTTAATATTTTATTTTACGATATTTACATTTGATATATTTATTGACAATTTATAATATTTGGGTGAGAAAAAGTCGTCTTGGTAACATACTAGTAAAATTTCATATTTGGCGGGGACAGTACTTCTTGAAAACAAATGTCTGTGACAAGAAGCCAAAGCAAAGACAACAAAAAACAAAAAGAACATTCAAATCAAGAGAATAATTCAGACCAAGAAGATATTTTAGACAAGACAATCATGGCATCAGAACAGCAAGAATTATCAGGAATAGATAAATTATTACAAATGATGCAACTCCAGTCACAAAGAATGGAACAGAAAATGGATGAAACACAACAAAAACTGGATGACAATCAAAGAGAAACAAAACAAACAATGGAGAAAAATCAGGAAGAAACATCAAAGAAAATGGATAAAGTGGATCAAAAAATGGAGGAAACACAACGAAAAATGGATGAAACACAACAAAAATTGGATCAAAAAATGGATGAAACAAAAAGAATAATGCAAGAAAATCAGAAGGAAACAAAACAAGCCATAGAAGAGAACAACAAGAAAATGGAGGAACGCATAGAAAAGTATGAAATGAAAATTCAAGATAAAATAAAGGAGTTAACGAATGGCCAGAAAAAGGAACTAGAAAATTTGGAAAATAAGTTGGAAAATGCTATTCAAGTAGACAGAGAAGAAGTGGAAAAAAGAATCACAGAAATAGAAAAACAAGTCACCGAAAACCGGACGCAACAAAATGTCGGAGAAAGAAGAGAAATGGTTATACATAGCACAGATGACGTGAAGATAAGGTTTGGCGGGGATGTAAGAAGATTACACCCAGTGCCGTTCATAAATAGCCTGAAAAAGAAAATACAACACATCGGAAATTTCGATACAGCAAAAGAAACTATCAGAAACCATCTCAAATATGAAGCAAGCCTATGGTTCGATAGTAAAGAAGAAGAATTCGGCAATTGGCAACAATTTGAACAAAAATTTTTGAATTATTTCTGGGGAAAGGTCCAACAATTGGAAATTAACAAGGAATTGCAAAATGGGAAATACAATGATAGGATGGGTGTATTAGAAAGGACATATGCTTTGCAAATTTACAATAATGCAAAACATTTACAATATAATTACTCATCGGAACAATTAGTCGAACTGATTGCAAGACATTTCGAGGAAACGCTGGAAGACCATATCACATTGCAAAATTACAAAGACATAGATAGTTTATGCCAATTCCTACAAATAAGAGAATCACGTCTAAGAGAAAGAAAATCAAGAAGGTCGCGAGAAGATTACAGGCCCCGAGAAACACAAGATTACAGAGATAGAAATCAAAATAGGAGGGACTATACAAGACGAGATTTTAATCCCAGAAGGGAAAACGAAAATAGAGACAACGGAAGAGGAAATTATGAACAAAGAAATAGGCAATGGAATGAGGACAGAAATCGAGAATACCAGAATAGAAACACCACACGCTCAAATCAAGAAAACAGAAATAATGGTAGACAAAATGAACAGGTATATCGAGAAAACCGAAACAGATCCGACAGACCAAGAGAAAATAGAAGAGAAGTAAATAATACCCAGACAGATGAATATGACGGAGAGAGACATGACGAAAATATAAACAACGATGAGCAACCGGCGTCTTTTCACGACGGCGCTCACTAAAAACCAAAAAGCAAACAGGAATCTTTTGTCACCCCAAGGAGTTTATTAAATTGGCAGGAAACAACGAAAAGAAAAATGGAATTAATTTAAAATTTGTGGATGGATTTATCAACGAGAAACCAATTAAAATTATGATAGACACTGGATCTGAAATAACATTGGTCAACAGAAAACTAATAGAAGAAGTTAACTTAACAAATTTAATTTATAAAATACCTAGGGTAAATTTAGTGGGCGCAAACAAACGGACATTGGCAACTATAAATGAAGGCATACGAGTAATGGTACGACTGGGCAAGAATATGTATGCACTACAATGTGTAATAATGCCAAACATGTCACATGACATGATAGTAGGAGTGGACGAATTGGCAGAAAAACATGTAGTGATAGATTTTAAAAATAATACGATGAAACTAACAGAAGAAAAAGAAAAAGAACAGGACAAGGAACATGAGAAACAAAATACGGACGAATCAGGTAAAGAACAAACAGTGGAAATGAATTTGGCAGCGAAGCAAGGACAAAGAAGAAAAAGGAGAAAAGGTCAGAAAAAGATAAAAGAAAATGAAACCTGTGGCTCCTCAAAAGAAGAGTTGAGCCCAGAAGAAGAAAATTTGAGAGTATCAGAAACAAAGGAAACCTGGGATTCCTCAAAAGAAGAGACGGGCTCAGGAGAAGAAGAAATAAAGCTAAAAAATGAAAGTGAAAAGAATATGATTGAAACAGTGGTATTTGAAGAGGAGGTATATGCAAACGAGGATGCAGAATGCACAGTAAACTTGTGTGAAGAATCTGAGAAAAAAGACAGAAAATTGATATGTGGAGAAGGGAAAGAAAAAGAATTGCGGTTGATGTTAAGAAACTACGAAAATTTGATCAATGAGGAAAACAGAGTGGCTAAAAAGTACGAACATTCATTTGAGGTGAAAAACTTGGGAAATTTTCGATCAAAGACTTACCCGATTCCATACAAGTATCGACAAGAGGTGAAAGAAGAAATAAATAAAATGTTGGAAGATCAAATCATCGAAAGATGTGATTCACCGTATGTTAACCCGATTGTGATAGTAAAGAAAAGCAGTGGAGAATTGAGATTATGTTTAGATGCCAGGAATATCAACCAGCACACAGTATCACAATATGAATCACCTCTAAACATCGAGGCCATTTTTGGAAGAATCACCGGGTCACACATATTTTCGAAAATTGACTTAAAACACAGTTTTTGGTTGATACCGTTAGCTGAAAAGTGTAGAAACTACACCGCTTTTTCTATTGATGGTATTGTCTACCGGTTTAAGGTAGTGCCGTTTGGATTGCAGAGTGCTTGTGCTGCACTCGTCCGAGCTCTACATACCATTTTGAATCGCCACGAAGATTTCATAGTTCATTATATCGATGATTTATTAATTTTTTCACAAGATACTCAGAGTCATCTGAAACACATAGAAATAATTCTGGAAGAATTGGACACAGCGGGATTGAAATTAAACATTGAAAAATGTCAATTTTTTCAAAAAGAAGTCATTTATTTGGGTTTTCAATTGGACACCAAAACAGTAAGATTATCCGAAGACAGAGTCAAGCTCATAGATGAATACCCAAGACCAACGAATTTGAAAACATTGAGAGGTTTTCTTGGCACGATTAATTATTTTAAAAAACTGATTCCCGATTTGAGCCAAAAGGAAATCCCTCTGATAAAGTTGCTTAAAAAAGGAATAAAATGGAATTGGAAAGAAGAACAGGAGGAAGCTTTCGAAACATTAAAACGAGAATTCGCAAAAGGAACGAAAATATACCACCCCATTTACAATTTACCTTTTATACTCCGAACTGATGCGTCCATACAAAAATTTGCAGGAGTTCTGTCTCAAATACAAAACGACCAAGAAGTGCCGATATGTTTTATATCTCGAGTGACTAAAACACATGAGAGAAAATATAGTGTTACAGAATTGGAGTTTGCCAGTGTACTATATTGCGTAAACAAATTGAGGTTTTACTTATTGGGAGCAAAATTCACAATCGAAACAGACCATGCAGCTTTAGTACATATCATGAAGAATAGATTAGTAAATAATAGAATACATAGAGGCATTCTATTATTACAGGAGTATGATTTTGAGTTCCGATATATAAAAGGAAAAGACAACATAATAGCCGACGCTCTAACACGGGATGAGGACACCGGAAAAAAGGAAACAATTACTCTACAGGTGGGACTAAATAGATTAATACAAGAAGAAGGGATATATTCGTTAAATGAGATAAGGACAAACCAAGAAGACCTAGAGGAAAGAGAGAAAAGAAGAGCGGAAATAGAAAATGACATATATTTTAAGAGAATAGACGGAAAGGAACTATATTTAGTGACACAGACATTGGCCGAAAAGATAATAAAGAAATTACATGAGGACAATGGGCATATCGGTAGCAGAAAAGTTTGGCTCGTTTTTAGGGAAAATTACATCAGCCGACAGGATTACCGCATTGCAAAGGAAATTACCCAGAAGTGCGATGTATGTCAAAAATATAAGAGTCGGAATTTCAAAAACGAAAATGTTGCCAAAAATATTGAAGCCCGAAACAAACTAGACATTGTAGCAATAGATATGTTAAGCGATCTAATTATGACCACTAAAAGGAACAAACATATTCTGGTAATGGTGGATGTGTTTTCAAAATACGTAAAATTATATAGTTGCCGCACCACAAAGGGGCAGGAAATATTAAGAAAAATCGACAATTTTATAGCCATAGTAGGAACACCAAAAAAGATTCTACTGGACAATGCAACGTATTTCCGAAATGATCGTTTCAAGGGACAACTTCGAGAACGAGGAATAGAGACAAATTTTGTCAGCATCAGGCATCCACAGAGTAATCCTTCGGAACGATTCATACAGGAAGTGACGAAATTTCTTCGCATTGCAACAGATGGTCAACATCGCCACTGGGACAGGAAAATGGCGGAAATAGAAAGGTATCTAAATACAATTCCGAGCACAGTAACAAAAGAGACCCCAGAATACATCATGAAGGGTGTACTGCCGATAAGGCCATGGGAAGACCAAGAGCCAAAAGAATATCAACAGGTGATTGAAACCGTACAGAGAAGATTACGGCGAAGCAACGAAAAATATATCCAAAGACAGGAACAAAATAGAAAAAGAAGACCAGTGACTTTCCAAAAGGGTGAAAAAGTACTCGTGAGGGCATTACGAGTATCAAATCTTCCTGGGGGCATTTGCGCAAAGTTGATGCCTGTTTTCGAAGGCCCGTACATCGTGAATAATGAATATGGGATAAATAGTTATGAGTTGAGGCACAGGAACTCGGAAAAGATCCGAGGAATTTATAATATTCACGATGTATACAAATATCACGAATAAAAGACAGAATTACATGAAGTAGATAGTAAGTTAGGATATAAGACGTAGATTAAAGTAAGGAAATATACAGGGAGTTAGTTTTGCCTCGAGAAAATTTATTTAAAAATGCAGATAAATTTTATCGAATACAAGGCGGGGATTTGTTATATTTCTATTTGATATGAAAATTAAATTTTGATAATTATAAACAAAATTCACTTTAATATAAAATATTTTTAATTTTCTCAACCTCGGGCATATAAATTTAGAACAACCTGTATACAACAAATTGTTATATTTAATTTTAAGAAGTGATTAGAATAAGCGTACGAAACTCGGAACAATGTGCTTAGATAAACAAAGTGAATGACGCGTACCATTATCGTTCTTCTCGGAAGGTCGATCATTAGCCTATGCTAAATAAAACTCAGTGAAATAGATGATAGTTCATTATCGTTTTTCGCGGAAGGTTTCGATCATTAGCCTATGCTAAATAAGACTCATTTGAAAGATAGAATAGGTCATTAAAATTTGTAAATAGTTAGAAAGTATTTTAGAATGGGAATTAAATATTTTCTTTTGAAATCCATTAAGCATATTTAGAAAGATTAAAAATTGGTTTTGAGGAATATTACGAATGAGAGTTGGTGGTGGAAGATTGATTTGTGAATCTGGAAGGGATATTTAGAAAGTAGGGGAATGGATGAGAAAGTGAGATCAGAATGTTTTGAGCTGTCGAGAAGTGAAGTCGAGTAGTAGACGGTAGTGTACGGAGAGTGAGAAAGCCGATGTAGTTCCGTGAGTGTGGAGTATCTATCGTGGAACGAGAAGTAGGCCAGGTCGAGAGTAAAAGAACCTCCTTGAGCCAAGAGTGTCCCGGTAGCTGATAGCAGTTTCGAGAAAGGTAGAACACAGCATCACGACAGACGCAGGAACGAGAGCTATACGAGCTAGTTTTTCAAAGGAGAACATTACTGGAAGCCAGGACGAGGTTTGATCGCAGCCAAGGATAGCAGGAAACGGGTCTTGTGTGAGGACATTTTCAGTTCACCAGGAAAAGGTCAGTCTCATTTGTTTGGACATGAATGTATGGGTTTTTCGTATTAAATTCCACATAAAAAATTGAATAACATAATCAATAATATCAGAAAAGCTTCATCAAACTTAAATAGAGTTGTTCCTAATAACTCCTAATAGTTAAATGTTAATAAAAACTTTCAATTGAAAACCAAAAGGAAATAAGATTCCCATTTGTAAATGTTATGTTTAAGAATAATAAGAAATAGCAAATATTAAGCATTGATTGCCTTTTAAATAAAATAAAAAATATTTTGATTATAATTGTAACCCATATGTGTATTTTTTTACTCTTTTCTTTTCTATCCCGATTAGGAACCATTAAGAAATATTTAGAAGCCACGAAAGTAAGTAATTAATTTATAATTCGCCCTGAGATTGAAAACATATTGATATGTGATCTGGTTAATTAATTAGATTAGTATTAATACATTGATTAAATTAAGTGACATATAAGAATATTATCTCATATCAATAATCAAGATCACATCAGTACATTTAACAGTGATTGAAATTATGAAACAAATAAAGAAAACAGTATGGCAACACTGTGACGCACAACCATAAGATTTAGCTGTGGGTTATATACGGTGCACTAATTTCCAAGCTGTCCCAAATTTGACTGTTTCATTATATGTATTGGTTACCGACAGTGTAAAGTCTCACCGGCGTACATTTCGCTTTCACTACGTGAAATACAAAGTGGTCCTCTTGTGCCCAATTGGCTCTGCTTCAATCAAGATTGATCAATCAGTCTTTCATAATCCACCACTTAGAAGTTTGTTTCCCTTATGTCGAGGACAAGACACAGTCACAGCATTGTCTGTTTTGCTGATAAACATATAGTCGAGGCAATAAAGCACTGAACCTCCGAAAAAAAAAACGACAAGACGGATCTTAATAATTATTTTTGCATTCGATTCGTGAATGCGCCAGGAAACTTTGTGACCCATAGCCATGAGATAATATTGTAAAACTGCATTTGTGCATACAAAAAATGCATTCTTAAATGCATCTCAAAGAGACAATAAAAAAATATTCAGAACTCGTCAATTATCGGCGGAAATGAGTTCAATTTTGTTAGTCGGGGGTTTTTGGGGTGGCTGAAAACGAATATGATGTCGTAAGTGATCTCCGGAGTGCTTGGTGCCCAGGGTACCTACTGTTTATCTCGTCTGCTGGAGTTTTCGGCAAATTCATTAAAAAAATAGTCAAAAATCATTTCTCGGGGGTTTTTGGGGTCGCTGACGACGAATATGGCATCGGAAGTAATCTTCGGAGTATCTGGTACCAAGGGTACCTACTGATTACCTCGTCTTCTACAGTTTTCGACAAATTCATTAAAAAATTAGTCAAAAATCATTACTCGGGGGTTTTTGGGGTCGCTGACGACGAATATGGCATCGGAAGTAATCTTCGGAGTATCTGGTACCCAGGGTACCTACTGTTTACCGCGTATCTAGAAGTTTTCGATACTTTTGATAAATGATTAGTCAAATCTTGATACTTGGGGTGGTTTTGTGCTCGCTGAGAATGTATTTAATATTGTAATGTATCAACCCTAACTATTCTGCTGACAAACACACGTGCTCGAGACGTTACTACTTTAAATAAAAGCCGGGCATTTAACGGACTAGTTTTATTGTTGAACTGAAGTAACATACAAGAGAGCGATGTAGGTTACAATTTCCTTATATACTACTATAGTGGAGTGGGATGATCACTGATGTCAAAATGAGCCAGTGACACCGCGCGAAATACAAATAATCTAAACCTAGTATATCATAAATAACGAAAACGATCTTCTGAGCAACCTCTACGTCATAGAGTTTCATTTTTTGACATCTTTAAAAAATAACACATTTTTTTTTAATTTGGCGCTTCAAATTCTGTTGGTAGCATTGTTCAATTTTTATAAAATCGATGGTACCACTGCGTATGAAAAGAAGGAGAGAATAGTTAATATCCCGCTTAAAATATATCTGTAGCTTGGTGCTAAAAGGGCCAATGTCAATATTTTACTTTTTTGTACAGCTTTATTTAAAATTTAATATTGACAAAACAAAAAGCACAAAGTTGACATTGGCCACATACTCTGGCTTGGTGTTAAAATGGTCAAGGTGAATTTTTTGCGAAAGCGAAGAAGAAGAAGAAAATAGTGAAATGTAATCATCTATAATATGTACTCATCCATTTAATTGTATTTTTTTAAGTAAAGGTATTTTTATAATACAAAATCAAAGAATTCGCATTAAACCCACTGCAATCTGTATTACATAACTTGAAAGCCATTAACATTCAGAAATTTACTTTCGGTGAATCCAATAACTTCCAAGTTTAGAGGTTTGACTGATTGTATAACGAGAATTCCAGAAGTTGGCGTAAAAAGTAGGTATCCTAGGCACCAGGTCTCTGGAGATAATATTCAATGACATATTCTTTTTCAGTAGGTACCTTGGGCACCAGGTACTCTGGACATCACTTCCGATGCCATATTCGTCGTCAGCGACCTCAAAAACCCCCCGAGTAATGATTTTTGACTAATATTTTAATGAATTTGACGAAAACCCCAGAAGTCGAGGTAAACAGTAGGTACTGTGGGCACCAGGTATTCCGGAGATCACTACCGACGTCTTATTCGTTTTCAGCGACCCCAAAACCCTCCAAGTAATGATTTTTGACTAATTTTTTAACTAATTTACCGAAAACCCTAGAAGACGAGGTAAACAATAAGTAGGACTCCCTACACTAGGCTCCAGGTAATCCGGAAATCACTTCCAACATTATATTCGTTTTCAGCGACCTCAAAAACCCCTGCGTAACAAAATTGAACTCATTTCCGCCGATTATTGACGAGTTCTGAATATTTTTTGAAGTTATACTTCTTTAGGCGCGATCGGGAATAATTTTCATTATTCTGCGCGAATGCGCACACAGACAGTAGGGCGTTTAGTTGCTAAATCTTTTAAGTTATGTATAAATATATCAGTGCAAAAAAGGTGTGAAAAGAATATATTAGTGTTTTTAGTCAATATATTTATTATAGTTTTTGTGTCTTTGGATTTGTCTTCCTCAGGAGTAAGATAAGTATTATTAAAACATTTATATTTATGTATTATACTTCACTTCGTCTGTTTGTTACCGTGAATTGTCATTATGTTCGAGACATATGTCCGAAACATATTATGTCATTATGTCCTCATAGGCATTTTTCGGTGCGGCACAAAAGGCACGTCCGTGATACATACACATTTATAACATTTTTCCAGTTGTTGATAGATGGCGCTATAATCGGAAAAAATATGATTTAGGTATTTACCCATTATTTACCTATTATGTACATATCTATATACGTAAATCTGACAGTTGTCAGAATCGTAATCGTAATTTGGTAAATATAAAAACAAATTAATTGTGTTTATTTCATTTATAAAAAGGTATGTTCGTTGATTTGTATAGTCTTATAAATTGTACAGATTATAGTCGTGTAGATAATAATATTATTAATATTATTATATAGGTATTATATAAATCATTTTTTGTTCGATTACAGCGCCATCTATCAACAACTAGAATAAATGTTATTAATGATTTTAATCACGGACGTAACTTTTTTTTGTTACTTGGAACTCAATGCGTTAGAAAGAAATCGAAAAACTGTGACGCACTGAAAGATGCCTGTGAGAAGGAGATTAGCATGATTGGTATAGCATTCGGCTAGAGATAGAGAAGTCTTGAGTTCAAATCCCGGACCATTCCTATTCTTTTTTTCTATTTTTGGAAAGTGGTAAGCATTAAAATTAGTTTAGTATTTAAATAAAAAAATTAAATTAAACTGTTTAAAGTACATTTATTTCGTCGAAATCATATAAAAGAAGTATAACTTCTTACGTGCGTACAAAGTACACACACATTATTTTTTTTCTGTTTGAGATGCACTTTAAGAATGCATTTTTTGTATGCACAAATGCAGTTTTTCCATATTATGTCATGGCTATGGGTCACAAAGTTTGCTGACGAATTCACAAACCGAATGCCAAAAGAATTATTAAGATCCTTCTTGTCGCTTTTTTTTCGGAGGAAAGGCCGATGTTATACCCCAGGCTGTGGGTGAAAAATAGGTCGATTTCAGGATATAATTCAGGAATTGTTGAAACCTGTCAGATGTTGTAAAGGACAATGCCAGGAATAGCTTCTACTAAAATGTAACCAAAAATATTGTGCCCTTTTTTTTATTGCGATTTTCATTTTTTAAATTTGCAATTTTTAATGATCTTCAATTTTGCAGCTTAGGATATTGATTTTAGAGAAAAACTTTTTGATAAAAAGTTGTAGTAAATTAAAAAACCTACAATTTGAGGTACGGTAAGTTTAATTTGGCTAATTGGTTATTCCAAAACAGCCTGCGAAATGTCCAAAATGGCCGTTTTTTACAATTGTAATATTTATTGTACAAATAATTTTTTTTATTTTTTAAAGCTTTAAAATGAAGATCTTTCAATTCCAAACATAAAAAAAAATTGTAAAGCCAGATTAACGAATTTGTTGCTTAGATATTATAAATTGTTTATCCGAAGAGGTCAAATGTCGAAGGCTATAACTTTTTGAAAAAAAAATCGTAGATAGATGTAAATAAATGCGTAAAATATTTTTAAACCTCTAATTTTTGGGTTTGAAAATAAGGGGGCAAATATCGTTATAAACATTTAGAGCTGAAGCGGCCCTGTGCATCCTATGAGTTTTAACTTACAGATTATTGTTTCTGAAGATGAAACAAAAATTTATAAAAAAATAAAAAATTTCTACGACCAACTGAAGCCGAGATAATTTTTGGGTTTGAAAATAAGGGGGCAAAATTCGTTATAAACATTTAGAGCTGAAGCGGCCCTGTACATCCTATGAGTTTCTAACTTACAGATTATTGTTTCTGAAGACAAAACGAAGATTTATAAAAAAATAAAAAATTTCTACAACCAACAGTCAAAACATCACAAACCCTGGGCTACCAAAGGTATCCGCATATCAGCCAAAAATATGCGCTCACTATTGTATATCAAGAAACTTGCTACCAACGTCTCTGTCACTCAATATATCAGCAAGTACAGGGTAACCTATCTAAAACTCATCAAATCAGCTAAAAAAGCCTACTATCAAAATCGTATGGAAAGCTCTAATAGTGTTGCAAAAGAAACTTGGTCCATAATAAACGATCTTCGAAATAGAACTCACGCAGTTCAAACATTTGCCCTTCCAGACCCGGAAAATCTAAACGAATATTTCGTTAATGTGAGTAAAAATATAACTTCTACTATTTTGCCACAAAAAGATCCCATTTCCTATCTCCCCAATTCAGGAGTGTTCTCGAATTCATTCTTTTTAAGACCAATCGATATATCTGAACTGATCCAAACTATCAATAGTATCAAAAGCAAATCATCCTGTAGTACTGATGGACTATCCATAAAAATCTTCTCAAATCTCACAGAAAATGTGTTGGAAATCCTCGTCTCACTAATTAATGATTCCTTTGAAAGAGGCAAATTCCCAGAGTGCCTAAAGATAGCCATTATTATTCCCCTTCATAAGGGTGGTGAAAAATCTAATGCTTGCAACTATAGACCTATTGCCTTACTACCGGTACTTTCAAAAATTATTGAGAGACTCATAAAAACCCGTCTTATGTCCTTTCTGATTGATAATAACATCTTATCACAAAATCAGTTCGGCTTTTTAACTAATAAATGTACCACTGATGCCTTGTTTTCTGTGCTTCATGAGGTTTACCAAGCACTAAACAATAATCTTTATACTGCCACTGTTTTCTGTGACTATGCCAAAGCTTTTGATTGTGTAAATCACGACATTTTGATTAAAAAACTTTTCTATGGGATTCGAGGTATTTCTTTGAATTGGTTGCAATCTTACTTGAATAATAGGAAACAACTAGTTAGAGCAAATGATACTGACTCTAGTCTCAAAAACATTGTATGTGCAGTACCACAAGGTTCAGTATTGGGTCCTCTACTGTTCCTTATCTTTATAAATGACATCACTAACTTAAAAATTGATGGAAAAATTTTTCTTTTTGCTGATGATACCAGTATCACTTGGAGCAACTCAACTATTGCATCTCTTCATGCCACTATAACTTCTGATTTGCTTACGATAAAAGCCTGGTCTGACTCTAATTTACTCTCTTTTAACGTGGATAAGACAGTAGCATTATCCTATAAAAGTGCTCTTCAACCCCTGCTTGTTAATAACAGCCAGATCTCTACCGTTGATTCTGTAAAATTTCTTGGTATTTTTTTAGACAGCAACCTCAAATGGTCCCTTCATATCGATTTGTTAAGTAAGGAACTCGCCTCAGCCTGCTATGTTATAAGATCTATTTCGAAAGAACTCAATTTAGCATCTTCTAAACTAACATATTTTTCTTTGTTCGAGTTTCATCTTCGATATGGTCTTCCTTTTTGGGGTTCTAGTACAGCTGCCCAATTTGATGTTATTTTTAAATTACAAAAAAGAGCAATAAGGTATCTGTTTGGCCTCAGAAGAACAACACATTGCAGAAGTTACTTCAAAGATCATGGCATTTTAACCCTTACATCTTTATACATTTTAGAAACTGTTTGCTTAATTCGTAAACACATGCATGTCTTTCCAGCAAGGCCTCGTCATGACTACTCCACCAGAAATTCAAATTTTGATGTCTATTTACCGATCCCGTCCTCTGAGTTAGTAAAGAAATCTATATTATATTCCGCAAAAAAACTATACAACCATCTTCCTTTACAACTCAAATCTGCAACATCTTTCCCCAAGTTCCGTAAAATTACAAAAGCTCATCTATCTAAAAGACCATATTATTCAGTAGAAGAGTTTCTTAATGACTAACTAAGAAATTACAGTAATGTACAAGTAACCAAACTTATCTATATTTGGGTGTCACATGCAGCAGCTTAAACTTATTAGTTCCTATGTCTATAAATAGTTTACGTTGTTGTATATTCACTTTGCAATTTCTATAAATTGTTGCAATATATCGATTTTGTTTTTTTTCTTTACTTTATTAACTTATATTTTGTATTTATCTATATTTTTTTTTATATTGATGATTTATCAAATTTCAGAAAATTGTATTTGTTATTGTTATTGTTAGATGTTATTTATTTATTTTTTCTGACTTTAATTAAGCTTTGTCCATAAAATTTGTATTTTCAGTGACAATAAAGCATATTTCTATTCTATTCTATTCTATTCAACTGAAGCCGAGATAATTGTATTTTTTCTTAAGTCGTAGTGCGTTTATTTATAACAATTAAGAAATTATTTTACAGTCATTGACTAAAGAAAGACTTATATTATCTTAAAATAAAAACTATTATAAAATGTAATTACACTTAATTATTAAAAATTATTTTTAAAATCGGTGCTTTTGCGGGCGGCCGAATTTTGCGAATCGCCCGGCTCGCTTCAAATCCGCGTGCTCGGAAAATTTTTACGTAACTTGTATTAAATTTTGACAGAAAATAAATTAATAATAGTACCATTATAATATACAGTCTATTTACCACTGTATTTGTTTTTCTTGATAAACTTTTATATGTGAAATTTCATTTCTGAAGAAATAATATTACAAAAATGATACATATATGAAATATATAACTATACTTTTAATTTTTTTATTGTTATATAAATATAATAATAATAATGTTACTTCTTACTATTTTATACAATATACAACTTTTTCTTCTTGTAGTGACTATTCTTTTTGGATTTCACATATAAAAGTTTTTCAAGAAAAACAAATACACTGGTAAATAGACTGTATATTATAATGGTAATATTATTAAATTGTTTTCTGTCAAAATTTAATACAAGTTACGTAAAAATTTTCCGAGCGCGCGGATTTGAAGCGAGCCGGGCGATTTGCAAAATTCGGCCGCTTGCAAAAGCACCAATTTTAAAAATAATTTTTAATAATTAAATGTAATTATATTTTATAATAATTTTTATTTTAAGATAATATAAGTCTTTCTTTAGTCAATGACTGTAAAATAATTTCTTAATTGTTATAAATAATGGCACTACGATTTAAGAAAAAAAAAACAATTATCTCAGCTTCAGTTGGTTGTAGACAATTTCAATTTTTTTATAAATCTTCGTTTCGTCTTCAGCAACAATAATCTGTAAGATAGAAACTCATAGGATATACAGGGCCGCTTCAGCTCTAAATGTTTTTAACGAAATTTGCCCCATTATTTTCAATCCCAAAAATTATCTCGGCTTCAGTTGGTCGTAGAAATTTTTTATTTTTTTATAAATTTTCGTTTCATCTTCAGAAACAATAATCTGTAAGTTAAAACTCATAGGATGTACAGGGCCGCTTCAGCTCTAAATGTTTATAACGAGATTTGCCCCCTTATTTTTTATTTTCAAACCCAAAGATTAGAGGTTTAAAAATATTTTACGCATTTATTTTCATCAGAATATGAAAACATACCTCTTTAGAAGGAGATTGGATGTTTCACCAACTCTCTACAATTTTTTTTTCAAAAAGTTATAGCCTTCGACATTTGACCTCTTGGGATAAACAATTTATAATATCTAAGCAACAAATTCGTTAATCTGGCTTTACAATTTTTTTTATGTTTGGAATTGAAAGATCTTCATTTTAAAGCTTTAAAAAATAAAAAAAATTATTTGTACAATAAATATTGTAATTGTAAAAACGGCCATTTTGGACTTTCCGCAGGCTGTTTTGCAATAACCAATTAACGAAATTAAACTTACCATAGCTCAAATTGTAGGTTTTTTAATTTACTACAACTTTCTATTAAAAAGTTTTTCTCTAAAATCAATATCCTAAGCTACAAAATTAAAAATCATTAAAAATTGCAAATTTAACAAATGAAAATCGCAATAAAAAAAAGCGCACAATATTTTTGGTTACATTTTAGTAGAAGTTATTCCTGGCATCGTCCTTTACAACACCTGATAGGTTTCAAAAATTCCTGAATTATATCACGTTTTTTCACCCACAGCCTGGGGTATTAGTGCTTCACTGCCTCGCGCCTAAGAGCCAAATACTAAATTAAAAATCTAAAACAGAATTAAACAAGACTCATAGATATAAAAATAGGTATATTAATTTATAAAGATACAAGTTTTACAAAAGGGCAATATTAGATTACCTATAGAGTTGGATAAATATCTCTTCTAGTAATGCTATTTCTTTTGGTACAAATCAATCAGTTCTTGAACAATGTTATACACACAACTATATGTCCCAACTATAAGGCCGAATAAACCTGAAAAACAAGCATACATTCATCTGCTTCTCTATATTTTTTTATTCTTAATAAACTGCGTGGCATAAGTTAGGGATATTGTCAATAAACTAGGTAGACTCATCGGCACAAAATTAACCGTCCACCTATTATTTATCTCAGTTTGAAGAAATTGTCAATGTTAGAACACATCTTAGTTGAAAAGTACCTTTGAGGAGAAGAAAACAATATCTAAAATTAATGAAAAAACAATTTTTTTTTGATGAGTTAATAATCGGAAATCCATTCATGATATTCTGGATACCCGATTGGGGGATATTGTGTCAATCCTCTACAGTCGTCTTGAGCGGTAGTAGCAAAAGATGTAGTGGCTGAACTACGGTACAGGATGCTGTCAGACGATTTTGGGAGACAGGATCCTACGTCCGCAGGCCATGTCAAAGCTTGACATCGATGCACTACAAATCGAAATGACTTCAAGCAACGGCTTTATGACATCGCTTCCTGGTCAGCAACGTGTTGATAAGTCAATTTTGCATCGCTCCTGAAGCTTTTTAAGGTGAGAAATATAACCGTGAGTGAACGTACCATTAGAAGAAGACCAACAGAAAGAAATTTGAGGACTTTCCGTTCCACAACATCATAGAGCAAGACATGGTTTTTTACGAGAATATTCTGATTGAACTGTGGCGGAATAAAAGAACATACTGTTCTTAGATGAAAGCAAAATAGTCTTAAAAGGTCCAGATGAACCTCAGCGTGTCTACAGGCATCAAATTAAAGATTTGCTTCCTGCACTACAACTGAAAACGTCACTTCCCGGTGAGGGTCAATATTATATAATAGTGATGTTGATTATAGTTAGTTTCGAGTATTCGTTACAAATCGTTACTTTTGTATAAAGTAATTATTTGCAGTATTCGTTACTTTGATTACTATGATTACTTTTGTATTTGAGTACCGGTAATCATATCGAGAAACGTATTTCTCAGTAGGTAGGTGTTTTGTATAGGTATTTCTATATAACAACGACCTTCAACGATCTGTTTAAGGGATAAAAAGATTTGATTACCTTTGTTACTTTTGTATTTGAGTACCAGTAATCATATCGAGAATCGTATTTCTCAGTAGGTAGGTATTTTGTAATCACACCCTTAAAATGCTTCATACCGATAACGATATTCGATAACACTCATAAAATGCCGGTCCCGTCCGTTACTCGCTGGGATACGATTGTTAAAAAGTAATCAAGGGTAGTGGTTGCAGATACAATAGTCGTTACTCGCTGTGATACGATTGGTACGAAGTAATCAGAGTAATTAAAGTAGATACAATATAGTCGTTACTCGCTCTGATACGATTGGTACGAAGTAACGAAGTAATCAGAGTAATCAAAGTAACTATTTGCCTCTCTGTATAGTAATCGTTAATTTCGGTATTCGTAAGTAACGAGTACTTTGTAACGAATAGATACTTTTTCAACATATCTAGGTCAATAATGATTTGAGGAGGTATCTCTTACGAAGCTCATACTGATCTTATGTTCGATAGAGGCAGTGGTGGAATGCCCAAAGGGGCGTGGAAGAAGTTCTATAACACCATGTGATGCCTCTCGCACCGTTTATTGGCGAAAACTTTAGATTAATGCAAGCCAATGCACGTAGACATACCACAAGATTCACCCGTGAGTACTTTAATGAGGTCGGAATCCAAGTTTTACCATGACCGGCTCGCAGTCCCTATCTTAACCCAATTAAACACATTTGGGAGCTCTGACGAAGCTCATACTGATCTTATGTTCGATAGAGGCAGTAGTGTGAATGCCCAAAGGGGCGTCGAAGAAGTTCTCCAAGACCATGTGATGCCTCTCGCACCGTTTATTGGCGAAAACTTTAGATTAAGGCATGCCAATACACGTAGCCATACCACAAGATTCACCTTTGAGTACTTTAATGAGGTCGGGATCCAAGTTTTACCATGACCGGCTCGCAGTCCCTATCTTAACCCAGTTAAACACATTTGGGTCAGTCTCAAAAAATGGGCAAGAGCAAATGTACCAACCCCTACATCCTTCGGATAGTTCAAGACGGCTGCGGTAGAGGAGTGGCACAATATCACGGGATATCCAGGATATCATGAGTGGATTGACGAACCATATCCAAAAAGTCCTAACGTCATAGGCGGCAATACCGGTTATTAATACTCATAATATTTCTTAATTAGACTATGATTTTTAAAATCATGGTTGTTTCTATTTACTTCGAAGATTTTTAAACATGGATTTTTGCTAAGCATACCTTGGTAAACGATTTTTAAACGCTTTTCTTTACTTCAATAGTTTGCATCAAATCTTTAGACGTTAATTTGACTGACTTTTCTTCAATGCGAATGAATGAAAATTGGCAGACATATGCATTCGGGGAACAATACACAAATTGTCAATAAAATTTTTTTTATATTTATTAAGAGGAAACAGTAGCGATCAACAGGTAGCGAAAACGCGTTCCAAGATTGCGGCTGTAATTTTGAATATTGTTTCGAGATATTTGGCACACGTATTCGTAATATAATAAAGAATGGCGGTACAGAGCCCAATTTGAAAAATATATTAATATGTGGAAATTACTCTGTAATTAAATACAAAATTAAAAAAACGAGCGTGTACCGCCATTAAGAAGAACAAAAAAATACACTTTCTTCAAATAAACTTTTTTATCCGATGCCTAGATTTTATGTCACTTTGGAACTACTAATGAAATAAAAAATTTTAGTAGTTCCAAAATGACACAAAATCTAGGCAACGGATAAAAAATTTATTTGAAGAAAGTGTATTTTTTTGTTCTTCTTAATGGCGGTATAAGCTCGTTTTTTTAATATTGTATTTAATTACAGAGTAATTTCCACATATTAATATATTTTTCAAATTATGCTCTGTACCGCCATTCTTTATTATATTACGAATACGTGTGCCAAATATGTCGAAAAAATATTCAAAATTACAGCCGCAATCTTGGAACGCGTTTTTGCTACCTGTTGATCGCTACTGTTTCCTCTTAATTGTGTAAATAAAAAAACGATTTTAATGGAAAATGCTTAAATTCTCGCTAAATAAACAATAAAGTTTCAAATTTTGAACGCTCATATATTTGTTTATATATAAATCAGCGTTTATTCGTGTCAAATTTCAATACGATACAAAACAAAACTTCAACCAAAACTCGAATTCAAAAAATTCGTGTTTTTATCGTAGTCTTAGAAAAACCACCGGTATAGACGTTTTGTGCTACAATTAACATTAGAATTCTTTTTGTCGTATTAATTAATTAAACGCTTTTCTTTAATTTAATCGTTTGGGTCAAATTTTTGGACGTTAATTTGACTGCCTTTTCTTCAATGCAAATAACTAAAAATTTGCAGACATATGTATTCGCGGGAACAATACACGAATAGTCAATAATTTTTTTTTTGTTTATTAATCGTTTAAATAAAAAACGATTTTAACGGAAAATGCTTAAATTCTCTGGTTTTATACAATGAAGAAACTTTAAACTTTTAAAGATTGTAGCTAATTATATGAACTATACATAATTTTACTTTTTACGTTAATTGCTTACGTTATACTTCATAAATAAACAATAAAGTTTCAATTTTTTTGCCGATTCCGACTACTTTCCATGTTTGTACATCATGTTTTATACATATTTTAATAACCATGACGATATATTTTAATGTTTGAAAAGTGTAAGACCAAAAAGTAAAAAATAAAAAATATGAAAAAAATATTTTTAAGAAACGCTTTTCTTTAGTTACGAGTGACTAAAATTAAACATATTATAAAAAAATCAACTAAAAAGCAAAAAATAAAAAAGCTTGAAAAAATCTAACACATTTGTTAAAGAACAGCGTGGTGCGAAAACCGTTTATTCGATGAAGACGCGCCACGCTTTTCTTTGAAGAACGTGTTAGATTTTTAAAAAAAATTTATTTTTTGCTTTTTATTTGATTTTTTTTATAACATGTTTAATTTTAGTCACTCGTAACTAAAGAAAAGCGTTTCTTAAAAATATTTTTTTCATATTTTTTTATTTTTCAATAATTTTATTGTTTTCTTCTTAAAGGTATTGTTGATTATTAATGTAGATGTGACATAGTTTATACAGTAGGGCACACTTTTATTGTATTATTATTTATTTCATTTTTAGCTTTCTCCCTAACTTATGCCTCGTAGTATAATAATACATACCGATGAGAACTATAACAATGTCTTTCCATAGACAAAATTTTCCAGGCCCTAGTCTATCAGGCCAGTATGCTGATAGCTCAATGATTGCGGGAAAAGTTATTCCAAGTGCCGATAGACAAAATACACCAACTAATGAAATGATATGTCCTAGAAGTGGTACTGTCGTAGCCAAAACAACTGTAAAATAGTGAAAAAAAAATTAAAAACAGCTTCTATTTCATTTCAGGTCAGAGATGATCAGTCATCCCCATACGTCCGTTTCAGTCTCTCCAGACCTCTTTATACCGAGCTATGAAACCAGGTGTCGCTTTTCCGAACTTACACGGTCCCAATATGTGTTGGTGGTTGACAATACGCATCTCACAGCAACCCTCCAGAGACGCAGGGTAAGGGTTTGGTTTATTACAAAGTGAAATAATGAATATAATTTCAGAGTTGTGTGGACTGTATTTGAGGTTGCTAGTTCAAGGAAGATTAGGGAGGCATTACTTTATACATATATCTCAATCCTTATCTTATACATATATTATCTAAAAATCTTATATTTTGAAAGTCAGTTGGAGTACCCAAACAAATATTAAATGATTATAATTTCAAATATTTATGATTGGCGGCAAATAATATATAATTAAATTTAATAATAATTAAACGAATACATATTATCATGTTACGAGACCTGGGCGCATCATCTATATCTCGCCTAAATCTAAAGCTTGAGCTAAAGCTTTGCAATAGCTCGACAAAAGAATAAGAACTGCTGCATAAGTGGGGGTACATGAACACCTCTAAATAGAAACGAAGCCAAGCTGCCTATTTAGCAGAATTATAAAAATAATTCTGCGTATCGGACGCTGCACATACGTTGATTTTAAATAATTAGCCGGCAAAAGTCAAATTTCAAAAGTGACGTAAAAAATTCAAAACACAAAAAGCTTACTATCCCCGCTCCAGAACTATTCACCGCGCACGTGTGCACGTGCGACCGCACGCGCATGTAGCTGTTAGTGAATTTTTGTTCTCTTAGATTAGTAGTCAACTTTTTAAAAATTGTGACATTTTGTAATATTCACCTTATTTTTCAAAGTGATTGTGATAGAATCGGATAATTCAGGTAAGAATGAATATTAATTTCTTGAATAGTCTAGGGCGCATCTGTATTGAGATGGACGTTGAGAGGTGACTCAAATTTTTTTGCTGAAATTGCTTGAAACTAACTTAAATAATAATATTTGAGTTATCCTCCCACTCAAAATGGTCCGGAACATTGTATAAATAATCAAAATGTCAAAATATGAAGAAAATATTCGATTTTTTTATTGGTTCTTTGATTGTAACTTTAAAACTATTCATTTCTGAGAAAAGTTGTACTGACATAAAAGTTGCGGAATTAAATTTCCTACAATATAGAATTGGTTATAAATTTAAAAAATAGTCACCCTTGTTGCAAAACAGCAATAATTGCGAAAAAAAAACATACAAAAACAAGTATTGGCATTTTACGTTTTTCAACCATTTATGATATACTTAGGACCTTAATATTTTACCCAGAAAAACTGTATGATATAGTAAAACAACACTGTAAATTTCATTAAGATCGGTTTAATAGATTTTGCAAAATAAATTTTGCAATCCAGCTTTCGCAAGAAAAAATCATTTTTTAAAATTGTTGCAGGACTAAAAATAAAGCAGAGAGCAAGTTGAATTTTTTTTTTGCTTATAGAAGTGTACTTTACCTTTCATTTGAAATTTGCAAAATTGAAATCGAATAATTACCACGGCGTCAGGAAATTTTTTAAACTAAACAAGTTGATTTCCACTAAAATTTCTTCCAATCTTTTTCTAATATATTATTTTCTTACTCTATATTTTGTTGTATTTTAATATTTTAATTCCACAAAAATCAAACTAATTTTATTATTGTTTGTGAAATATTGTTTAAACAATTGCATATGTTTAAAAATAATACAATTTTATTCTCTAAGTTAAAATGTATGAACAAACAAAGGGTTTGCTAAAAAAGTGTTATTTCAAAGGATATAGTATGTGTTTTTATTTTGCAATAAACAAATTTATTTATTTATATCGAAATGTAATAAAAATTAAAATGTATCAGTCATTATCAAAGGTAATTGGAATGCCCAATCAGAGCAAACTATCCGCTGTCCTGCGCGTAGCACCAATAGTTAATATTTATTTAAAAAAATTCCTGACGCCGTGGTAGTTAATCGATTTTAGTTTTGCAAATTGCAGATGAAATTTACAGTACACTTCTATAAGCAGAAAAAATTTCAACTTGCTGTCTGCTTTATTTTTATTCCTGTAACATTTTGAAAAAATGAATTTTTTTTGCGAAACCTGGATTGCAAAATTTATTTTGCAAAATCTATTAAACCGATCTTAATGAAATTTACAGTGTTATTTTACTCTATCGTAATTTTTTTTGGGTGAAATATGAAGGTCTTATGTGTAGCATAAATGGTTGAAAAACGTAAAATGCGAATACTTGTTTTTGTATGGTTTTTTCGCAATTATTGCTATTTTGCAACAAGGGTAACTATTTTTTAAATTTTTAACTAATCCTATATTATAGGAAATTTAATTACGCAACTTTTATGTCAATACAACTTTTCTCGGAAATGAATACTTTTAAAGTTATAATCAAAAAACCAAGAAACAAAACGAATGTTTCCTTCATTTTTTGACATTTTGATTATTTAAACAATATTCCGGACCTTTTTGAGAGGGAGGATAACTCAAATATTATTATTTGAGTTATTTTCAAGCAATTTCTGCAAAAAAATTTGAGTCACCTCTCAACATTCAAATGTACTAATATTTTTACAGATGCGCCCTGGTCTAGAAATATTTATAGAAAGTTTACTGTTATTTTATATTATTTTTAGAAAGTCAAAAACAAGCCATTTTATAGTCACATTTCTGTTTAATTTTTATGTTTATAAGACATTTAGTTATATTATCGCCTCCGATCGAGCAATACTATTTATTTTATAGCATACTGCATATATTTGGCTAATTAATAGCGTACAATCAGCTGCGGATGTCCCGAAATACAGGGGTTTTAATTTTGCTATATAGGATGACGTAACAAAAATAAAAGTACCTACTTATTTGTTTTAATTAGAATGTGTGTGTGTTTTGTGTTTTATTGGCACTGGTTTTCACAACCAACTGGCCAGTCAATTTCATAATGATTTTTAGACTATAACTTATCACTAAATTATGAGAGTAATGTGTAGTTTATGTGTTGAGTGTCTTGTTACTTTGCAAAGTCGACGTCATTATCTTTGCAAAGAGACGCTAATTGTATCCGAACGTCTGCGGTCCCTCCGGTAAGTACCGATCCCACAAGGACAGAAACTATTTTCATTTATTAATTTATAATAAACGAAAAATCTCTGACCCTGGTGAGATTCGAACACGACCATTCGGACCTTTCGATCCAAAGCTAGGCGCTCTTACCACTGAGCCACAGAGGGGGGTGTTTTAATTACAATAAGACAAGTTACGATTTTTTTTTTAGTTACATCTGGTAACTGCTCTGGCCTAAAGATAGTGCTCCGTAAATATCTTTGCGACCAAATGGAGCTACAAGATTTTCCTAATCTAGAGGAGAAATTAAAATATTTGGAAATTCACTTATTGAACTTATTTTAAAACAAAGATTTCAAGATTTTAAAACGGCGATGATAAAGAAATGGTTAAAGACTCACGAAAATATGCTGTATTTCTACAAGCAAATAAAGATTGGTGAGATAGAACATTTAAAACTGGTAGAAAACAAATAAATGGAACAAAGTCGGCTTTCTAAATTATTTGAGCACTCCAGTGAAAGGACAAAAAGAAGAAAACCGAAGAAATACGTTCTTTGCTTGATGGTGAAGTTATCGTTCATGCAGCACAGACATTACAGGCTCGTGGAAAAAAGAATGCTTCAAAAATACCAAAAGAGATCACAGAGATCCCAGCTAGTACAAAGAAATACAGAGATGCGTATCTGAAATTAAACTTTTTTAACTTCTGATCCACTATTAACAATTTTAAGCAGCAAAAAACGTGTACAGAAAAGGATCAAACCAGGCTCATTTTGTTCTGAAACATTTCGAATGCTGTTCCCTATCGGGTGACCCCAAATACTGAGTCCGATATGTCATATACCGACTGAGGCATAAGTAAAAACCTGCATATTTTGTATTAATTTTAAATTTTGACTTTTTCTATGAAAAATACATCATTTTTAAAAAGCAATATTTTTCTTTGATTTGTACCAGTTTTAGTAGAAATATGCTGTAAACTAATTTTGGGTGGGTTGTGATTGCGCGCAGCGGTCAAATACCTCCTGGGGTACTGAAATTTACCTTTAAGAGGGTTGCTGTGATTGCGCGCAACGGAAGGATTAAGGCAGGTAAACAAAATATTGTGATTGCGCGCAGCGGTCAAATACCTCCTGGGGTACTCTACACTCTAATACCCGAAAGTTAGGTTTGGACCGAAGGGTTAGGTCTTCCTCCTTTGAAAATTGTAGGTACTGTATAATATATAATATATATAATATATTAATTTTTTAATTAATTAATCAATATTATAATAGGGTATCCTCGTCTAATAAAGATTTCATAGATATACTTATGTTATTTTATTCATTCTTTCAAGTACCTAAACCTAATACATTTACATTACATTGGTTATTTTTGTATCACAAATAAAATAAATAACATTAAAATATGTAACAAATTTGATAGAGAAATTTAAAAATAAAGAAATATCCAGAATAGAATTTGTTAAAATATATGTTATAAGGCATGTTCAAATTAAATGTCTACATATGTACATTATTTAATACAATAAATATTAATTATAAAAGAAACACTATTTAGTTTTTTTTATCACAACTATTTCAATGTAGTATTCACTTGTTATTATCTTAATTTTTTAAAATTAGCAAAATTTCCGTTCAAAACGAATAAGAAGTAAATAAAACTTCCGTTTACTATAATTTACGACTTTGCGCGCAATCACAGCATACCTTTTTAAAGACGTGCGCGCAATTGCACCATTGGCTTAGACACCCTATTGAGAACCCTGACCGCTGCGCGCAATTGCAGTCTGCCCCTAATTTTGGCCGCGTAAATTCATTAAATCGACGTATGTGCGCTGTAGCGGTAGCGACGTCTATTAAAGAGAAATGAGAAGTCCCAGATCTAAACAATAAATCTAAAAATTCTTTTGGAACCAGTTTCTGATAACATCCTTAATCTCTGCCTTTTACAAATTATAAGGCAAGGAGACGACGAAAGTGACTCTACAATATGCAATCACATTCCATCTATTCGTCTAGGAAAAATTCAACGAAAGTTGATTCCGTGTACTCAAAATATGAGTAAAATGAAAAATTAAGAACAGCTTATGTTTCATTTCAGTTCAAAGATGATCCACCATTCCCATACGTCCATTTTGGTCTATCCAGACCTCTTCAGTAGGGCTACATGAATAATCCAACAATTCAAAAATAATTCTTCGTATCGAACGCTATAGCAGTAGCAACATCTATTAAAGAGAAATCAGAAGTCCCAGATCCAAAAAATAAATCTGAAAATTCTCGTGAAACCAGTTTCTGGTAACAATTTGACTGCATATTGTAGAGTCCCATTCGTCTCCTTTATTCGTCGTCTACTTGATTTATAAATTGTAAAAGGCAGAGATTAAGGATGTTACCACAAAGTGATTTCACGAGAATTTTCAGATCTACTGTTTAGATCTGGGACTTATCATTTCTCTTTAATATATGTCGCTACCGCTACAGCGTCCGATACAGAGAATTATTTTTATGATTCTGCTTAAATAGGCAGTTTGGTTTCGTTTCGATTCAGAGTTGTTCATGTCGCCCCACTGAAGAGATCTGGAGAGACCGAAACGGACGTATGGAGATGGTGGATCATCTCTGAACTGAAATAAAACATCAGCTGTTTTTCATTTTTCATTTTACTCATATTTTCAGTACACGGAATCGACTTTCGTTGGATTTTTCCTAGACGGATACACGGATAGACCTGGATCCCGCGTAAGAAAGAAAAGTTGATTAATAGCAAGCTGAAAATTTGTTAATAGCTTAACGGTGTCTAGTCGGACAAATTTTGATGCACGGGAACACTGGAACAGGGGAAGTTTTAATTGTGGAGCATGATAAACGTGTCGTCCTGACAAGTTTATGATTGTGAAAAATAGCAAGTTGTTTTTAAGTTTATTCGATAGCCAACGTTATGTAATATATGCGAAAATGTTTGTCCGACAAAAATGTTGGGCATTTTAACGAGTCCGACACGTAGAACATGTCACATCACAGGAATTATGTTGGTGATGAATAGCAGTCTGATTTTTGCATGAGAGTTTAATGAAACGTTAAAAAAGCAATTGGAAGTTCTGTCCGACAAAATTAATGGGAAGTTTTCGTAGTCGGACATTCTAAACAGGTAAGATATAGACAAAAATGCTGGTGATAAATAGCTTTCCGACAAAGACTAAATTTAATTAAGTAAATTATTCCTTACCAAGAATGACTGTTGTCGGAAAAAAATAAGGGGTAGATTTTGTAGTCGGACAATTTAAAAAAATAATTTTTGAAATTTCAATAAGGGGTGATTATTTTATGTCAAAAGTACCTGCAATCAGTTACAATCGATATCTTTCGATTTATCTCAACATCATTTAGGTACCTCACTGTAATACATTTTTATAGTAGATCAGGCAAATTATATTATGGATTGAGTGGTCTAGCTATCTTTGTCTGCCACATGCGCGGGATCGCTTGGTTAAAAGAGATAGATAGACCACCTATCGACTTTTTTGCACTGTATTCCCTGTCTACCCTTATGTCTATGAATACATTTCCATTTAAGAAAAACTGTCACTTTTGACAATAATTCATAATAAATAGCAATCGTAACTTCAAATTTAAACTAATCGATTTATTTTGGCAGCAAATTATTTCTTGCCATGTGACATATTAATTACATTATTATTTCATTTGTAGAAAGTTGAGAAAAATTACGTTATACAATTTTAGTAATAATTTATTTAGGTACCCTTTTTCAATCAATCAAAGCATTATAGCACGAAGAATGATATTCAATAGAACTTTCACAATTATCTGGCAACTGAACCTCATTGAATTGGTGACCAAGTATTTTACTAACTTTGTAAAATGTTTGAAAATTACTCAAAAATGTTCCGTTGACTGGTTTCACTTTTGATTTGGCGACTTAAAATTTAAACTGTTGACACTCAAAAATAGACACAAAAACACTCCATAGTTAATATAAATTTTAATTTCCAACACACGTCGCAAACAGAAACTCAGAGACCATGTACTTTCAAATACTACTTTGTATAGCACAAAGTGTCACACTGACAAATGCAGCCTTCTAATACATACTTCTAAGCATAATGTGTCATATTTACGTCTATTCTTATAAGCACCGAAGTTTTAGACTCTTCACATTTTTCAATGTCGTTTACAGGGTTAAGATTTGAGTATGGAAAAAAATGTATACAACGTTTTTTGTAGGAAATTTTTTTGTACTTTCTGATGCGCCTAATTAGAAAACCCTAAGAGATAGCTTTCACATGTTCTTTGACATTTTTTATTGTCATTTTGAGAATATCTAGAACAAACTCCACCCAAAAAAATAATTGTTTTGCAATATATACATGCATTGATACTTACCTCACTGTTTTTGGAGTGTGCATGTATATATTATATGCACATGAAAATATGTGAATATAAATAATAATATACAACTAAAATAGCTTTATCAATATGTGACTAAGTCATTCTGAAGAAATGTTTTTTATTTATTTCCTTCGATTTGCCCAAACTTTTTGTCCGACATATAACTTTTTGCGTTACAAAATATAATTTGTACATAAACAAATCAAAATTAGCTTGCTATTTATCACCAACATTTTTGTCTATATCTTACATGTTTAGAATGTCCGACTAGGAAAATTTCCCATTCATTTTGTCCGACAGATCTTCCAATTGCTTTTTTAACCTTTCATTAAACTCTCATGCAAAAATCAGACTGCTATTCATCACCAACATAGTTCCTGTGATGTGACATGTTCTACGTGTCGGACTCGTTAAAATGCCCAACCTTTTTGTCGGACAAACATTTTTTCATATATTATATAACGTTGGCTATTGAATAAACTTAAAAACAACTTGCTATTTTTCACCATCATAAACTTGTCAGGACGACACGTTTATCATGCTCCACCGTTAAAACTTCCCCTGTTTCAGTGTTCCCGTGCATCAAAGTTTGTCCGACTAGACACCGTTAAGCTATTAACAAATTTTCAGCTTGCTATTAATCAACTTTTTTTTCTTACGCGGGATCCAGGTCTAGGAATGTAACTGCATATTATAGAGTCCCTTTCGTCTCCTTTATTCGTCGTCTCCTTGCCTTATAAATTATTGTAAAAGGCGAAGATTAAGATGTTATCAGTAGGGATGGGAAAAACCTACCGGTTTAGACCTAAAACCGGTTTTTTTACTTCGCAGTAACCGGTTTTACCGGTCGTTTTTTGTCCCGGTTATAACCGGTTTTTTCTTTTTAAAGTAAAAACCGATTATTAGGTTTTTACGGTGATTAGGATTAGGTTAGGTATTATTTTGGATCCCAATCATAATTATTATTCTCAAGTAATTATTCCAAACAAAACCATAATTCAAATTTTATTTTATTTTATAAAATACAGAAGCAAACTGAAAGTGCACTCTCACATCAGCCAGAAACAATTATTAAGTTTTATTATAATATTTCCTTCAAAAGGTATTTGTAATCTTAATATTTACATAAGAAGTGATCTGGTTGAATTAGACGCAAACATCATCTATTTTTCACACTTAACTCTTGACATTGAAAGTGGGTGAATGACTTTTTCTGATTACCAAAAATAATGCTCTGACTATGAATATCGAATTACTGATTACGAATACGAATCTCCAAGAATTTCGCTACGTTTTCAAAACGATACACTCATACAGGAAGTATTAAATGAGTTAAAATGTACCTATTCTACAAATATACAAACGTGTTAAAAGTAATACATGTTCTTTCGATAGTATAATACAGGGTGCGGCAAAAGTCAGTTCCCGCTATGTAATTTCGTGCATAAGCGCGATAAGTACATGCTAACAATCGGCCTCGCATAACAGGTGTTCCCTACTGTTTGTAGGGTTAACCTTGAGTTTCGTTCATCTGTCTGTCGCGTGTTGCTGTTCGTTGTGAGTGTCGGTGCGTTTTTAGTAACGAGTTAAACATGCAGGCGGGCGGCAAGTACACGAAATAAGAACGCGTTTTTCTTTTGCCATTTCTTTTTATGGGGTCTGCTGAAGAATAGTGTGTATGCTAGGTGACCGCAAACTCTCCCACAGTTGAAGACAATTATTGAGGAAGAATTTGAACACCTCCGTCAGAACAAGGCAATCCTCAACCTAACATGCCGTAGCGTTGCGAGCCGTTGTGAACGTTGTATCGAGGAAGATGGACACCAGTTCGAACATAAAGCTTAGAGTTTTATATGCACCTTTGTAACCCAAATTTACGACTTAATTAAACGTTTTGCATTTTCATTTTCCGATATTTTTCGATTGTGCAAATCGGGGAACTGACTTTTGCCGCACCCTGTACTAATTTTGATCATATTGATATCGAGTCGAATGGAGTATCGCAAACTAAAGTGTATTGTAAATGTAACTTTGTAACCTATTGGATTAAAAAAACCGACAACCGGTTTTTCCAAAAGCCGGTTTTTTTTGGCCGGTTATAACCGCCAGGTTAAACGGTAAGCAAAAAAACCGGTATAACCGAAAACCGGTGTTTTGTCAAAAACCGCCATCCCTAGTTACCAGAAAGTGATTTCACTAGAATTTTCAGATTTATGGTTTAGATCTTCTCACTTCTCTAAAAATAATGATCATAATTATAATATATAGTGTGTGCCAAATATCTGGTTTTCTCTTGATAAGACTAGACTATGGAGTATCCAGGGTGTTTCACTGGGAAACGGAAATACTTCAATGATGAATAGAGGTCACTGAGGCGGTTCTAAATATACTACATTTATTGCCCACCAATTTCTATAACCTAGTTACAGGGTGTTTTATCGATTTTGCCCAATTTCTTTCTGAATCTGAGTCCATAACTTTAGAATCACCTTGGTATATTTTTTCGACATTTGCTACATACATATCTCATTTAAAACCCAAACGAGCCAGGATCTAACTATGTAATCATAAAGAAAAATGCAGGGCCGGATTAACAACAAATATAAAGTCATTGTGACCTTGAGATAACACCCTGTATATTAAAATTTTCAGAATCCGTTTGCATTTTTGAAAAGAGAACAAAAAGCTAAGTTGAATGGTTCGCTTAAATTTTCTGTACAGACAATGTAATGACTTTAATTTTTAAATTGGATAGTTCTCTACATTTCCATATTATATTGTTTAACGAATGGTATGCTATTCGGGCTTTATTAATTCTGTTTTCCACATCTTCATCTATTTTTCCCTTATTATCGAGTACACCTACTAACTTTCTAGGTAGTTGATTTTTTCTACATTTTCAATTTCTCTTTCATTTACGTATATTGCCTTCTCCCTAGGTGTGTTAATTTTCATTATTTATGTTTTCCGGATATTGATGTTCATCCTATTTTTGTGCCTCTTACTATTCTTTGGGTTTTTTTTTCTGTATGTGTTGCCTCTTTTCTGAGAGCAAACAGACGTCATCTGCAAACTCCAAATCTTAAAGTTGATTTAACACATTCCATCGTATTCCTGATTTTAAGATCTTCAACATTAATTTAAAAAGTGTCTTACTACATAATATGGAACAGAAACCTAGAAAACATCCAAAAGTACCTTGAATAAGGTTCAGGTATTAATTAACAAATGCCTTAGAAAAATAGAAGGAATATATTGGTTAAATATAATATCCAATGAGGAATTGTGGAGATTAGGAAACAGGAATCAGCTAGTTTGACAATTAAAAGAAGGAAGTGGTAGTGTATCGGCCATAAACCAAGAAAAGAAAACGACATAACAAAGTAAGTTCTTGAACATAAGCCGACAAAAACCAGAAGAAGCGGAAGACCACCAGGAAACTGGAAGGAAAGTACAGAGAAAGAATTAGAAAATATAAGTAAAACATGGACAGAAATAAAAATAGATGCAAAAGATAGAAACAAGTGAATGAGAACCGCAGAAGCCCTATGTTCGGAGCGGTACCAAGAGGGTTAAGTAAGTAGGGGAGAGTCGGCTAATGGTAATGAGCATCATTAGCCGAATAGGTCGGGTAACTGTGCGCGATGCACTAATGATTGTAAATTGAAGTTTTTGCAATTTACTGAATGTTCCTTAGGTGCGCATCAATAGCCGACTCTCCCCTAAGTAAGTAATTTTAAAAATGTATTGAAATTTTTGTTAGAGTTTTCAGAGTTCTTAAAAATTTCGACATAAATTCAAAATTAGGTAATCAAATTGTCTACGCAAACAATCGAAGCGAACCTATAAACTCAGTTTCTTGTGCCCTAACAGGCTGTTATTTCAAGGTCACAATTAATTTAAATTTTATTGTTAATTCTGGATTTTTCTTGTGATTAATAAGTGGGTCGTTCCAATATATTGGAATTGGATGAAAGTAACCCGACCAGACCTTATGAAAATTAGGTCCCAGTGGATTTTGTTCATACTTTGGGAAAATACTCTTTGAAGCATCCTGATAAAAAGTTATCATGGGTACAACTCAATCGTATGAAGGATTTTCAAGATATAGAGGCACAAACTCGGAAAATTATAAGATTTACTGGGTATTCCAATTCCCTGAGTGACTGGTTAACTGGCAACATGTAGAAGTTTGGATCAAGGAAAAGTACTAGTAGTCTAGGATTTTTTCCTGGCTATCCAATGGTGACCTTTACTTTGATCTTGACCTTCAATGGACGTAATCTTCTGGAGTTTCGAAGGTTTTAGACATTAAATTGATATAAACAGATTACTCATGGGTTTTTGGGATCGCAAAACACGAATATGCCATCAGAATTGACCTCCGAAGGACGTGGTGGCCAGGGCTACTGCAAAAGACGTCATCTTCTAGTTTCGATGGTTTTTGGCATTTAATTAATGCAAATTAATTACTGGAAGTTTTTTTGATGTCGCTAAACACGAATATGCCATCAGAACAGACTCCCGGAGCACCTGGTTTCCAAGGTCAATGAAAGGCGCTCCTGGAGTTTCGAGGATCTTTGGTACAACATTAATGCCAACGGATTAGTTATAGGTTTTTCGGGTTGCTGAACACGAATGGGTGATCTGCACAGACACAGGAGCACCTGGTGCCTAAGACAGGTTATCTTCTGGAGTTAAAAACGTAAGAGTAATCCATTTGATTCCTCTATTTGATTTTTCCGAGACTCCAGAAGCTAACCTGTCTTAGACACCAGGTGCTCCTGTGTCTGTGCTGAGCACGTATTCGTGTTCAGCAACCCCAAAAATCTATAACTAATCCGTTTGCTTTCTCCAAAAAAATCCAGGAGCCCCTTTCATTGACCTTGGAAACCAGGTGCTCCGGGAGTCGGTTCTGGTAGCATATTCGTGTTTAGCGACCTCAGAAAACCCTCCAGTAATTCATTTGCATCAATTTAATACCGAAAACCATCGAAATTCTAGAAGATGACATCCCATGGAGTGGCCCTGGCCACCACGTCCTTCAGAGGTCAATTCTGATGGCATATTCGTGTTTAGCGGCCCCAAAAACCCATGAGTAATCTGTTTATATCAATTTAATGCCGAAAACCCTCGAAACTCTAGAAGATGACATCCGTTGAAGGTCAAGGTCAAAGTAAAGGGCACCATTGGATAGCCAGGAAAAATCCTAGGCTACTAGTACTTTTTCTTCATCCAAACTTCTACATGTTGCCAGATAATCAGTAACTCAGGGAATTGGAATACCCAGTAAATCTTAATTTGCCGAGTTTGTGCCTCTATATCTTGAAAATCCTTCATACGATTGAGTTGTGCCCATGAGAACTTTTTATCAGGATGCTTCAAAGAGTATTTTCTCAAAGTATGAACGAAATCCACTGGGACCTAATTTCCATAAGGTTTGTTCGGTGTACTTTAATAATTTATTATTAAAAGTCAATAATACCTGCTTTTTAATTTCTGAGTTCTTAAAAATTTCAATGTAATTTTAAAATTAGAGTCATTAAATTGCCTGCTCAAAAAATTAAAGTGAACCATTAAACTTAATATTTTGCTCGCTCTTTTCAAATACGAAAACAGAATATGAACCAAAAAATATACAAATAAATATATTTTTTAAATATTATATAGCACGAACTTACTTGATGTTACTACTAGGCCTATGCGTAAACCAATATCCCATGTCAACTTTTTCTTGTTTGAAGCATCTTCCCCTATTCGTGGAAGAACGTAGTCATGATATATAATATATACAGCAGGTATTCCTTGCAGACCATACGATATAAAAATAGCAGCGGAGTATAAACATCTGATAGTTTGAGCAATTCTAAAATATGTGAATTATTTTATTATTTCGTCTAACTTAGACATGAGCAAAGTACGGCCCGTGGGCCAAGTACGGCCAGTTGAGGCCGCACTTAAAGAAACAAAAGAAGAGAGGGCTAGTAATAAACCAGAGCAAAACGAAATAGCTCAAGTGTTCAAGAGAGAGTACGAACATTGAGAAAGAAACTTTTAAGCTTGGTGCATATACCGTTGAAAGAATACACCGTTTCAAATACCTAGGAGTGATGGTGAATGACGGAAATGATAGAACGGATGAAATAAATGAGCGCATCCTTTTGGGTAATAGAACCAACTGGAGCTACCAAAAACACATTAGTAAGAGAATCAAATTAAAAATTTAGAAGACGCAATCAGGCCAGTTATCATACTATGGTGCAGAGATGATGTGCTTAACACAAAAAGATGAAGTGAAGTTAGAAATATTAGAGAGAAAGATAATTCGACCAATAATGGGACCGGTTTAGAAGGTTAACTAATGAAGAAATTAAAGAAGCCATCCAGGGTGAAGACATAATCAAGTTCGCGAAGGAGCAAAGTCTCAGGTCAGGAGACCAACAAAAAAGAGACCAAAGGGAAGACCCAAAACAAGATAAAGAGATCAAGTCTTAGAAGGCATAAAGAAGCTAAAAATCTACAATTTGAAGGAGTGTGGTGTAAGCACCGAAAAGAATGGATGATAAGTCACACAACACGCTGCTATAATAATAAAAAGACAATAGCGGACTGACCGCAACTAATGAATCAGAGAGCCCAAAATGGTGGCGAACACTCCGCCAGGAGTGAGTACGCCATGGTGATGATGAGAATGAGCACTTGTATTTTAAATGTTTTCCCCTTCGATCTCTGCATTCCCCACCATAATATTGCAAAAATAGAAACATTCAGTGTATTCTTTAACTTTTAACTAATTTAGAGCTTCTTTTTCTAGAAAGTTAGGGCAGCGTTTGGAAAGTTAAGATGGATACTAAAAAGCACAAAGATACAACAGTACCTAAAAACGCGTGTGTTTGATCAGTGCATTCTTTCTATTCTGACGCATGGCTCAGAAACATGGACATTAATAAAGGACAAAATAAACAAAGTAAGAAATAACTGAAAGAGGAATGAAAAGATGCATGTTGGGTTGGGTATAAAACTTGAAGATAGAAAATTAAACAAATGGATAAGAGAGAAAACAAAAGTAAAAATGTATGTAAAAACAGGGTTAAAGTGGATTTTTGCCACTTGCGGGCCACAATTCGAGACAGGAAGATAAAAAGATGGAATGCTGAAATACAAAACTGGAGACCGTGGCCAGGAAGAAGAGGAAAACTCACTCAAAAATCGCGGCAAAGGACAGACAGATATGGAAAGATTTGGGGAAGTCCTATTAGTCCAGGAACCACAGCTTTTCACCTCGCAATTTTTTACAGAATACATAAATTTGCTTGAAAATTTTAGAAAAAGTAGTGAATAGTCCATGGATCAAAATATATATGATGCTGACAGGCGCTTTTACCATGGGGGTGATTGCCACCCCATCTCGAGGGTGGAAATTTTTTATTATATCTGGACCGCAAAAGTTAATAAAAACATTCATTCTAAGCAAAAAATGTCCTATACATTTTTTTGATAAAATTAATAGTTTTATATCTAAATCTAAAAAATTAATGTTTTTCGATGGTATACTCATTTACGATTCACTCAATTTTTGCCGTAAAACAAATTTTATCAAACCAAGTTCTCGGGAATTTTAATTACCGACAATTTCATATTTAAACATTTTTTAGTATCTCTGATGCTAATCTTTCTATTATGAAGAAAATGACATTTTTTACCAAATTGCAAACATTCGTTATTCGCTTTAAACTTCAGTTTTTTAAAAACTTATCATTCTAAGCCAGTCAACCTTCTAGAATCTATTAATAATACATAAATAAAGAAGAATAAATAAGGCCAATGACTAAAAAAACCGCCAACTTACATTATTATGCTTCCAAATGAATTTCTCCTTTTTTTTTCAAAAAAATATATTGATTTTTTAACTGTAACTTTTTTATTTTTTATCTTAGAAAGTTCGTTAAAAAAGAATTTTGCAGGTTTTTACAAGGTATATGTATCAGACTATTAATATTAAATCCTTTTAAAATTCTCAGTCATAAAAAGAGGTGGCATTGAAAGGGTTGGTAAAGGTGGTTTTTGTATGATATTACAAGATTTAATTGTCAATAGCTCACTCAATTTTTGCCGTAAAAAAATGTTTCCAATTCAAGTTCTGGGGAATTAAATAAGCTACAATTTCATATTTAAGTATTTTTTCATATCTCTGATGCCAATCGTTCTATTCTGAAGAAAAGGGCATTTTTTACCAAACTACAAAACTCGTTGTTCGCTTTTAACTCCATTTTTTTAAACTAATGTTATACCCGATATCTGTGGCTTTTGCCCAGTATCCATGTTTTTTATTGTGTCGTTTAGCAATTGCTCTTCTATAAAGGTTTTATAAGAGGACGAAGCTCGGATGTTGGCACGTTATGTGTTGAAATTACTTTAGCTGTGTAGCTGATAATAAAACATTTTTACACACTATCAAATTTTTTTTGAGAACATAGACCTGTTTGCCGTTTTGACCTACTTAGAAGTGTGTACAAGCCTTACAGTCTTTTCCAATTAATCATTTTAAGCCAATCAAACTTCTAGAACCTATTCATAATACATAAATCAAGAAAACCAAATCAAGTCAATGACAAATTTTAATTAGGGTGGTGATTAGGGGGTTGTTTACGATCACTTTTTTGCTGAAAAACCTGGGGACTGACATTCTTTTCATTATAAGTCACTTAATTTTTTTAGCTAGATATTTTTTTTATTTCTGGAGATACATATTTTTAAATACTTTAAATTAGTTTCCTCGAAAAATGCGTAGTTTTCCGGTCCTTTGACTTTGAAACTACAATATTTAGCATTTGACGAAGAAGAGCCAACATATAATAAAGTATAGCTCGATTACTATTGGTCTTAAAGAAAATAAAAAAAAACGGTTTTGTTTATTATTTTAAAAGGTACATTTTTGTTAAGTAAAGTTGTTTTGATAAAACGAAAACTTTTTGAGTTATTAGCAGAAAACTGATTAAAAGCATTGATTTTTCGATATAAAACTCACATTTTCGATAGCGAATAAATCAAAAACTATTAATTTTATCAAAAAAATGTATAGAACGTCTTTTGCTTATAATGAATGTTTTTACCAACGCGGTCAAAATATAATAAAAATTTGCACCCCGAGATGGGGTGGCAACCACCCCCATGATAAAAGCGCCTTTTGGCATGATATAGATTTTAATCTTTGGACTATCCACTACTTATTCTCAAATTTTCAAGCAAATCGATCTATTCTGTAAAAATTGCGAGGTTTTGTCCTATTTTAAGCTTCATTACTTGGACTATATGTCTAAAGTTTGATAGAGATGGACTAAAGAAGAAAGAAGAACAACTTACAACTAAAGTAACTAAAGTATATCTAGTTGGTTCCATAAGTGTTATAATAATAAAAAAGTAAACAAAATTGTAAAAACAAATATATACTTACGCATCAGATGAAGGAAAATTTAAAGTTATACTGGACTTGATTTCGTCGCCATACTTCCAATATCCCGCTGCAGCAAAAAAACTATATATAACTACCACAATAGCCATTCCAACATTTAATACACCAAAAGGTGTTAGAAATTGACGTGGATTTTCCATATTATTTTCTGCAGATGTAACCTTAAAATTTTTTAAGTATACAGGGTGATGCAGATAAAGGGCCAATAGGGAACTTGCACTTTTTTTTGTTACATAATAATGTTCAGTTTTGTATAAAAATGAGATTTCCAAAATTTCACGCTTCAAAATCTCATAATAACTTAGAAGTACAAATTTAAAGTCTTCTTTATTTTAAAATAGTTCAAACGACCCGTGACGTCACAGAGTTTAACTATGTGGTTCCGTTTATGGTTATATTTACGTATATTCTTCTTCTCCTTCTTCAGTTTATTGGCCTCCACCTACTTGGGTATCTGCCCAGCTCGTCGTCGGGGAATAAAGGAAAAATATTTATATTCTAATGACATTTATCGTATGTCGTTGTAATAATATATACCAGTTTGTTGAGATTGGAGTTTGATACAGTTTTTGAAGGAAAGGAAAGAAGGTTTACTATTGAAAATAAAACAATTTTGTAAAAGTACAAATTTTCTATGAATAGTTCAAACGATCAAAAACACTTTTAACGTCACATAACTGTATTTTTTACTGACGATTATAATGTCTAATTTAAAATTATATATACAATTGGTGTAGAATGTAAACATACAACCCCGTGACGTCACGACGCGTTTTGGGGTGGCTGGTATAAGTTGAATTTTTAGTCGTCTTTAGGGGCCAAACGAAAAACAAACAAAACTTTTTTATCTTTGAAACAGGTTCTAAATTATGTTCTGTTGTGATTTACACCATTTTTTTTTCGAATTTAAAATTTTATGCAAGTTCCTTATTAGAAATATCTCGAAAACTAAAGGTAACAGAATCATGAAAATTAGAATTAAGGATTTTGAAGAATAAACTGCTTAATGAAAATATTTTCATCTATTTGCTATTTCCGGTTATACCGGAAGTTTCTTGTAACTTCGTTCTTTTTAATGGAACATCCTGTATATTTTTACATATTTGGATTCTCCTCGATATCTTTTTTCTTAAAATATGAGGTTTTGTAAAATTATACGGGGTAGTATAAAAGATAATTACGTTTTTTTTTTATTAATTTCCTACCAATATTCACACCCTGTAGAATTTGAGTTATTTGACATCAATAACTCTGTTTATGTTCAAATGGTTTTTAATATCATCTACTATTATCAAAATCATTAATATAGTGAAATGTTTAATTTTAGTATACAGAGTAGACAGCAAAGAGTTGTCAGACAACAGACCTTAAATACTCACAATAAAATTAAATAGACCTTAAAAATATACTCACAATAACATTATTTTCACGTACATGAACACCTTGAGAATGAACTAAAATATCTTTAATATCCTTCCAACATGTATGTAACCAATTTAGTATTAAACGCCGTTTTTTATCGACTGATAATCTCATAAATATTTTATTGGGAGTTTTAATGGTTGTACTTTAATACAATGGTACTAAACAACACTTATAATATTTACTTTTATTTTCCATAGTAAACACACACACGCATAATTCAATACGATCTTTTCGAAAATTGTATAAAACTCCAATATACTGGGTGGACCAAAAGTCAGTTAACCGTTTTGTGTGTTGTTCTGAAGCTATTTCCTTGTGGCATTTTATAATCAACTATTTTCAATGGGAAATAAGCCACAATTTTACCAAAAAAATGATTTTATTAACGTTTCGAAGCCCAAATCGGGTTTCGTTGTCAAAATACAAAATACTACTAAAATAAACAAAAATGTTGTTGCTAAGTAAAAAAAATTATTCTAATAATTGATTTAATCTGACTCATTTATATTGGCAATTCAGACGTATATTATACATTTTAACGTAGAAGACTTATGAGTTGCGTTCCTGGGACGACTTTAATAAAGATAGTTCATTCGATTACATGAAATCAATCCCAACTCAAGAATATCCGTCACAAAAAAATCGTAGCATGTGACCTGTCTTTAAAAAGACAACCAAATTCAACGACGACAGTAAAATTCTCGCGTTAGAGATTCCGCAGTAAATCACGAGGGAAAACCAAGAAAAACCTCGTGATACTATCCCGACATGGTAAGTATTTGGTCTTACATTTAATTTACTTTTAAAAAACTAATACCAAATTCTGACTATAATATGTTTAAACTATAAATAATATTAATAATACAAAGATATACAATAAGTAATACTAAAATATAAAATTTGTAACTCGATATGTTATTGACTTACTAATCGTGGTATCTTCTTTCTTTTGACTTTCTCTTTCAGTATGAGTGACCATATCCTACTGAAATTATGCTAAATGAAACCAATTGTGTCGCAAATTCCTCGGTAGAATGCAGTAGGATATGGTTACCCATACTGAAAGAGGAAGTCAATAGAAAGTAAATACCACGATTAGTAAGTCAATAACATATCGAGTTAGTCATCATCATAATCATCATCATCATCATCATCATCATCATCATCATCATCATCATCATCATCATCATCATCATCATCATCATTTGCCTCTACAACTTTGTGTGAGTCTTGGTCGCGTTTACTATTTCCCTCCATTGTTGTCGATGCTGAGCAGCTATTTCCCATTGTTTTACTGCCATTTTGCGTAGATCACTAGCTACTGCGTCGTTTCATCTCTTTCTTGGGCGACCAACTGACCTTTTTCCATCGGGCCTTTCCCAGAATGTGGCGTTCAGAAGTCTTTCGTCACTTAATCTTAGCACGTGACCCGCCCATCGTATTCTGTTTGCTTTAATGTAGCGTACTATGTTTTCATCCCCATATATTGTCTGGAGTTCATCGTTGTGTCTTCTTCTCCATCCTCCTATTGTCTCTTCTCTGCAAGGCCCATATCGAGTTAGTATAAAATTTTATATATTAGTATTACTTATTGTATATCTATTGTATGTATTATTAATATTATTTATAATTTAAACATATTAAAGTCAGAATTGTGTATTAGTTTTTTAAAAATAAATTAAATGTAAGACCAAATACTTACGATGTCGGGATAGTATCACGAGGTTTTTTCCTGGTTTTCCCTGGTTTTCCCTCGTGATTTACTATGGAATCTCTAACGCGAGAATGTTAATGTCATTGTTGCATTTGGTTGCCTTTTTAAAGACAGATCACAAGCTATGATTTTTTTGTCACGGGTATTCTTGAGTTGGGATTGATTTCATGTAATCGAATTAACTATCTTTGAGTAAAGTCGTCTCAGGAACGCAACTCATAAATATTGGCGATATCATTTTTTTTAAGTCTTCTACTTTAAAATGTATGATATACGTCTGAATTGCCAATATAAATGAGTCAGATTTAAAAAATTATTACAAGAATTTTTTCACTTAGCAACAACATTTTTGTTTATTTTAGTAGTTTTTTGTATTTTGACAACGAAACCCGATTTGGTATCATTTTCTTTGGTAAAATTGTGGCTTATTTCCCATTGAAAATAGTTGATTACCGTTTTGTATATTAATAAAAACAAAAATAACTAAAGAAAACGTTTATTGTTTATTGTAAATAAGTAGGTACAGAGAAGTGCATGCTTTATATTTTATGTTCAAAATGTAAACCACCTTCATCAATACATTTTTGGCAACGCTTATACACAGTGAAACAAGTCTTTCTACATACTTCCAAGTTGGCACGGAGAACTTCAAATTGGCAAAAACTTTATCTTTAAGTACTCCTCACAAAACAAAATCACAGGGCGTCAAATCTGGCGAACGCGCGAGCCATTCAATTGTGTCTCTTCTCCCTATCCAATCACTAAACTGGTCATTTAGAAACTCACGAATTTGCAATCCGTCTTGCCGAAAATATCGAATACCTTGTAACTGTGGATTATTTGCAAGGCCCTTCACAGAGCATGATATATTTTCTTGGAGACGCCGCAAACTTGCGCGTGACTTTTTTTGATAGCGTTAACTGACTTTTGGTACACCCGGTACATACATACTTTTATATGAGACAGCAGAAATGGCATTACAAAATATTACGATATGACGTCAAAAGTGTTCGCGCGCTTTTTCGATCTTTTGAAACGATTTAAATACACAGAAGATTTTAAATTTGTACTTGCAAGTTATTATGAGTTTTTGAAGCTTGAAATTTTGAAAATTTTATTTTTAAACGAAACTGAACATTATTATGCAATAAAACAAAAATGTGCAAGTTTCCTATTCCGTGGAGTTTCGCCGATTCGTTAATATTGAGTATGGAAAAACTTATGGTTTAATAGGTTTTGCGAATTTGTTTATTCTCTTTGCAGGCTAAATCTAGTTTCTCACTGCACGCCATAATTCATTTAATTTAATTATACACTCACAGACAAAAATATTGCATATTTTATTTTTGAAGTATATTTTTTTCCTT